>NC_036847.1:14697430-14864161 GCF_002910315.2 Salvelinus sp. IW2-2015
AATCCCCTGCTCCAAAACCGCCATAAAAAAGAGACAGACTACGGTTTGCAACTGCACATGGGACGGGCCAAAATTCACCCAACTTATTGTGGGAAGCTTGTGGAAGGCTACCCGAAACGTTTGACCCAAGTTCAACAAATTAAAGGCAATGCTACCAAATACTAATTGAGTGTATGTAAACTTATGACCCACTGGGGATGTGATGAAAGAAATAAAAGCTGAAATAAATCATTCTCTCTACTATTATTCTGACATTTCACATTCTTAAAATAAAGTGGTGATCCTAACTGACCTAAAACAGGGAATTTTTACTAGGATTAAATGTCAGGAATTGTGAAAAACTGAGTTTAAATGTATTAGGCTAAGGTGTATGTAAAATTCCGACTTCAACTGTATGCTTAGCATGCAGATCAAGGAGGATGATGTCATGGACAGAGCCCATACTCTTACACACTGAACTCCCAAAGCTCTGGTTTAACTCGTCTCCATCCTATGCTCTTCTGTGGATGACGGCTGTACGTATTCAGTTTGATATGTGAATAGCAGTATGGTCTTTGGTCACTGAATGTTCAAACCAATGAGTTATAACATGATTCAACCATATTGTTAAAAAAGATCAACTAATGTTCCATTCTACAGTAATGTCATTATTCTCTTCATTTGACTTAAATGCTCGTGGTGCAACTCATCAGTGTCATTTTTCAATTTGATAAATAGCCTAATCTTTGACTCAATCTTTTTTCGTTCTTGGAATGAGTGTTGATAGTGGTTGTTGAGATGATAGAATAACTTAGGTGTGTGATGTTTACACTGTGTATGGTTACAGTTACAACATGTGCGCACCTCATCCATTGCACTTCTATCTCTAATCCCCTGTCCTCACATGATGGATGCTATTGACTATTGTTGTAAATATGCTTGCAGGTCTTTGGGGTATGCTGTTTGAAAAACAATAAAAACAGCAATGGTGATTGTGATTTTGCGGATGCATTTATTTCATAAAATGATTGAAAAAATAAAATGGACAGTAAAAAAATGTGTTGTTGCTTTTTTTCTGATTCATTTTGCATGGATATGAGTATGATACTCTAACTTTTGTCTCCCATTGACATCAATATGTATTTCACAGTTTAAGTTTTTTGTGACCAACAGAAACATTGAGTAGATGGATTGCCACCTTCTCCTCCCTCCTCCCTCTCTGCTGATGACTTCGTCAACCATTTTGAAAAGAAGGTCGACGACATCCGATCCTCGTTTGCTAAGTCAAACGACACTGCTGGCTATCTGCTCAAACACTGCCCTACCGTGGTCTTTGACCTCTTTTCCTCCCTCTCTCTCCAGATGAAATCTGCGTCTTGTGACGGCCGGCCGCCCACACCATGCCCGCTTGACCCTATCCCCTCCTCTCTTCTCCAGACCATTTCCGGAGACCTTCTCCCTTACCTCACTTCGCTCATCAACTCATCCTTGCCGCTGCTACGTCCTTCCGTCTTCAAGAGAGCGAGAGTTGCACCCCTTCTGAAAAAACCTACACTCGATCCCTCCGATGTCAACAACTACAGACAGTATCCTTCTTTCTTTTCTCCAAAACTCTTGAACGTGCCGTCCTTGGCCAGCTCTCCTGCTATCTTCTAAGAATGACCTTCTTGATCCAAATCAGTCAGGTTTCAAGACGTCATTCAACTGAGCTGCTCTTCTCTGTGTCACGGAGGCGCTCCGCACTGCTAAAGCTAACTCTCTCTCCTCTGCTCTCATCCTTCTAGACCTATCGGCTGCCTTTGATACTGTGAACCATCAGATCCTCCCTCTCACACCTCTCCGAGCTGGGCATCTCCGGCGCGGCCACGCTTGGATTGCGCTCACCTGACCGGTCGCTCCTACCAGGCATGGCGTGCGAGAATCTGTCTCCGCACCACTGCTCTACCACTGGTGTCCCCCAGGGCTCTGTTCTAGCGCTCTCCTATTCTCGCTATAACCACCAAGTCACTGTGCTCTGTCATATCCTCACATGTCTCTCTATCATTGCTATGCAGACGACACACAATTAATCTTCTCCTTTCCCCCCTCTGATAATCAGGTGGTGAATCGCCATCTCTGCATGTCTGCAGACATATGTGTGGATGACGATCACCACCTCAAGCTGACCTCGGCAAACGAGCAGCACCCTCTCCGCGCAGGACTGCCTCTCCATACATCGCCATCACGGTTGACATCACATCTGTGTCCTCCTCCCCAGAGTGCTAAGAAACCTTGGCTGATCCTGGAAAACACCTGTCGTTCTCAATCTAACATCAAGGCGGTGACCCGTTCCTGTAGGTTCATGCTCTACAACATTGCAGAGTACGACGCCTGCCTCACGCAGGAAGCGGCGCAGGTCCTAATCCAGGCACTTGTCATCTCCCGTCTGGATTACTGCAACTCGCTGTTGGCTGGGCTCCCTGCCTGTGCCATTAAACCCCTACAACTCATCCAGAACCCGCAGCCCGTCTGGTATCAACTTTCCCAAGTTCTCTCACGTCACCCGCTCCTCCGCTCTCTCCACTGGCTTCCAGTTGAAGCTCCGCATCCGCTACAAGACCATGGTGCTTGCCTACGGAGCTGTGAGGGAACGGCACTCCGTACCTTCAGGCTCTGATCAGGCCCTACACCCAAACAAGGGCACTGCGTTCATCCACCTCTGGCCTGCTCGCCTCCCTACCTCTGAGGAAGTACAGTTCCCGCTCAGCCCAGTCAAAACTGTTCGCTGCTCTGGCACCCCAATGGTGGACAAACTCCCTCACGACGCCAGGTCAGCGGAGTCAATCACCACCTTCGGAGACACTGAAACCCACCTCTTTAAGGAATACCTAGGATAGGATAGAGTAATCCTTCTAACCCCCCCCCCCCTTAAAAGAGTTAGATGCACTATTGTAAAGTGGTTGTTCCACTGGATATCATAAGGTGAATGCACCAATTTGTAAGTCGCTCTGGATAAGAGCGTCTGCTAAATGACTTAAATGTAAATGTAAATGTAATGGCTAGAGGCCTGCGCTTACGCAGGATTTGGTTCTGGGTGCAATTAAATCCATGTGTTATGGTAGAATTATGTCTTTCACTGCATCCAACACACCCGGACCCTGCCACATCTGAACGTATATATTGCCCATAAGCAATAAACGTTAACACAACCCCAACAGAGCCATGGTAACTCCGTGTTAAAGCACACATACAAACCTCTGGACAGTTGTAAGCAGGAGGCCAAGTAGAGTATGATAAGCAGACCTGCAATTTAGGCTCAGCTGTATTTTCTAAGTGTAGGTGTTTATGTATAGGACACAATTATTGCAGGGCCAAATCCCCCTCAAAAAAGGGAGAGAAAGTGGATGGGTGTTCTTTACCTTTTCTCCTGTAGGTTCTCCGTGAGGTGAGCCAGTGTGGCCCCGTCACATTCCAGATAATGTGGGGGGCCTTGGATGTTGGTGTGTGAAACAGGAGTTACTTTGACTGTTGGTGTCTCTGTCTCTGTCGCATCAGCTGTTCTTGTCCCTTATTTGTTGCAACCTGCAAGCACGGCATAAGCATGCACAACTCCACAAGGATACAGCTCAAATTATCTACAGGAGGTTTTCTGTAAAGTATTTGAAAACATTAAAGAATTCTGCATAATGCACATTTCATTTGCTAGCTAGCACAGTGACTAAACACTATCAAAGGAAAATACAAAAGCACATATTTGAAGTTGCTTTTAATACACTATATTGAGAAGTGGCTGGAAATAACATCTAAAATAACACACTTATGATCAGTGGTTAAATTGGGATTTGGGAGGTGGAGGGTGATATAATTTACTAGCCTAAGTAATATGACACTGACAAAAGCACATATTACAGCATACAACAGGTCACGGAAGTGAATGAAAATAAAATGATGCTGACATCTAAAATTWAATTTCCCCCTCCAGAAATGAGCCCAATAACATATTGGTCCATATTATCAGGAAGGTGTCCTATTTAGCAATACTCATTATCACCTGATGTAGCCCACCTAATGCAGCATAGTGGCTAGAAATAAATAGGGGTTTTCCATCTGCGTTTATCCAAACTCGAAACATTAGACTCTCTTGTTGCTAGTTAGAAACATATTGATGACTTGAATGTCCCCCCAAAAAAACATTCCACTGGCACTCAGCCAACCAAGGATCATGTACTGTGAATATAATGTAGGCCTACCAGTTACACCTGACCCTTGTTACATTTATCTGCGGTCATCTATATGCATTCATGCCACTGGTGACCACTAAAGCACATACAGTGCCTTCGGAAAATATTCAGACCCCATGACTTTTTCCACATTTTGTTATGTTACAGCCTTATTCTAAAATGGATTAAATATAAAAAATCTGGAGCAATCGACTTAATAATTACAAAGCGAAAACAGGTTTTTAGAAATGTTTGCACATATTAAAAATACAAAACAGAAATACCTTATCTATCTAAGTATTCAGACCCTTTCCTATGAGACTCAAAATTGAGCTCAAGTGCATCCTGTTTCCATTGATCATCCTTGAGATGTTTCTACAACTTGATTGCAGTCCACCTGTGGTAAATTAAAATGAGTGGACATGATTTGGAAAGGCACACCTGTCTATATAAGGTCCCACAGTTGACAGTGCATGTCAGAGCAAAAACCAAGCCATGAGGTCGAAGGAATTGTCCGTAGAGCTCCGAGACAGGATTGTGTCGAGGCACAGATCTGGGGAAGGGTGCCAAAAAACGTCTGCAGCATTGGAGGTCCCCAAGAACACAGTGACCTCCATCATTCTTAAATGGAAGAAGTTTGGAACCACCAAGACTCTTCCTAGAGCTGGCCGCCCGGCCAAACTGAGCAATCGGGGGAGAAGGGCCTTGGTCAGGGAGYTGACCAACAACCTGATGGTTCAGAGCTCTAGAGGTCCTCTGTGGAGATGGGAGAACCTTGCAGAAGGACAACCATCTCTGCAGCACTCTACCAATCAGGTCTTTATGGTAGAGTGGCCAGACGGAAGCCTCTCCTCAGTAAAAGGCACATGACAGCCCGCCTGGAGTTTGTCAAAAGGCATCTAAAGACTCTCAGACCATGAGAAACAAGATTCTCTGGTCTGTTGAAAACAAGACTGAACTCTTTGGCCTGAATGCCAAGCAATCATGCCTGGAGGAAACCTGGCACCYTRCCTACGGTGAAGTATGGTGGTGGAAGCATCATGCTGTGGGGTTGTTTTTCAGCAGCAGGGACTGGGAGACTAGTCAGGATGGAGGAAAAGATGAATGGAGCAAAATACAGAGAGATCCTTGATGCCTGCTTCAGAGCATCAAGGACCTCAGACTGGGGTGAAGGTTCACCTTCCAAAAGGACAATGATCCTAAGAACACAGCCAAGACAACGCAGGAGTGGCTTTGGGACAAGTCTCTGAATGTCCTTGAGTGGCCCATTCAGAACCTGGATTTGAACCCGAACAAACATCTCTGGAGAGAGATTAGATCCTACAATCTAAGCTTGATGCCCTCAATCTCACACAAATTATCAATGAACCTACCAGGTATAACCCCAAATCCGTAAACACGGGCACCTTCATAGATATCATCCTAACCAACTTGCCCACCAAATACACCTCTGCTGTTTTCAACCAAGATCTCAGCGATCACTGCCTCATTCCCTGTATCTGTAATGGGTCTGCGGTCAAACGGCCACCCCTCATCACTGTCAAACGCTCCCTAAAACACTTCAGCGAGCAGGCCTTTCTAATCGACCTGGCCCGGGTATCCTGGAAGGATATTGACCTCATCCCGTCAGTAGAGGATGCCTGGTTATTCTTTAAAAGTGCCTTCCTCACCATCTTAAATAAGCATGCCCATTCAAAAAATGTAGAACCAGGAACAGATATAGCCCTTGGTTCACTCCAGACCTGACTGCCCTTGACCAGCACAAAAACATCCTGTGACGTAGTGCATTAGCATCGAATAGCCCCCGTGATATGCAACTTTTCAGGGAAGTTAGGAACCAATATACACAGGCAGTTAGGAAAGCTAAGGCTAGCTTTTTCAAACAGAAATGTGCATCCTGTAGCACTAACTCAAAAAAGTTCTGGGACACTGTAAAGTCCATGGAGAATAAGAGCATCTCCTCCCAGCTGCCCACTACACCGAGGCTAGGAAACACTGTCACCACCGATAAATCCACTATAATTGAGAATTTCAATAAGCATTTTTCTACAGCTGGCCATGCTTTCCACCTGGCTACCCCTACCCCGGTCAACTGCCCGGCACCCCCCACAGCAACTTGCCCAAGCATCCCCCATTTCTCCTTCACCCAAATCCAGATAGCTGATGATCTGAAAGAGCTGCAAAATCTGGACCCCTACAAATCAGCCGGGCTAGACAATCTGGACCCTCTTTTTATTTTTTATATTTTTTTTAGGGGTGGACCCTCTCTTTCTAAAATGATCTGTCAAAATTGTTGCAACCACTATTACTAGCCTGGTCAACCACTCTTTTGTTTCGCCTGAGATTCCCAAAGATTGGAAAGCTGCCGCGATCATCCCCCTCTTCAAAGGGCGAGACACTCTAGACCCAAACTGCTGCAGACCTATATCTGTCCTATCCTGCCTTTCTAAGGTCTTCGAAAGCCAAGTTAACAAACAGATTACCAGCCATTTCGAATCCCACCGTACCTTCTCCACTATGCAATCTGTTTTCCGAGCTGGTCATGGGTGCACTTCAGCCACGCTCAAGGTCCTAAACGATATCATAACCACCATTGATAAGAGACATTACTGTGCAGCCGCATTCATCGACCTGGCAAAGGCTTTCGACTCTGTCAATCCCCACATTCTTATCGGCAGACTCAACAGCCTTGGTTTCTCAAATGATTGCCTCGCCTGGTTCACCAACTACTTCTCAGATAGAGTTCAGTGTGTCAAATCGGAGGGCCTGTTGTCCGGACCTCTGGCAGTCTCTTTGGGGGTGCCACAGGGTTCAATTCTTGGGCCGACTCTCTTCTTTGTATACATCAATGATGTCTCTCTTGCTGCTGGTGATTCTCTGATCCACTTCTACGCAGACGACACCATTCTGTATACTTCTGGCTCTTCTTTGGACACTGTGTTAACTAACCTCCAGACAAGCTTCAATGCCATACAACTCTCCTTCCGTGGCCTCCAACTGCTCTTAAATGCAAGTAAAACTAAATGCATGCTCTTCAACCGATCGCTGCCCGCACCTGCCCGCCCGTCCAGCATCACTACTCTGGACGGTTCTGACTTGAATATGTGGACAACTACAAATACCTAGGTGTCTGGCTAGACTGTAAACTCTCCTTCCAGACTCACATTAAGCATCTCCAATCCAAAATTAAATCTAGAATCGGCTTCCTATTTCGCAACAAAGCATCCTTCACTCATGCTGCCAAACATACCCTCGTAAATCTGACCATCCTACCGATCCTCGACTTCGGCGATGTCATTTACAAAATAGCCTCCAACACTCTACTCAGCAAATTGGATGCAGTCTATCACAGTGCCATCCGTTTGTCACCAAAGCCCCATATACRACCCACCACTGCGACCTGTACGCTCTCGTTGGCTGGCCCTTGCTTCATACTCGTCGCCAAACCCACTGGCTCCAGGTCATCTACAAGTCTTTGCTAGGTAAAGCCCCGCCTTATCTCAGCTCACTGGTCACCATAGCAGCACCCACCCGTAGCACGCGCTCCAGCAGGTATATCTCCCTGGTCACCCCCAAAGCCAATTCCTCCTTTGGCTGCCTTTCCTTCCAGTTCTCTGCTGCCAATGACTGGAACGAACTGCAAATATCACTGAAGCTGGAGACTCATATCTCCCTCACTAGCTTTAAGCACCAGCTGTCAGAGCAGCTCACAGATCACTGCACCTGTGCATAGCCCATCTGTAAGTAACCCATCCAACTACCTCATCCCCATACTGTATTTATGTATTTATCTTGCTCCTTTGCACCCCAGTATCTCTACTTGCACATTCATCTTCTGCACATCTATCACTCCAGTGTTTAATTGGTATATTGTAATTACTTTGCCACCATGGCCTATTTATTGCCTTACCTCCCTTATCTTACCTCATTTGCACACACTGTATATAGACTTTTTCTACTGTATTATTGACTGTTTGTTTTTTTATTCCATGTGTAACTCTGTGTTGTTGTATGTGTCGAACTGCTTGGCTTTATCTTGGCCAGGTAGCAGTTGTAAATTAGAACTTGTTCTCAACTAGCCTACCTGGTTAAATAAAGGTTAAATAAAAAAAATAACAGTTGTTGGTTAGCTAGCTAGCAAATGTTTACCATTTGCATTGACATGAAATCATTCAAAAGATTAAACGAGATGAAATGAGCCACTTATGATTCCTCACGTGGCAGTTTGTTGTCTTTCTTCCTAGTAATCTGATCATCCAGAATCACAAAAATCCGCTGACTTCTGCCTCATGGAAGCACACACATCGTTTTTGTAATGTTGTGAGGTAACCCATCTATTGTGGCTACCATTAAAACAGGGTTGCCAACTGTGTTCGAATACCKAAACTAACCGTACTATTTGTGACGTGAATTGAGTATATAGTATGCTTATTGGTCATAGTATGGATATAGTTAGTATGCCAAAAGTTCCCAGATTCGTACTAGATTCGCCAAAATACGAAGTATACGTTCAGTGGACACTATTTCCGTACTTTTAGGGCCCATAATGTAATTCTTCAGAAAATGGGCGTGACTTCACAACATTTTCAGATTTGAAGAAAATGGATGAAAATATGCAGCCAAAGTTAGATACAAATTCATTGCTTTAACTATAGTAATTATGTCAAATGTTAAGAAAATGTTGAGCAATGTAATTAAGTAATAACTTTTCAAACTATTTTCGTTACACGTTATGTTGGCTGACAATTTGCTAGCTACGCTATCCTTACGAACCGCATAGCATTACAGCAGTATGTACCGGTATGTTAGCTAGTTACCTAACGTTAGTTGGCTACTCAAACTTGCCAGGCAGTATATTAACTATTTGCTATCTAACTAACTACCCAACGTTGATTGACTTGATTATTTACATCATTCTTAGCTAAGTGGTATAGTTGTTGTGCGTTTCAATGGACATTGTTAATTCTGGCTATCTACTCTGATTTCAGAGCAACACCCATTGAATATGTCCGGTGTCAGTAAACATCCGCAAAAAAAAGCGCAATTAAATTATTGCCAACAGCACAGTTACATTCACCAACGCTCTGAAAAATGGTCAGAGTGAGGTGTTCCCTGATTTGTGTCTGGAAGTAGCTAGCCAACGTTAGCCAGTTAGCTTGGGTGTATGACTGCCGTTAAATGCTCGGATCAACCCTACTCCTAGGCCAGAGAGTCCATTGTGTGCTTTGAACACTCCGAGAGCAAAATGCTCTGAATTTACGAACGGACAATCTGACAATGCTCTGGATTTACGAACACACAGACCACACTCAGGCACTCCAGATTGAATTTACGAACACACCCGGAATCATAAAACGTTTAGCTAGTCATTTGTTATGCTAACAAGCAAGCAAGAGGTTGCATAGCAACAGCATCAACTTCCAGTAGACAGGCGAAGCTCTAGAACGCTCAACTGAA
The DNA here is from genome assembly GCF_002910315.2 of Salvelinus sp. IW2-2015. NCBI lineage: Eukaryota > Metazoa > Chordata > Actinopteri > Salmoniformes > Salmonidae > Salvelinus > Salvelinus sp. IW2-2015. The sequence continues at coordinate 14,707,066 of NC_036847.1, forward strand.
ACGATACCATTCATTTACAGTATACTAAAATTAACTAATAGTATGTAGTATATACTCATTAAGTATGTAGTATACGGTATGTTAGTAGGGGTATTCGAATACAGCCATGCCTCGAGTGGGGTCGAGGTGTCCTCCTCCAGGAAAATGTTGCTGTTTTAAAGCTAATTTCCTTAAATTTTACGTATTTTGACATGGCTTAGGCCTATGACCAGGGTAAATAATAAATCACAGGTCAGGTGTACTCAGAATGCTTTGAACATTAAAGGGACACTCAAAATTTGACGACTTTGTTACTTTGCGATTTTTGGGGGATGAGATTTGAAGTTTTAGGTGGTTTGACACTTTATTTAGACAGTAATGAACTTAGATGGGGAGACAGGGAAATGGGAGTAACAGTGGGAAGGACTGAAGCAGGGATTGATGTGTATGTGTAAAGCTGTTTGTGACACGTGCTGGCAATGTTACCACTATACCACGTGTCAAACTTATTAAAGAACTTCCCTCAACTGGTTGTCTAGGTCTTAATTGAAAGGAAAAAACAAAAATCTGCAGACACTAGGCCCTGCATGGAATGATTTTGACACCCCTGCACTACACCAATGCTCTGCACAGGAAATACAAATCTTAATGGTTTACGGCAGTGGAAATCCAAATAATAGATTGTAGTCTCCTTGTCCATAGACTGCTTTCAAAGTAGGAATACAAACATTTTGTATTTTGTAATTTTGGTGAACTACTGTATCTCTTTAAAATAGGGCTGGAAGAAAATCCTGCTTCCCCTCCAGGAGGGTTGGCCACCCCTGATCTATGTTTCCCAAGTGCTGGGTGTTTGAAAATGTTCTTGTTGTAACAACCCAACCTTGAAGAAAAATGGCATGATTATCAATATTCAGGTGGTTTATGCCTACTAGTTGAAAATCCTTGCCATCATCTTACTCTTCATAGACAAAATGCTATGTGTTTATGAGTTATGAGTCCCCCTAACGTTACAATCTCTACCTAGCATGTGCACAATGCTAAAATGTCAAACAGTATATTTGAGGCCTGGAGCATTTAATATCCAATGCTTATTTGTAGGACTTATTAAAAGGTGTCCATGAAAGGCTGCAAAAATACAAAGCCTCATATAGATAATTTTCAAAGACACAAGTAGGCATATCAGATTTGAAATATGCGATTTCACTGGCAAAATTGGGAASACGTGGAATAATAAAATAATGTAAATGTGTGGAATAACAGTAGTGTTTTTGCTGACAATCACACTAAATACCCTTTATTTTAGCCCATTGTTAAGAATGAGAATTGTTCTACTGATCAGACTAAATGTATTAAATTGATAATAAAATCTCCTGAAGACATGTTGACAAATCTGCCCTTACACCTTAACCACATATCGTTTCTAGTCATGTTGAAGAGATAAAAAATATTCCTGGAGTGATTGATGCACGTCGGCTGAACTCAGGTGCAGTTACGATATATTAACTACAGAGTCAGAGCATTTATCCCAAGACCATTGCAGTGTGATCATTGTAAAGCTTTTGGTCATGTTTCAAGTGTTTGCAGAAGGGAGAGGCCGAAATGTCCAAGTTGTGGAAAAGATCATATTATGTGTTATAGAAGTGATGAAAATGTGACATGTTTCAATTGTGGTGGGAACCATGAAACCATGTATTTTGAATGCCCCACAAGGGTGAAAGAGAATGAAGCATCCAAAGTCAGGGCTATCCAGAGCACATAATATGCAGCAGCTGTTAAAAGGGTTGAGGGTGTGAATGGTGCACTTGAAGAGTCCATGGTGGTGAATAGGCCTCCACTGCAGGCTGCAGGGTTTGCCTTTCACCAGCAGGACCCTGACATTTTAAAGGTTAAGAAGGTGGACATAATAGCTATGGTGATAGACGGCACTGCCAAGGTGGAGAGAAGGTCCAGGAATATAGAAATCATTGTGGAAGCGGCGGAACGGTTCCTGGGGCTGAAAGATTTARCGGTGAAGGAGTTACATGGAATATTGTCACAAGCCCTAGAGCCTGAGAAGGGCGATATGGAGAATTGAAAGAAGGAAAAGGTGGGAGTTTTGTTTTGTCAATGTACTATTTTTATTTGGGTGGATTAAGTTATTTCCCTATCACGTATGGATATTTATTTTTATCTTGTTTTGGTTTCAACCCTTCCAGTTGGTGGCGTGTTCGGGTTGTAATATGCCATAAAACCCACAGAAGAAGAAGAAGCATGTATAGACCAATCATTTGCTTGAATGTGCGTTGGTTCCCAGTTCTGTGGCATGACAGGACAATGATGGTTCCACTCGTGATGTTACATTGCAGTCGCAGATGTTCCGATTTCGAAACGATGTGTCTCACAGTTGAAATGTTAACGTACCATATAGAGATATAAGAGGTGTGATCGTGAGAAGAGGGACAGATGCGTGAGAATTGGCAGCTCTGATTACATCTCCATCTAGTTGTCGCGTTGGGGATAACAGTTGTTGACAACTTTAGCATTTTAGCTAAACCTAACTATTTTCCTAACCTTAAACTCAGTCGCCTAACCTGCAACGTTAATTATCCTAACCTGCTGTCTAAACAAACCACCAGTGCCGATAAACCATCAGCATCACCACAAGACCCGGCCCAATTTAACCGGGGTTTATGATCGCAAAGTTGGTAGTGTTAGCAAGGAAATCTGTTCTAATTAAATGAAAGCTATACTGCTCTCTGGTGGACAGAAGTGTTAGATAATTTGTTTACATGTCGACCTAGGTGTCAGAATAGGGCGTTGGGCCACCTCGAGCCGCCAGTACCGCTTCAATGCACCTTGGCATATATTATAGGGGAGGTTACAAAAGTATCAGTACTGGGTGAGCTCCATATGTGAGCGCACCGTCGCGGTTTTGGGTTACAATGTGCTAATCTGTGTATGTATCCGCCAACTGAAAAAGCACACGATCATTTATCGTGGTAATAAAAACGCTCTGATTGGCTTGGTAAGTAATATCGGTAAAATAAGCCATTTCAACCATGTCTGKATCAAATGTCTATGTATGCTGCTGAGACAAGTTTGTTTAAAAAATGTTCATGGTGACAGCGCTTCAACAAACAGCGTACCAAAACAAGTCCACGTCGAAGCAAAAACTGAAAGGTCAATTCATGTGCTTTGCATTGCTGAGAATACACTTGGGTTATTCCTAATATTTTTCATGATTATTCTGTTTCTTATTATTGGGGGTGAGATTTTGAGGGACGGGAGTAGATTAGTAACATAGTCATTAAAACACATTTTTCACATCATTTATTGTGGAAAAACCTTAGAAAAATTGTTGTTCTGTTCATAAATATGGATTCCCCTTGTTAAGAAACGTACCGCAAGCGACGCGTGTCAATGTTCAGATTGAGCGTTGGGGCTCTTAACAAAACTACCCAGTATAAAAGACCCCTTCATCCAATGACTCTTATGGGTAATGCAGTGGTCACCGACTGGTCGATCTCCAAGGCATTCCTTGTCGATCAACAAATATTTCTGTAAAAAACCCAAACGGTAAAGCCTTGTGTTTAAAACATGTTTTATTAGACTGAACAAAAATATATACACAATATGCAAAAATGTCAAACAGTTCATATAAGTAAATCAGTCAATTTTAAATAAATTCATTAGGCCCTAATCTATGGATTTTAAGATACTGTAAAAGCATGCTCAAGCGACAGAGTTGATTTCCGCGCTTATAAACCCAGGGTCGTTACAATACCTTAAAAAAAGGTAGGGGGTGGATCAGAAAGCCAGTCAGTATCTGGTGTGACCACCAGTTGCCTCATGTAGCGTGACACGTCTACTTCGCATAGAGTCGATCAGGCTGTTGATTGTGGCCTGTGGAATGTTGTCCCACTCCTCTTCAATGGCTGTGCAAAGTTGCTGGATATTGGCAGGAACTGGAACACTTTGTTGTACAGGTCAATCCAGAGCATCCCAAACATGCTCAATGGGTGACATATCTGGTGAGTATGAAGGCCATGGAAGAATTGGGACATTTTCAGCTTCCAGGAATTGGGCACAGATCCTTGCGACATGGAGCCGTGCATTATCATGCTGAAACATGAGACAATGGCGGCGGATGAATGGCACAGCAATGGGCCTCAAAATCTCATCACAATATCTCTGTGCATTCAAAATGCCATCAATAAAAAGCTATTGTGTTCGTTGTCCGTAGCTTATGCCTGCCTGCCCATACCATAACCCCACCACCACGGGGCACTCTGCTCACAAGTCAAGTTTCAAGTTTATTTTTTATATAGCCCTTCGTACATCAGCTAATATCTCGAAGTGCTGTACAGAAACCCAGCCTAAAACCCCAAACAGCAAGCAATGCAGGTGTAGAAGCACGGTGGCTAGGAAAAACTCCTAGAAAGGCCAAAACCTAGGAAGAAACCTAGAGAGGAACCAGGCTATGAGGGGTGGCCAGTCCTCTTCTGGCTGTGCCGGGTGGAAATTATAACAGAACTATGCCAAGATGTTCAAAATGTTCATAAGTGACAAGCATGGTCAAATAATAATCATGAATAATTTTCAGTTGGCTTTTCATAGCCGATCATTAAGAGTTGAAAATAGCAGGTCTGGGACAGGTGGCGGTTCCATAACCGCAGGCAGAACAGTTGAAATTGGAATAGCAGCAAGGCCAGGTGGACTGGGGACAGCAAGGAGTCATCATGCCCAGTAGTCCTGACGTATGGTCCTAGGGCTCAGGTCCTCCGAGAGAGAGAAAGAAAGAGAGAAGGAGAGAATTAGAGAGAGCCAAGATTTTCAAAATGTTCATAAATGACAAGCATGGTCAAATAATAATCAGGAATAAATGTCAGTTGGCTTTTCATAGCCGATCATTAAGAGTTGAAAACAGCAGGTCTGGGACAGGTAGGGGTTCCATAACCGCAGGCACAACATTGACATACGCAAACTGTTCGCCCACAAGGCGCCATACACATGGTCTGTGGTCGTGAGGCTGGTTGGACGTACTACCAAATTCTCTAAAACTACGTTGGAGGTGGCTTATGGTAGAAAAATAAACATTTACATTTTCTTGCAACAGCTCTGGTGGACATTTCTACAGTCAGCATGCCAATTGCACGCTCCTTCAACTTGAGACATCTGTGGCATTGTTGTGTGACAAAACTYCACATTTTAGTGGCCTTTTATTGTCCCCAGCACAAGGTGCACCTGTGTAATGATCATGTTGTTTAATCAGCTTCRTGATTTGTCACACCTGTCAGGTGGATGGATTATTTTGGCAAAGGAGAAATGCTCACTAACAGAGATGTAAACAAATTTGTGCACAAAATTTGAGAGAAATAAGGTTGTGCCAATGGAACATTTCTGGGATCTTTTATTTCAGCTCAGGAAATATGGGACCAACACTTTACATGTTGCCTTTATATTTTTGTTCAGTGTAGCTTCACACTGTTGGTGGTAGGTGCACTTGATTCAGCAGCCCGAGTGCCGGGAAGGCAAAGTGTTCCCATTTTTAACCATTTCATGTGTCTGAAGGTAGAACTCTGGCTACCCAGCAGGCCCAGTGAGCAAATCAAGTGCACCTAAAGGCCTACCGCTGGCCAATCCGATAGCTCAGATCACTGTTGTCCGCAGTTTCCTTGAGCCATACACAGTAAAAATAAGTTTTGAAAGCATGGCAAAGTTAATACTGTGAGATTTCAAAACTTTTAAACCATGAGGAGAGAGAGACTCAACAAATACAGTAATGAGCTGCTGTTTTTAATGAGTAAGTTTAAGTTGTTATTCAGTACTGTCAACACATGCCATAACCAGCACTGCAGCTGCAATGAATGAGTATAGCAAAGTTTTACGATAAGCTAGCGTTGTTGTTATTAATGGCTTGTGTCTTTTTTAATATCAAGGAATATTTAACTTTCTCTGGTCATAGGAGTAACATGAATTGGTGCGTGAGGCAGAAATAATGCAGTGCGACTTGAGATTCACCATTAGCTGGAAGACTGTGTCCCCTTTCCTGTGGAGGCAGGGAGAGTGGAGAGGCAGCCTCACTGCTGCTCCCTCAGACTGACCATGAGATGCAGGCCATCAGTCCAGTAAAAAGTAATACACAAATGATCTATTACCAGTGTGATCATAATACCAAATGTTTTAATATATAATTTCAAAATGTTCTGAGAAGAACAACATTGGCAGGGCAATTCAAGCATAGCCAATATGCAGTGATAATGTTTTGGGCCTAAAGCCTACTGCACAAACCTCATTGCTACAGAACTGTTTTTAATTGGTTAATTTTGCATAGGCTTACGTTTTTTAAGTCATGTTTTCAAAAGATCTGAGCGGTAGAGCTTGGTTTGCATTTTGACTCAGTGACCTTGACTCAGAAAAGGTTGGTGACCAGAGCCGCCAGATCCCTCACTTAGTCAAGTGTTTCCTTTATTTTGGCAGTTACCTATGCATGCACAGTGTAAAACACAAATTACTCAAATTATAACTACTGAATTTCAATTAAAGAGGACATAAAAAACATTATAGTTCAAGTGTAGGACTATGGTAAACATTATTTTTCTTAAAGTCTTGATAGGTTCATCATGCCATCTACCAAAGCCTGTACAGTAGTACAGTGGGATATTTTAGCACAAAGGGGAATTAAAATGGAATAGAATAGAAAAGTAAACTAAACAAATGTATGGATCATCATCKCTGTGTAGCCTATATTTTCTTTCTCTCTCTTCTCTGAGACAAAAATAATGAGAGCAAGCAATGTGAACACCCCCTAAAATGTTTTTATTCTCTAACAAAAAGTTACATTTCATAATAGAAAGAAATCGAACATTCTAGATCCACTTCTTGTTCTTGAGCTAGGAGGCAGACAGAGGGGAATAGCAGTTGCGCACGCGCAAAGGTTCACCACTTAGTAACGGAGGCAGCGCTTTCGGAGTGTGGACGAGAAACAAACTGCGTTGGCCGAGAAGCACGTTGTTCCAAGGAAGGACTTGTAAGTGAAGTAGGCTTCATCCACGAGAAGTAACAACAAGGAGCTCGAGGTAAGCGTCTAGTTACTTTGTAATGTAAATATGTCTTACACAATGTATCATTTAAATGTTAAACTACAATGACATGTGTTTGGGTGGCAGGCATGATTCTTCTGTGGATATTAAACTTGTTCGCACGCGTGCGGAATGTTGTTTCATGATGGAGTATTGTTAGCTAATGTAACGTTTGCTAGTTACAGCAAGATCATTTGTTTAGGTTAAAGTTGATCAACTCAAGTGAAGCATCGAATTGCATTGATTATTTTTGTTTGCGGCATGTTGCAACTCTTCTTCAGATATGGAGTTTTCTGTGTGTTCTCGAGCCGTGGTTAATTGCTTACTCTGCAWCTAGACAGTACAGCAGAAGCAGGTCTACAAGGCCCGGCAAAGTAAATAGCTAATTGACAGCGGCTGCGTCCTATGAAATGTCTATCTTCGGATCTGTCATCAGCTTCTACCCAATGAGCTTATTCGACATCGGGGCAGCTGCATTAGCAAAACGCGGACACTAGCTTTTTGTTTTTACATAATTATATGGTTTTCACTGTTTAACATCATATTTACGTTATGAGGTTAACGTTAGTGAAGAAAGCGTTATTTGTAAAGGAAATAATTGTGCGGCAGTTCTGTCGACGTTGCACGCACGTTTCATCCGCGAGCTTGTTGAGTCAGATAATTATATAATCTGATCTGTCGCTGTTTTTGATAGCATGTTTTAATAAATCTGAGTGTTATTTAACGTCATCTTAAATGCGCTGTATAATTGCGTTTTTTTTTTAAATTCTCATCAAATCAGTTTTGTTAGAGCTTCTGAAAATGTAAACAACATTGGAACTCATTGTGCGCCATTTGCGTTACTTTTGTCAGGCTTGTTCTGTCTATCACTCAATGCTGCGCATGTCATAAAAATCTACAGAGGCCTATCATGGCCAGTTTTGGAGGGATTTGCTGCTTTATAAATACTAGCAGAATGTTGTTACTTTCTATTCTTCAAAATTGATTTTATTCCAGTCATGTCAATGCTTAAAATGGCTAAGCATCATTCATGCACACATACAAATCAGTGTCAGAATTAGCTATACGGTATTGGTCTCCAACTGAAGGTGTCAGTTACACTGAAAAGAGGAAATCCAACAGTCAGTCAGTAGACCCACTGTGGGTATTATGAAAGTATTGTTTATGCTAAAATTAAACCAAGTAGCTTATCATTATAGATGTTACATTGGATTGTTTAAACTATTTCCCTGCTGACATGAGAGAGGATGATAAAAAAAAAAATGTTGATGAAGCCGATCAACTGGCATTCTCCACAATTTATGGCCTGATTGCACAACCATCTTCCTCTTGCTGAAATAAGGTCTAGTTGGCATCTTTGGGAAAATATATTTGATTTGATGACTTCGAAATGAAAATGATTTTGATTTGGTGCAGCAGTTGAATGGGGTTTTCAGAGTCTGAAATGCAGAGTATGAAGAGTAACAGATAAGTGCTGTTTTAGTTCTCTGCTGACAGTATCATCTGAGCCCAGACAGACATTCCCAGACTCAATTGAGTCAATAAGGCAGCATTTATACAGGCAGCCCAATTTTGACCTTTTTTTCTCCCCCAATAATTTGACTTTTGACCAATAGCATCAGATCTTTTCACATCTGATCGTTTTCAGAGCTGATCTGATTGGTCCAAAGACCAATTAGTGAAAAAATATCAGAATTGGGCTGCCTGACAAGCGCACCAAATGCATGCTTTAGTTCTACTTATAACCCCAGTAACACCTCGATCACACCGACAGCGTCATTGTGTTTTGATACACCAGAAGTACATTCATTTCCAATGGAACGATGCGTTTGCCTTGCAGCATTGCATTGCAGAGGCAGTTGCAGTGCATTCTGTGTGGTGCATACGTTGGATTTATCGAACATATGCGTAGACGGCTTAACAGAAATGGTAGTAAGAGGGGATTGTTGAACTTTTGTTGCACACACATCCAGATGATGCTGTGTACCATTTTACGCAATGACACTGTAGGTGTGATCAAGGCATAAGCAGTGTCAAATGACACTTTCGCTAATAGCATGGGAGTACTGTGTTATTTTGGAGGAATAGCTGTTATCAGCACTTTTACCCTATGTGTTGTGCTGTTAAAAATTGGAGAAGAAAGTTGCTGTTGGAGTAGTAGTTAGGAATGTGCATCTTTCKCTTTCAAGATGCGTATCTAGAGACATGGGCTCCGATACAATACAATAATGATACGTTTTAGTTTGAAATGATTCAGTTCGATAAGATTCGATGCACTAGGGCTGGGCAGTATACTGTATCTACTGGTATTGATGCACGGACCGGTTTGGGTTTTTACTTCACCTTCTATAACAGTATTTGAGTGTTTGGTTTGTTAAATGTGATACGGAGTGTGTAACGTTTACTTTGAATCATTTCTCCCTGCTCGCTTTCCACGCAGACCTAGCCCCGCCCCCTGTCACTCAAGGAGTGCATTTGTTCCTCGACCACGAAACACTTGCGTTCAGTCTGTATGGTCAATGCAGCACATGCAACAATGTTATTATGCTATTTTCCCATAGCTTCTTAATATACATCCACTATTGTTTTAGAATTATACTATTAGTTTGTTACTTACATTTGCAACAAAATAGTTGGTATTRTTTTACCAAGTTGGGCTTAAATCGTGTTAGCTGCTAATCGCTAGTTAGTTAGCTGGCTGGCTGGCTAGCTAGCTAATAAATGTACTGAGTCAGAGCAAAGGTAACTAGCTAAACAACCGGATAATACCAGTGATGGTGTAAACCTAAATCAGCATGTTTGTGCAACCGCATCTTCTAAATCAAAGAGGAACGTGCAAAGCATGAGTACGTTAGCTTCATGAAGTAGCTAAGGGAACATTCAATGTAGCCAAAGATTATAGGAAACACTTATCAACACTTTGGTTCATACCCTGCCACAATAACTCCTCCCTGGCATTTTCATTTGTTGTCATGTCAAACACAGTGCCCATTATTATACACTGTGCCCACATATTCTAACTATAGAATTAGAATAATCATTCTATTTCCATGATTCCAACAGTTCACCAAGGTGTTTTGCTCTAAATCTCAAGTCAAATCAAAATGGCAACATTTGGTTAAAAACTAGGCCTAGATTGTTTGCCCATATCGTGCAGCCCTACGTGGCAGTGTAAAAACAATCTCAAATGAGTACAGGAAATGGAGAAATTGAAAATACATAATTATTTTTAGTTTAATTGAACAGTAGCAGTAGCCTGTTTTTTTGTCTCTCCACTTTGGTTCTGAAATCGCCATCACCCACTAATGAACTGGTCAATTTGTCAGATTAAGTGTTTGAGCTAGTAATGTATCAATGTTTATTGTTTACAAATTAGCTATGACATGGGCAGTGAATATATAGCACAATTTTGGATTTCATCCCCATCTCATAATCGAATGTTTGTGACGGGTTGAACGTTTTTACGGAGAGCTTCTCTTCTCCTCTCACTGCGGCCATGTAGTGCGCCTCGCAAAAGTGATTGTTCTTTATGGAATTATCAACTTTACACTATGTATTAAAAAAAACGTATTTAACTTTAAAGAAAAACTATTGCTGATGGTGAACCTGAACAATCAAAATAACATCAATTTTAATCCCTGTTCAGCAGATGGCCTATATCCAAATCAGAATTGTCTCCAGTAGCATATTTTTATTCCAGTAAAACACCATTTTCAACAGCGCATAGATAACAACCTAGCAAATTACATAGGCTTTATTAGAGTCGCAACCTAAAGTCACCCAAGCCATTTTAGCATTTGAATGCTGAAGGTGCAGCATAGATGTGCAAGATCAGGAACAGGCCGCCTACCTTACTTTGGTCAGCATGAGAAAACTGGGCACTGTTTGACTAGGCTACTGATATTGCCTGTGGTTGTTTGGCAAGCATGCAACATCACTTGTAGATCAATGACTGTCAATGCAGTTACATCAGGCCATGCTCCAGGATGACATGCCTGAGGGGGCATTTTAAATCCATGGGGGTGGCGCAACTAGTATTGCTTTAGAGCCTTAGCAACATAAGGTATATTGTCCTACTGCTGTTCAAATGTACAAAAACGTACAGTGCATTTGGAAAGTATTCAGATCCCTTCACCTTTTCCACATTTTGTTACGTTACAGCCTTWTTCTAAAATAGACAAAAATACATGTTTTTCTCATCAATCTACACACAGAACCCCATAATGTCAAAGCAAAAACAGGTTTTATACATTTTAGCAAATGTATTAAAAAAAATAGTATTCAGGCCCTTTGCTATGAGACTCAAAATTGAGCTCCGGTGCATCCTGTTTGCTTTTATCCATCCTTGAGAAGTCTCTACAACTGGATTGGTGTCCACCTGTGGTAAATTCAATTGAGTGGACATGATTTGGAAAGGCACACACCTGTCTATATAAGGTCAGAGCAAAAACCAAGCCATGAGGTCGACGGAATTGTCCATAGAGCTCCGAGACAGGATTGTGTCGTGGCACAGATCTGGGGAAGGGTACCAAAACATTTCTGCAGCATTGAAGGTCCCAAAGAACACAGTGGCCTCCATTCTTAAATTGAAGAAGTTTGGAACCACCTAGACTTTTCCTAGAGCTGGCCACCTGGACAAACTGAGCAATTGGGGGAGAAGGACCTTGGTCAGGGATGTGACCAAGAACTCGATGGTCACTGACAGAGCTCCAGAGTTCTTCTGTGGAGATGGGAGAACCTTCCAGAAGGACAACCGTCTCTGCAGCACTCCACCAATCAGGCCTTTATGGTAGAGTGGCCAGACAGAAGATACTCCTCATTAAAAGGCACATGACAGCCTGCTTGGAGTTTGCCAAAAGGCACCTGAAGGACTCTGACCATGAGAAACAAGATTCTCTGATTTGATGATGCAAGATTGACCTCTTTGGCCTGAATGCCAAGCGTCATGTCTGGAGGAAACCTGGCACCATCCCTACGGTGAAGCATGGTGGTGGCAGCATTATGCTGTGGGGATGTTTTTCAGCGGCAGGGACTTCAGAATCGGGTGGAAAGATGAGCGGCGCAAAGTAGAGATCCTTGATGATAAACCTAATCCAGAGCGCTCCGGACCTGAGACTGGAGCGAAGGTTCACCTTACAACAGGACAATGACCCTAAGCACACAACCAAGACAACGCAAGTTTCTGAATGTCATTGAGTTGCCTAGCCAGAGCCCGGACTTGAACCCGTCAAACATCTCTGGGGGGACTTGAAATAGCTGTGTAGCAACGCTTCCCATCCAASCTGACAGAACTTGAGAGGATCTGTGGAGAAGAATGGGAGAAACTCCCCAAATACAGGTGMGCCAAGCTTATAGTTTCATACCCAAGACGACTGGCAGCGATAACAGCCTACGGTGCTAAAACAAAGTACTGAGTAAAGGGTCTGAATACTTATGTAAATGTAATATTTCAGTAAAAAAAAAAAAAAAATCTGCAAAAAGTTCTAAACCAGTTTTTGCATTGTTATTGTGTGTAGATTAATGAGTGGGAGAAAAACATCAATTTCAGAATAAGGCTGTAATGTGAAAAAGTGAAGGTGTCTGAATACTTTCCGAATGCACTGTACACAACTGTAATTTTGCACACGAAAGCACGTGATGGGAAGGTCACGTGACCTACAAGCGCAATGGTCAGAAGACTCTGAAGCTCCTGCTGACAATTCCTCATTCTATATTTTATTCAGGTTATCTAATTCAACTATTTATACTTTCTAGTTTAAAATTCGGTGGAAATGTCTGGGGTCAAGAAACAAATGGGTTCGCCTACCAAAGTGGCAACCTCAACGCTACAAGTTACTACTGATGCTAGTATTAGCAACACCATTTCGATGGCTTTACCTGAACAACAAGACCGGATGGAGGCGGTGGTTCAACGTGCTGATGGTGCAGCAATTCAAGGAGTGAGTGACCAAMTTGCTACCTTGCAAGATAAGTTGGACACCCACATGGGAGTAGTTCGAGCGCTAATAGAAAAGGGGGATCCCATTTAGACTGAGGCAAGGGGTTGCCACTTTGGAACGAGAAGATGCGGTTCAAAATGGCGTCGCTTGAGGATCAACACAGACACAACGTGAGGGTCTCTGTGATTGCTACAAACCGGGAGGGAGGTGATGCAATTGCTTTCCTGCAAGAAATCCTTCCCAAATGGATTCCGTCATTTGGTACTACTCCGATTCAAATGGAACGGGTCCACAGGGTCTACAAACAAAATGCAAAGGACAACCCCCAGACCATAGTCTTCAATGTTTTCAGATACCAAGACCGCAACAATGTTCTGCAAGGAGCCTGTCAAGCAAGAAAGAATGCGCCCATCCAAGATGCCTGGAGAACCATACCTTGTTATGCGAACTACAGCATTTGCAGATGTCCAGAGGGAATTGTACTCGTAGGGCATACCCTCTTTTCTGATCTATCCTGCCACCCTGCAACTTACTTAAATTGGTGAGCAGCTCTCCTTCACCTCGGCAAAAGAGGCAGTAGAATTTCGGAGAAGTCTTCCAGGCGACAGGTCTACAGGCTGCCCCACAAAGAGTGCTTTCCTTTACGGAAGTCGAGGAAGGGCCTGGACAGCAGTATGCAACTGGGCGCTAAAGATGCAGCTAACCGGCTAGCTAACGTTTAGTTGACTACTCAACTCTTATCCATCGTTGTTTTGGACAGGAACTTCTCCTAGTACCGGGACTGAATKAAATCTATTCCAATCAGGTTATCCAAACAAAACAACTAAAAAGTAGAAAAATGAAAAGCGATATAGTCGAGAGAAATTACACTTGAAGCTGTGAAGCCAAACTGGGAAAATAAAACAGTGGTTTAGGGAAATAGGTACCCATTAAGTGATTAACGTTAATCACCCCAAATGCTAGCAACATCAATCTCTACTATTCACGTTAACTTCAACATGCCTCCATTTAAATATCGTTGAAATGTTAGGTAGTCCGAAGATTGCTGCAAATCCATGGTTTCAAACAGTGAAAACATTACCATATTTTTTATAATACGGTACTAAATAATAAATTACATCAAATAATGCGTCCAAAATAAAGTCAACATGTTGAACCAGCCTCCAGCTCCGCTAGCCAGCTAATTTTAATCCTGGAGCTAAGGATTAATTGATGCACTCCCATCTTAAACGTTTGAATCGGGGACTGATGCATATTTGCGAATTGTTCGATCACTATTAGTAGTTCTATGTAATTACGAGACACCAGTCAGCAGGTTTACTGAGACTGGAGGACCAGGGAGATGGATGCTCTGCTAGATTGGGGTGCTGGATGGCAGTACATGCAGAACTGATTTCAACCATTAGTCAGACACCTGTTGATTTCTGAATTGGCCCTAGTGACTTGGATGATCAAAAGACGTATTGTACGTTTTCAGTTGATTGATGTCAGCAAATGGTGCTTCAAAGATGGGATGTCTTCATAACTCCAGACTGTTTTTTTCCCCCTGTTGAAATTATACAATGTGATGTGTGCTGGTGTGGCAATGAGCTTCCTGCAGTTGTCATGGCCAGTTCATGTGGAGATTTGACATAATGCTAGTCTCGTTTTGATGTTCTTCTGCTGTTCTACAGGTAGGCCTTGAATGTGCCCATGATGACCAAGACTCCTCCCGACAGAAGAGGGATCACCTTTGAGGTGGGAGCACAGCTGGAGGCTCGCGACAACCTGAAGAACTGGTCAGTGTCATTTCCATCTGATTACTGTCTGGTCAGGTTTCTAATGTTCATGCCCTATTGTTCTTGTCTAGCATTATCAGTCTTATTGAACATCCTAACTCTCTACTGCTCAGGTACCAGGCCAGCATAGAGAAGATAGACTATGAGGACGAGAAGGTTCTGATCCACTACCGTCAGTGGAGCCACCGCTATGATGAGTGGTTTGACTGGACCAGCCCCTACCTGAGGCCCCTGGACAGGATCCAGTTGAGGAGAGAGGGTCTGCAGGACAAACGGCCCAGCCCGGTGAGGGAGACTAGTACTCTGACATAATGTTGTTACCCTAGACCAGTGGTTCCCAAATCTTTTTTTTATAGTCCTGTACCCCTTCAAACATTCAACCTCCAGCTGCGTACCCCTTCTAGCACCGGGGTCAGCGCACTCTCAAATGTTGTTTTTTGCCATCATTGTAAACCTGCCACACACACTATACAATACATTTATTAAACATAAGAATGAGTGAGTTTGTCACAACCCGGCTCGTGGGAAGTGACAGAGCTCTTATAGGACCAGGACACAAATAATAATAATCAGTAATTTTGCTTTTTTATTTAGCCATCTTACATATAAAACCTTATTTGTTGATCAAAAATTGTGAATAACTCACCACAGGTTAATGAGAAGGGTGTGCTTGAAAGAATGCACATTACTCTGCAATGTRGGGTTGTATTGGAGAGTCTCCGTCTTAAATCATTTTCCACACATATTAGTTTTCATGCTAGTGAGGGCCGAGAATCCACTCTCACATAGGTATGTGGTTGCAAAGGGCATCAGTGTCTTAACAGCGCGATTTGCCAAGGCAGGATACTCTGAGCGCAGCCCTATCCAGAAATCTGGCAGTGGCTTCAGATTTAAATTCAAATTCACAGAATCGCTTGTTGCAATTTCGATGAGGCTCTCTTGTTCAGATATTGTTAAGTGGACTGGAGGTAGGGCATGAAAGGGATAACGAATCCAGTTTGTCGTCCATTTCGGGAAAGCACCTGCGTAATTGCGCACCCAGCTCACTCAGGTGCTTCGCTATATCACATTTGACATAGTCCGWAAGCTTGTTAATTTGCACACACAAAATCATACAATGATGGAAAGACCTATCTGTTGTCCTTGTTAATGCAGACAGAAAACTGCTCCAACTTAATCATAGCCTCAATTTTGTCCCGCACATTGAATATAGTTGCGGAGAGTCCCTGCAATCCTAGATTCAGATCATTCAGGCGAGGAAAAACATCACCCAGATAAGCCAGTTGTCTGAGAAACTCGTCATCATGCAAGCTGTCAGACAAGTGAAAATTATGGTCAGTAAAGAGAACTTTAAGCTCGTTTCTCAATTCAAAATACTTTGCCCCTTGATAACCAGCGTATGTTGTAAAAGTGTTACATGGTCGCTGCCCATATCATTGCATAATGCAGAAAATWCACGAGTTCAGGGGCCTTGCTTTAACAAAGTTAACCATTTTCACTGTAGTGTCCAAAATGTCTTTCAAACAGTCAGGCATTCCCTTGGCAGCAAGAACCTCTTGGTGGATGCTGCAGTGTACCCAAGTGGCGTCGGGAGTAACTGCTTGCACACGCATTACAACTCCACTATGTCTCCCTGTCATGGCTTTTGCGCAATCAGTACAGATACCAACACATCTTGACCACAAGTCCATTTGACATCACAAAGCTGTCCAGTACTTTAAAAATATCCATTCATGTTGTCCTGGTTTGCAGAAGAGGATGTCTTCCATAATTGACCCCCCCCCCCATAAACGTAACAGACATATACCAGGAGCTGTGTCAGGCCCGCCACATCTGACTAATCCAGCTGTAACGCATATCATTTACTGCCTTGTATGCGAAGCAGTAATTGTTTCAAAACATCTCCCGCCATGTCACTGATGCATTGTGAAACAGTGTTGTTTGAGGAAGGCATTYTCTGTATAGTTTTTTGGGCCTCTTCCTGGTAGCAGGAAGTCCTCCACAATAGTATGGGGCTTGCCTGTCCTAGCCACTCTGTAGCTCACAATATAAGACGCTTCTAGCCCCTTCATATTAATGGTATATGTTGCTTTTATATAAGTCTTACTACTCGAGAGTCGTCTTAAAATCTCGCTCAAACTTCCGTGGCTTATTTTTCAAATTGTCATGTTTTGTTTCTAAGTCTGGTTGAACTTCATGACTTTGAATATCAGATTAGTGTTTAACTTTTCTTTCCCTTCCAGGTGTTTCGGGTGAATGAGAAAGTCTTGGCCTGTTGGGTAGACTGCCGCTACTATCCTGCTAAGGTTCTGGAAGTCAAAAGAGATGGTAGGTCCTACACTTCCACTGGAAAGAATCAATTGTTCAATCAGAAATGCATTGCATTCTAGTTACATTGGGTAAACATTCTTACCATGTTTGTCTTCTCTTCAGCTTCCTACACTGTGAAGTTTTTCGATGGAGTAGTCAAGACTCTTAAGCCAACCAAAGTAAAGCCATATAAGAAAGAGGTGAGAGCTCCATGTGATTGTTAGTTCATGGTGTGAGAGGATGGTTGATGGGGTTACCTTACAGTTTTATGTCTCAATGTGAATAGAATTGGAAGGCCAGGGAGAGGGACATAACTCAAAGTGAGCAGAGCAGTGGGAAAGAGGAGAACGGGAAATCCCTGAGCGATGAATCCAAAAGTGGCTCTTCAGACCTGGATGGAGAGAGCAACGGAGAGGAAAAGGAGAGAAGAGAAGACGGAGAGGAAAAAACGCTGAATGGCAACTTTGAGACCTGTGGACAGAAAGGGAACCTAAACGGAGAAGAGGGGGAAAAGGGGGCAGGAGGAGGGAAGAGAGAAGAGSCACAAGCCAAAGAAAATGGGCAGGTTGTCCAAACGAAAAAGGAAGATGTGAATGTAGAAGGGGAGCGAGTGATGCGCAGTACCAAACAGCAGGGGGAGAAGAAAGAAGAGTGTGCATCGGGACAGAGTCCCCAGCTGCCCAGGGGGAACCGGTACCGACCCTCTGAAGGTATGTAAGTTACTGTAAGGCTTTGACAGTGAAACAATGGAAAACTCCTTAAACATTTCAGAATCATTAGATTGAAATTGAAAGTGTCGCATGGTTGTGCTCAAGTCCTAATGGGAAAGGAAAGATGATAGCTTGGCTTATAGCTTCGCTTTTGTGAAGAACCAGAAAGTTAAATTGAATCGTTGCTTAGAGCGTATTAGGACAYGTTCAGTATCTTGTTGCTTGATGGTTAAGTGGATGAAGTCAACAATGAGGGGAGAATAATGTCCGTCTCACTGACCTTTCGGTTCTTGTTGTTTACAGAAAGTCAACGTGAACTGAGGAAGAGGAGGGTGTCTCTTGTACAGATGCCACCACCAAAGAGGAGAAGGCCAGACACAAGTAAGGGTCTGCATCTAATCTATGACTTGTTGCGTGTTACTGACATTCAAAGCCCTGTGTGTCCTTTGTTTATAACTCCTGTCCTTTCTGCCCTTCCCTCTCCAGACAGAAACAGCCAGTCTCAGCAAGCAGGATCAGATTCCGTCCCAGCGTCCTCAGCACTAACTCCAGACCAGACAAACACCCAGACATCCACAGACGCTGGTATCGAAGCCCCATCAGATATAGGTAAATAAGATGGAGATGAATATGCTCATAGATAAGACAATCGGCAGGTGTTTAGGAGACTTCTTGAGCTGTTCTAACAACTTCTGACTATTTGAATACGGGTAGGATTGCTGTTCTAGGATATATTTAGCTTTTTAGATAATAATGAGTAACATAACATGGACAGGGGGSACCTGATCCTAGATCAGCACTCAGACTGAGGCGCTTTATGAATACAGGCCCAGCTCTTACATTGAGATGTGAGATGAAACTTATTTCGGGATCTGTCAACTCCGTGCCAAAAAAAGCTACAGTTGATCTATTGTATGTCTCTTTACAGAATCAATACTGAAACGCCAAGTCCATCTGCCTACCACCCACAAGTACAGCAGAGAGCCATGTGAGTACAGCCTCATTAACACGCACATGCACAACTTCCATTAAATGACATGTTGTTCCTTGTATCTCTACCTTAGTGTATCGAGTCATCAAAAACCAGCCGCCCCCAATCCTCTCCATTGAACTGGACCACAACCCCTTCAAGTGCAAGGCCCCTGGCTGTCTGAAGTCCTTCCGGAAGGCCTCTCTCCTGCACTACCACGTCAAGTACTACCATGCAGACAGTGAGCACGCCTCTGAGTGCAGCATGCAAACCCGGGCCTCAGAGAAGCAGGTTGGCTCTCAGGAGACACCCAGGAGGAGACGCACCATGTCAGGGTCTATACGTGAGTAGTAGCACTCCGCCCCAGGGATCAACAAACCTGAGCTCAATCATACTACAGTTACAGTTGGAAGTTTACATACACTTAGGTTGGGGTCCTTGACTCGTTTTTCAACCGCTCCACAAGTCGGTTAGGACATCTACTTTGTGTATGACACAAGTAATTTTTCCAACAATTGTTTACAGACAGATTATTTCACTTATAATTCACTGTATCACAATTCCAGTGGGCCTGAAGTTTACATACACTAAGTTGACTGTGCCTTTTTAAACAGCTTGGGAAATTCCAGAAAATGATGTCATGGCTTTAGAAGCTTCTGATTCTTATTGAATCATTTGAGTCAATTGGAAGTGTAGCTGTGGATGTATTTCAAGGCCTACCTTCAAACTCAGTGCCTCTTTGCTTGACATCATGGAAAAATCAAAATAAATCAGCCAAGACCTCAGAAAAAAAATTGTGGACCTCCACAAGTCTGGTTTATCCTTGGGAGCAATTTCCAAGCGCCTGAAGGTACCATGTTCATTTGTACAAACAATAGTACGCAAGTATAAACACCATGGGACCATGCAGCCGTCATACCGCTCAAGAGGGAAATGCGTTCTGTCTCCTAGAGATGAATGTACTTTGGTGCGAAAAATTCMAATCAATCCCAGAACAACAGCAAAGGACCTTGTAAAGATGCTGGAGGAAACGGGTACAAAGTATCTATATCCACAGTAAAACGAGTCCTATATCGACATCACCTGAAAGGCTGCTCAGCAAGGAAGAAGCCACTGCTCCAAAACCGCCATAAAAAAAGCCAGACTACAGTTTGCAACTGCATATGAGGACAAAGATCYTACTTTTTTGGAGAAACTGGTCTGATGAAACAAAAATAGAACTGTTTGGCCATAATGACCATCGTTATGTTTGGAGAAAAAAGGGGGATGCTTGCAAGCCGAAGAACACCATCCCAACCGTGAAGCATGGGGGTGGCAGCATCATGTTGTGGGGGTGCTTTGCTGCAGAAGGGACTGGTGCACTTCACAAAATAGATGGCATCATGATGTGGAAAATTATGTGGATATATTGAAACAAATCTCAAGACATCAGTCAGGAAATTAAAGCTTGGTCGCAAATGGGTCTTCCAAATGGACAATGACCCCAAGCATACTCCAAAGTTGTGGCTAAATGGCTTAAGGACAACAAAGTCAAGGTATTGGAGTGGCCATCACAAAGCCCTGACCCCAATCCTAGACAATTTGTGGGCAGAACTGAAAAGGCTTGTGCGAGCAAGGAGGCCTACAAACCTGACTCCAGTTACACCAGCTCTGTCAGAGAATGGCGCAAAACTCACCCAACTTTATTGTGGGAAGCTTTTGGAAGGCTACCCAAAATGTTTGACCCAAGTTCAACTATTTAAAGCAACGCTACCAAATACTAATGAGTGTGTGTAAACTTCTGCCCACTGGGAATGTGATGAAAGAAATAAAAGCTGAAATAAAGCATTCTCTCTGCTATTATTCTGACATTTCACATTCTTATAATAAAGTGGTGATCCTAACTGACTTACGACAGGGAATTTGTACTAGGATTAAATGTCAGGAATTGTGAAACTGAGTTTAAATGTATTTGGCTAAGGTGTATGTAAACTTCCGACTTCAACTGTACATTATTAACTGACCCAGTTGCTTGTGTGCTGTATATCCATGCATTAACAATAGATGCCTCACATTTGATCTCCTCTGTGCATTGCTCCACTGTACCACAGACTCTCCCCTTGGTGACAGACAGGCTGCTAATGGGATAAACCGTCATCGTCGGAGATCACTGAGTGAGAAAAGGAAGGAGAACCAGCAAACCAACAGCAGACCCCATGAAGATAAAGAATGGAGCGCCAGTGAAACGGGTGAGGAACATTTTATCTCCAATTTTACCATCGTTCTTGACTGAGAATATCAACTTGGGTGTTGAACTACTTTTTATATCCCTGCTTTGCTTACTCAGTTATTTTGTTTACTTCAGGGGAAAAGATTAGAGAGAAGACGGAAAGAGACTTCCTCCTCAATAAACAGAAGAAAAGGAAGAAGACGGGGAGGTCCAAGTCAGGTAAAATGTTGTTGACAGAATGAGTGTGTCTGGAGTTTGCCTTTATCAGTTGACAGTACTTCTTTAGTGAAATCTGATTTGCCTAAATCTATCTGCCTTTAGAAAGCTGGCCACATTCTAACAAAAAATATATTTGGTATGTAATGCTCAGTTAATGTTCCAGATTATTCAGTATTCCACATGAGCTTTGAATGTACTGACCCAGTCTCAAACCTGCATATGCTTTCCCCCTGACAGAGAATACGAATGGTGAGGAGAACATAGGCATCTCCTTATTTAACTCTACTCAGTCCAATCCGAATCTGGTATCCAAATTCTCCCTCTTGCACAAACACAAGTTATCTTACGACTCAAGCCCAGAACACATCACAGATCAGGTGCAAGAGGACGGTGGGTACCAACACCTTACATCTTCTTTATACTCCTCACTCTGTCCTTTTTGCTTTATTCAGGTTAGCTATTATTCACTATCCTCCTTCCTCTCCATTCAGGCTTGAAGTGGTATCATCATGTTTTAGGGCACTGGTGTTGTCCTATAATAATCAGCTAATTTAAAATATTTTAAAATGAGTGTCAAACTACAAATGCTTGGCATATTTGTTTTGGGTCCACTCAAAATCAGACAATTGTGTCAACTAAACATGGTTTTGCTTTCGACCCTCTGAATAGATGAAAGTGATTGGTCCACAGTCAGCGCTGAGTGGAGTGATGAGTACATGGAGGCGGAGCTGGATGTGACCACTCCCATGTCGGAACAGAATGTATCCATGGTGACCAAGGGCTCTGACATAGTGCACTGTGTCTGTGAGGTGGTGGAGGAGAATGATTTCATGATTCAGGTGAAGCTCACCGAGACTCACGTTAGTCACAGAAGAACCGTTAACACAACACTGTTTTGTTGCTTTTTGTTTTTCACGTGTTTTTGCCATTGCATAATCATATGTGAAGTGACAATGTCCTGTCCCTTTCCTAGTGTGATGAATGTCTGTGCTGGCAGCATGGCACCTGCATGGGCCTCTTTGAGCACAATGTGCCTGACACTTATAACTGCTACATTTGCAGAGACCCACCAGGTAATCACACTGTAAACATCTCAATGTAGTATTAGATCTCCAATGGGTTTCCGTTCTTTGACAGTGTACATGAACGTGTATCTTGCCTGTTCTCTCAGCCCAGAGACCGAGCCAGCGTTACTGGTACGACAGGGATTGGCTGAGCAGTGGTCACATGTATGGCCTGTCTTTCCTGGATGAGAACTACTCCCACCAGAACAGGAAGAAGTTAACGGCCACTCACCAGCTCCTGGGTGACGTTCACCATGTCTTTGAGGTGCTCAACGGCCTGCAGCTTAAGATGAGCATCCTCCAGTGAGTACTATGGAAGTTACTGCAAATACTTCCCAAATATGTCATGTTTCACCATTTTGGGTGTGATTGGTTCTTGGATGATCCATCTTCAGTGGCTGTGAATTAGCCCTCACCTCGCTCTATCGTCCTCTACAGGACTCAGACACACTCTGACCTGAAGCTGTGGCGCCAGCCCTGGAAACAGGAGGAGAAGCTTGGTATGAGCTGCAGTATGGCGACCAGCAGGGCCCCTTCACCTGCAGCCAATGACAGAGAGGGCGGCGAAGCGCTAAAGGCAACGTCAGTCTCCGCCCCCTCTGAGAAGGCCAAAAGGGTTCAGATGAGCCCAACATCCTTCCAGGACTCGAACGCTTCCTACATCAGCAGTGAGCACTGCTACCAGAAACCGCGAGCGTACTACCCAGCGGTGGAGCAGAGGCTGGTGGTGGAGACACGGGGAGGCTCTGAGCTGGAGGACAGCCTGAGGAGCACAGAGAACCTGCTCGAACTGGAGCAACGCTATGGTGGCCCACTGGACCCAGACAGAGCCAAACTGTACCCCAGCTCCCTGCTGCAGGACCGGGCCAAGATTCACCCCATTACCCTACAACCAGACAAGGTCTGTACTCTTTCTCTAAAATGATTGTATGTCAGTAGTGAGATACTTATGGTGAAACAAGTGGTGAAGAGATGCTAGCTGTAAGCTAAAGTAACTGGATTTATGACAAACCAGTTTCCATGTGACTTAGATGGCATGTTTTGTTCTTTTTCCAGGGTCTTGATCTGTATAAGAAGCTGTATGTGGGTAGGGAGAGTGAAGTAGAGGTGAAGACTGAAGAGGGTGAGCCCAGCCCAGACATAAAGCCAGAACCAGAAAAAGACAATGTGCTGCATCAGCAGTGGCAGATCAACCTTTTGGATCACATAGAGGCCATGCAGAACCAAGTCACACACAGGATGGACCTCATTGAGAAAGAGCTGGATGGTGAGACTTACGCCACACAGATTCTTCATTATAAAGATACAAAAAAAAAAATCCTGTCGAAGAAAGATACTTTTCTCATGGATGTAAGGTTTATAGAACTCTTATTTCTCGCTCTTTCGGTCTCTCCCCTTTTTCTTTTCTTCTACCTCCTGCTCCTTCTGATGATTTATCTGCAGTGTTGGAGAGTTGGCTTGACTACACAGGGGAACTGGAGCCTCCTGACCCGTTGACCCGGCTGCCTCAGCTCAAACACCGTATCAGGCAGATGCTCACAGATCTGGGCACTGTGCAGCAGATCTCCCTCTGCTCCTCCAAAACATGAGGGCGCCACTGAGCTCAGCACTTCACCACAGACAGCAGGGCGTAAGCAAGCAATGCTACGGTACAAACGGTTGTTTAGTAGGTTACAGGGACAGAACCTGCTACTACTGAACATTCTAGAATCCACTATCATAAATGCATGGCATCTTGCAACAATGATACAGTATAGATTGGACTACTTTTCTGAAATGCAAGACAAATAAGAACATAACCATGTTCAGCGCTTTTGATTGTAAGTTAACCCTTCCTAATAATGTAGTTCTTGTAAAAGATTATTAATACTTGCTTTGTTTTGCTAAAATAATCTATCTGCTTTTTGATTAAAGTCAATGAATGACTTGGCTAAAAGGTTGAAATGTAGGCCACTATAGGCTTCATTCTACTGTAATTCTATTAAGATTTGTATTACCTTACCAATGTTTGTTCAATGTAAGCAAATAGGATTTGATGTAGATATTTTCAAGTTTCAAATGCATATTTTGGATCAGGGTTGCAATTAAATGCATTTTTTTTTTTTAAATAGCTTAATAATGATGTGTTTTAAGATCATAAAAAAAATAGTATTGAAAAAGAGTGAAAGTTCCTTTTGAAAGGGAGGGAAACTATTTTCAAATAAATATTGTCCTGTCTTTTGAACTAGTCCAGAATGTTCTTGAAGTTAATAAATGTTCCCTTCCTCATAAATATTGATGTAGTACAGTACGAGTTATTCTTTAGAGTACATTGTTTGCAAAAGCCTCAATATTGGCAAACTAGATTTTGTCAATTGTAATATTTCTCTGATTTTTAGATATTTAGTTGTGATGTTTGACTTCTCTAACATACAAAAAAACAATCTTACTGGTTAAGTATCCAGAACTTATTTCACGTTTTTCCATGTGGGCACTGTGCTCTTGTCTTTATATTTATTGTGGTTCAGAATTTAATTCATGATTTTGCATTTTTTATTCTTTGTCACACAGTAAGTAATGTGTATGGCACAAGGTGCATAGAGTATAGGACTGTCACAGTATATTTAGTACTGCAATACGCAGTACATGGCCTGTACACTAGTGACTGATGGGTCAGCTTTTTGTTCACCCGCAATTTCTAAGGACTCAATGCTAATAACCCACCTGTAACCACCCGACTGTGGTAAAGAGAACATCTGAGACCCGCACCCGACCCTAACCTGTATATATAGAAAAATGTGTAGGTCCCTTTTTCTTTTGAACAATTACATTTTTCTTAAATATTTCTTGATTTATTTATTGAACATTTAGGACTATTGAATAGTAGCCTAATGTTTTGTAGATTTTTATTACTTTTTCTCCCCCAAACAGTAGCCTAAATTGGCACCTTGCGCAAACTTACGCACTATTGCTCGATAAAAATAAAATAACCTCTACGTAGCCTATAGATATGAATTATACATTTATGAATTCTTTATCTTTGCATGTGAAATGAGTATTGGACATCTGACTTTATTTTGACCCATTTCAGAATTCTTTGTTGTCCCTTACTGTTTTGAATGGTTAATAGTATTTTATTTCAGCTGTACGTTGGCATAGTGTCAGACTTATCAATGTATGTGTTTTTTTTTCTTACTTAGATAGTTTTTCAAGAGTACTGAGATTTAGATTTACCCAGAGTCCAACACTAGAATTGTGCTATTTTCCCTTGCAAAAAATATTGCAGTTTTTAAACTAGTAAAAGTGCAGTAACTACAGTCAGCTGTGGTATTTTGGACGCAGCATACAGCAGTTGTACTGCACTGGAACTGCAATCTTTTTTTCATAAGGGTTTGTTTAAGAAATAATTATTTCAGATTTCCATGCAAGAAAATAAACCAGCTTTATCTAAATMACCTGTAATCTGTATGTTGTTACTCTTGAAATATGGTGGTGAATGAATCAGACTAATACACTATATACAAAAGTATGAGGACACCCTCCTTCAAATTCGTGGATTTGGCAATTTCAGCCACACCCGTTGGTGTATTAAATCGAACACACAGCCATGCAATCTCCGTAGATAAACATTGGCAGTAGAATGGCCTTGCTGAAGAGCTCAGTGACTTTCAACGTGACACTGTCATAGGATGCCACCTTTCCAACAAGTGAGTATGTCAAATTTCTGCCCTGCTAGAGCTCTTTGGTTCAATTGTAGCCGCACACAAGCCTAAGATCACCATGTGCAATGCCAAGCATCAGCTGAAGTGGTGTAAAGCTCACCGCCATTGGACTCTGGACCAGTGAAAACGGTGTTCTCTGTAATGATGAATCACGTTTCACCATCTGGCTTTGGCGGATGCCAGGAGAATGCTACCTGCCCCAATGCATAGTGCCAACTGTAAAGTTTGGAGGAGGAATAATAGTCTGGGGCTGTTTTTCATGGTTTGGGCCCCTAAGTTTCAGTGAAGGGAAATCTTAATGCTACAGCATACTATGACATTCTAGATGATTCTGTGCTTCCAACTTTGGCAACAGTTTGGCTAAGGCTTTTTCCTGGTTCAGCATGACAATGCCTCTGTGTACGAAGCGAGGTTTATACAGAAATGGTTTGTCGAGTGGAACAACTTGACTGGCCTGCACAGGGCCCTGACCTCAAACCCATCGAACACCTTTTGGGATGAATTGGAATGGCGACTGTGAGCCAAGTCTAATTGCCCAACATCACGAATGCTCTTGTGGCTGAATGAAAGCAAGTCCCCGCAGCAATGTTCCAACATGTAGTGGAAAGCCTTCCCAGAATAGTGGAGGCTGTTATAGCAGCAAAAGGGGATCAACGCCATATTAATGCCCATGATTTTGGAATGAGCTGTTTGACAAGCAGGTGTCTACATACTTTTGGTCATGTATTTTATGCAAATGATCTTACAATGCCCAGAATCAGACTAGGGAAATTAACTAAGTCATAATACAGGTATTCAATTTAAAAACATTGTACAGGACAGATTTAGACTGCTGAGAGAAGTCATAATATAGCTCCTACCACTCGTTCTGGTCATGCTCCAGGGGTGGTGAATGGAAAATCATGGGAGCTGCTGCCCCCCCTTTCCGCATTGAAAAGGTCCGCCTTGAATGTATGTCAGAGTAGTGTTTTCAGTTGGCACATTGGAATCGAGTGATTCAGAGCACTACGAGACAGCCAGGCAGACCCTGCTATTTCCACGGTTTTATCAAAAGTCAACGGGTGAGTAACATGGCGCAAAAGGTCAATTATTGGATATAATGTAGCCCCCTAAAAAGTGTTTCCTAATGTTACATTTGTGTGGCAGTAGCTATAACGTTAGCTAGCTGATTTTGTTAGCCAAAGGTTTGGTGAAGTGCGTTCTCAAGCCAGTTAGCTAGCAGCTACAGTATGTGTTAACTAGCTGGTTGTTGCACTGGTTGTTGGTGGCTGGCTAACTATCTAGTTATGAAACCTAACGTTTTTGTCGATCTCATTAATTTACTGTAATTTTCACACATGGTGTTTTAGTTGTCTTGCTACTAACGTTCAGTCGTTAACGGACTATAAATAGCTAGCTAGCGGTAGACCAGCACAGCAGAGGCTGGTTGGAAGAGCATGTTTTTGGAGCTTTTCTAGCTAGCTATTGGACTTGAGATGCTAACTAGGCGACAGTACAACCCTGACATTAGCCATTTCCCTATAACTAGGCCTATCTTGGTTGTGTATTTATCTATAGGGTGATAGGTTAACACTATTTCCTTTCATGACATTCAGAACACCGAGCAAGTCATATGGGGAGGTGGACTGTCACTGTCTGGTTAGTTAGAGCAAGCCCTTTGCAGAAGAACAATGATGCCCTTTAATAAGTAACGTTAACTGCCAAAATAAAGGAAATGCTTGAGTAAATGAGGGATACATAGTATATTGAAAGCAGATGCTTTCACACAGGTGTGGTTGCTGAGGTAATTAAGCAATCAAGATCCCATCATGCTTATGGTCATGTACATAACATTTTATGAAAATGTTTGCACTCACTACTGCAAGTTGCTCTGGATAAGTGTCTGCTAAATGATTTAAATGTATAAATATGCCCGGCTACCATGGCTAGAAGAGATCTTAGTGACTTTGAAAGAAGGGTCTCAAATGACCATAGTGGGTTTATAGTGTGTGTGTCATTAACACATGATGGTTTTTCTCGTGGAAGAATGTTGTCGCATCTCTCCAATAGAGTTCCAAGACACTTGTAAAGTCTATGCCAAGGTGTATTGAAGCTGTTCTGGTGGCCCAATGCCCTATTAAGACACTATGTTTGTGTTTCCTTTATTTTGGTATTTACATGTAGCAATGGCATTTGATCCCCCAGTTAATGTGTCCCTTGGATTGTGTATTCGTGCTGCTAACCAAGAGAAATGGAGATCAAAAAACACAAACAAATGCCAGCAAAGTCAATGCGATTAGTGACAGCTGTTTAGAAGTCCAGATGGCCTCTGCTACTTACCCTACAGTAACTCTACAAACAATTGCCCTTGATGAGGTGTACAGACACACAGGGACTGTTTCTTGTTTTGTTGTAGTTTTAAAATATACCCTTGTTTACTTGGGTAATGCTATAGTCTTTGGAACTGTTAATGCTCGCTCGCGCATCTCGCACTGAATGTGGATATAGCGTTCATCTGCCAATCGCTCAGCGCGCTGTTTTAGGGACCACCAGCTGGAGACGTCTGACTGACACATTGTTTTGTGATTCTACATGTACAATCGGCACTCAGTTCGCAAATTACGTTCAGAGGTGCTAAATGCTATCGGCCAGCAAACGCTATTGGTGTGTCTGGGCCCTTACTTACGCTCTACCCAGAACAGGTGGGAGTTATGTTGGCAATGGCAAGCGATGATGCCCCCTCCCTCCTCAGTGCTACAGAAACGAGCAAAACCTTCTACTGTACTTGCTCTGAATTTTCCAGGTTTCTGATTTTGTGTGTTAGTCGTTGAGGTTCTCTGGTGTAGGAAATCTGAGTGGGGATTTGGACTGGGTCCAAATCCCAGTCCAAATCTCTGCTGCTGCTACCACATATGTCCACTAATCCTTCAGTATGTGTAATGTTTGTTTATTTTATAAACCCGGCCTCTCTTTACTCTGCCCATCCTTTCACCTGCWCCCTGGCCATGCAGAAGCTGTTGCATGGTCTCTTTCCATTCCATTGGCTGCCCTTCTTACCACCTCCATCCTTGATTCTATTTATGTTGCTGTCCTTGGGGAGGTCTTTGCCAAGCTCTGCTCTGAGCTGGTGGGGTGGGGGAAGAAGGCAGGACTACTGTATGTAAACAATAGTGAAAATGTTATCCTCTGGTCTAGATTACATAATGTTGTTCATGTGGTTTATTTTTTATATATCTTTTTCTGTTAACTGCTGGGGCTGGTTGATAGCTGTAATTGTAAGAATTGTGATTAAAGGCTGATCTTGTACCCTTCAGAAATGGACCCTACAGAGCACAGTACAGTGTTGCGATGTAGCTTTTCGTCACAAAAACGTTCTTCTTTTTAACCTGGAATATGAGAGCTGACTTATTATTCCTTGAGAAGACTGGGCAAGGGAAAGACCTAGTCAGTTGGACAACTGAATGCCTTCAACTGAAATGTCTCTTCCACATTTTAATCTGGATCAGAGAGGTGCAGGTGGCTGCCTTAATCTACATCCACGTCTTTGGTGCCCGGGGAACAGTGCCTTGCTCAGGGGCAGAACTACAGATTTTTTACTTGTCAGCTAGGGGATTCGATCCATCAACCTTCCGGTTATTGGCCCAACGCTCTAACCACTGGGATACCTTCCGGGGCAGTATTGAGTGAGTTTTGCAACAAAGTCCCGCCCCTGTGTCTACATCACATCTGTTTCAATATCCCTTCTGGTATGAAAACGCAATCAATGTAGGTCGTGCTACTCCTTACTATTCTACTTGCAAGCTTCCTTTTTGTGTGATTTTAGTTTGAGATTTGCTACGAGCAATTATGTCTGTCCAGTTTCAAGGAGCGTCTGTGCAAGCTGATGAGACAATCCGAYCTCCAATACCACCCTTTGATGCGGTTGTATTCAGACAAGCACGCAAAAGACAACCGCTGGACGGAGATATCACAATTTGAACACTGATACTGATATCAAAGAAACATGGAGAAAGATTTGGGACCAGTCTGTTCGCAATCTGAAAAGGGTGAAGGAGACGTGGAGTAGGGCTGCCGCCGGTGTGAGTCCTGCCCATTGTCCGACAACTGGATTGGCTTCGTGTATCTTTGAAACCTCGTCAGACACCCATATGCCAGATACGATATGTACTCTTGTCATGCAGCTGAGTACTTTTGTACTGTGTTTGTGATCTTAAGTTTAGAAGACCTAGTTAGTACATGTTGGCTCTTTTCTGTGTGGGAGAAATTGTGAGTGGGAAATATTTAGTGCCTGTGTTATCAACATGATTAGCAGGGCTAGTTCAAACATCTGAAAACAGACAATGGGGTGTGTGCATGTATTAATTAGTTTGAGATGTTTATGGACTCTGTTCCTTTGATTAATCATTTTAACTCTAAGGGACCCATGGAGATGTATAAGAGTTATTGCGACGTATTCTAATATATTCACCATCTGCTTTGAGGTGGGTGGTGCTTTTTGCAGCTCATCTAAAGGTGGTTAATCGCCCCTTGGTTCATCATCTCCCCGGCCTGGTTCATGTCAATCAACCTCTGACCCAGCTCCAGTGGCTGGAAGAGGAAGACAGCTGAGGATCCTTTGGACACGGACGTTATGCAGAGGGTGGAAGAGTTACAGCAGCAGGAGTTGCAGAACAGCAGCAGTGTCCAGCAAAGGCAGTCTATGACATCATGGTACCATGGCTGGTGTCTATTCCTCCTGATCAATGTCTCACATTTGTCAGGGACAGTGTGTTTTCCTTTTTTGGGATTTCTTCTTGTGAGACATTTGCAGACCTTTTTAGATAGTTATTTACAATCTGGTTATTTGTACTAAAACTACTACTGTTCTGAATCAGTCACTCTGTAAATGTGTACTGCTTTCTACATGAGCTAGATGAGGCCAATGTCTTGGGTTTCTGTCCTTATTGTCTGAAGCTGGACACTCATTCTCACCCACAGGAAGGTCTCCATTGAAAGGCCACTACACATGAAAATGTACCACCTTGTGTTATGGAGAAGGGCCTTGGTCAGGGAGGTGACCAAGACCCCAATGGTCACTGACATGGRTCAAGAGTTCCTCTGGAGATGGGAGAACCTTGCAGAAGGACAACCATCTCTGCAGCACTCCACCAATCGGGCCTTGATGGTAGATTGGACAGGCAGAAGCTACTCCTCATTAAAAGGCACATGTTAGCACGCTTGGAGTTTGCCAAAATGCACCTAAAGGACTCAGACCATGAGAAACAAGATTCTCTGGTCTGATTAAACCAAGTTTTAACTCTTTGGCCCGAATGCCACGCGTCACGTCTGGAGGAAACCTGGCACCATCCCTACGGTGAAGCGTTGTGGTTGCGGCATCATGCTGTGGGGATGTCTTTCAGCGGCAGGGACTMGAGCGAAGGTTCACCTTCCAACAGGACAACGACCCTAAGAACAGAGCCAAGATAACTCATTAGTGGCTTTGGGACAAGTCTCTGAATGTCCTTGAGTGGCCCAGCCAGAGCCTGGACTTGAACCAGATCGAACATCTCTGGAGAGACCTGAAAATAGCTGTGCAGCAACACTCCCCATCCAGCCTGACAGAGCTTGAGAGGTTCTGCAGAGAAGAATGGGAGAAACTCCCCAAATACAGGTGTGCCAAGCTTGTAGCATCATACAGAAGAAGATTCTGCTGTAATCGCTGCCAAAGGTGCTTCAACAAAGTACTGAGTCAAAGGTCTGAATACTTATGTAAATGTAATTTTTCWGTTTATTTGTAATAA
The DNA here is from genome assembly GCF_002910315.2 of Salvelinus sp. IW2-2015. NCBI lineage: Eukaryota > Metazoa > Chordata > Actinopteri > Salmoniformes > Salmonidae > Salvelinus > Salvelinus sp. IW2-2015. Next base: position 14,738,765 of record NC_036847.1, read on the forward strand.
CATTTCTAAACCTGTTTATTTTGGTKATTTATAGGGTATTGTGTGTAGATTGAGAGGGGGGGACTGTTTAATCCATTTTAGAATAAGGTTGTAAGTCAAGGCGTCTGAATACTTTCCAAAGACGCTGTATATGTCATAAATTGTAAAGCTGTTGACACAAGATGGAAGTCAGAAAATGTATTGAGGACTGTTAGTGTGCTATTGGCCTGCAAACTATATGAAAACCTTGCCCCTCACACAGTAAAATCAAGCTGGTGTGAATGAGGGGGGAGCCCAGTGCTGGTGTTTAACGGAGATATGTTTCCTCCATCTCCTCTTGAAGTGTTCAGTGGACGAACCTTCCATTTTCTCTGTCGAGTAGTAAGAACAGTTCAAGCTCTTGCTGTTGCAATTCATATAGACATGTTTCCTAGGCTAAAAAAGTAGTGTTGAAGCATAGAACACCAGACTAGAGAGACATCTAGCTAGCTAGCATTTGTAAACAAAAAGGCATAACCACCGGATCTGGAAGTTTGAATGTCGTCACTAGCTGCAGAGTGCCTTCTTGCTTGGTAAGCTAGTCTGGTTCCCCAAGCACCCTAATMGATATACACTAGACAAGGCGGACTTCCTCTGGGTGGAACGCAACGACGATGTGGACAAAAGTGCCCATGTGAGTRGTTCAACTGAGGAAAGCTTGTAGCAAACTTAAGCCTACAGTAATGGCAGCATCAACCTCAATATTACACTTTGACCTGGTGGAATTGTTTGACACACAGTGGAGGTTGACAATCGGTGTGTCATTCCCCTGTGTTGTCCTGAGCTCCAGCTGTTGGGCCTTGGGAAAGGACGCTGCTTGTGGGGAGGTAGCCCAGCCTGTCACATCAGTAGCCTGATATTCCKGCTCTATTGGGCCGACTGAGAATCTCCTCTTCCCCTTTAGGCTAACTCCCCAGTGTCAGAGATTGTCATACAATCAGACGTATCAAATTGCCCCCCAGCAGCCTGCTAAGGATCTAAAGCCACAGGAAGCGGATCTACCAGTAAAGGCACTGCAGACAGGTGCCAGGTATGGAGCTGTGCTGTGGCACTTACCAATTAGACTACCCAAACAAGACTGTTTTGCTCAGTGTTTGTCTTGCAGAATAAAGGAAACACTGGCTGCTTCCTGACAGTAACTGAAAAGCTCAAAATAAATTCACATGTAATCTACACTGAGCACAGTAATTTGATTTCTATAGTTAGATTTTTTTCCCTCGCCAAATGGCAAACTTGTCAGAGTTTTMCACTGGAGAAAAAGGTCCTTGGGCTGTGTATCAATCAGTAAGCCCAGTTAATCAGAGAGAGGGGTGGGGAATACAAAGCAACGCAAAGGAAGGAGCTAACATTTACACATTACCCAGCGGCTCATAATGAATATTCTGTTTTGCTTGGCGTTTTACATAGCCTTGTACATCCCCTGTGGCCTGTCCTGGCTGCTTGGTGTCAGTGCCCTAGCTAGTCTACCTCTCCTTACCTTAATGCCAGGAATTAACTATTATCCTAACAAATCCAGTGTCTCTATTTTGCCAACCTTTTGAAGTAGATATCCAAGTTTCTTCAAAATCCACTAACACTTTCCACAGCTCATAGTGTGGAGGGTTTGATTGAACAGACATAACTGGAACCCTGATCCGCACCTTTGTGTCTTGAATACCAACCTTAGATATTAATGGAGATGAGTCGCTTTGCAGTGCTCAGCCTGCCACCCGTATGCTACTTGCATCCTGGCTGGCCTGGCACTCATACAGATACTACTTGTAGAGATGCCTCCTCTCATTCTTAAAATTTSTATTTTTTATTTAACTAAGCAAGTCAGTTAAGAACAAATTCTTATTTACAATGATGGCCAAACCTGGACGACGCTGGGCCAATTGTGCGCKGCCCTATGGGACTCCCAATCACGGCCGGTTGAGATACAGCCTGGATTCGAACCAGGGTGTCTGTAGTGACGCCGCTAGCACCGAGATGCATTGCCTTAGACCACTGCGCCACTCGGGAGCTGACTATTATTTTCCCCGGTGGCAGTAGCACACACAGGTGCCTGGCAGCTCTCCACAGGTGGATCCTCTCCTGTGCCCTGCTCTGAGAACATGACCCGGGCTGTCACCAGGGAGCCGGAGGCAAAGTGAAACCTGAGCTCGACCTTGAGCTTCACTCTCGTGGCTGCTGCTTGGCCAGCACATCTGACCCAGGTGAAGGGGAGAGGGGCACCAGTTGAAGGGGCTGCACTGGAATAAAGAAGCCCTGCTGTTGAGTGTGACTTGTGTGTTAAAGGGATGGAGCTGGTGAGCTTGCTGGAGTGAAGCCATACTCTGGCCTGCACTTCTGCAGAGGGGCTGTTAAATATTGTATGGAATACTGATAGTGTGGCTTCAAGTTATAAAAAAWAAATWAAAAAAAGACTATCCAAAATCCAGCCCTTCTACTGAATTTTATTTTGATCTTGCTGTATCTGTGGAATGACAGCTATTCTTTTGAAATMAACTCCATGACAAAGTGGTTGAATGTTAGTCTCTTCCCTTTGTGCGATGCTAATGGTAACCACCCACACACACAGCTGAGACTTGTTTAAGTTAGCCTGGAGAGCCTCTGTCTTCGTCATCTCCCCCCTGGCCTCCATACATCTTTAATAAAGTAACGTGGCCATCAGCCCATACACTGGGTCCATTTACTTAAGCAGCCATGGTTGACAGACGGAACACCTCAACACTAACGGCAGTCGCCGAGCTATTTCACACACTGGTTTGTTTGTAGTCTGTGTATATGCCCAATGTTTCTCTTCAAGCCAAGAAGGACCTGTCACATGTATTTTCGGACAAAATCAGATGTCTGTGAAATCAGTTTTGACAGTCTGTAAGGTCTCATTATTATCTAGGCTAAAATGTGGCCAAAGCAGGTTTTGACATGAAGTGAGAAGCATTCGACTGTTAAACATGGTGTGAATGAATGACTCAGTGGTGTCATAATTCTCATGGAGGTATATAGTCACTTTAGTCAGTGAAATACAGGGCACGGGTAAAAGAGTAGGCAGGTCAGACTAATAAGCTTTTCAAAAGTGACACAATTAAAAAATATATATTCATTTTGAAACACTTATGTTCCCTTGAGTGTTACCTATGCACTTTTGGGGTTTGTTGCAATACATTTTTGTAAAGTGTAAAATATATATTTACCTCCTAAAATAACATTCATGGTTGCGCCTAATGACTTTTTCGGAGCATTATTTAAAGAAAATAATAGTAAAAAAAAAAGTGTAATGAAAACAAACACACGAGTATATGGACACCCCTTCAAATTAGTGGATTTGGCTGTTTCAGTCACTGAAGAGCTCAGTGACTTTCAATGTAGCACTGTCATAGGATGCCACCTTTCCAACAAGTCAGTTCATCAAATTCCTGCCCTGCTGGAGCTGCCTGGGTCAACTAAGTGCTGGTATTGTGAAGTGGAAACATCAAGGTGCAACAATGGCTCACCCGTGAAGTGGTAGGCCACACAAGCTCACAGAACATTGAGTGCTGAAGCGCATAAGTGTCTGTCCTCGGTTGCAACACTCGCTACCGAGTTCCAAACTGCCTCTGGAAGCAACGTCGGCACAAGAACTGTTTTGTCGGGAGCTTCCGTGGCCGAGCAGACGCACAAGCCTAAGATCACCATTCGCAATGCTAAGTGTTGMCTGGAGTGGTGTAAAGCGCGTCGCCATTGGACTCTGGAGCAGAGGAAACGCTTTCTGTTGAGTGATGAATCACACTTCACCATCTGGCAGTCCAACGAACAATCTGGGTTTAACTGCCCCAATGCAAAATGTCAACTGCGAAGTTTGGTGGAGGAGGAATAATGGTATGGGACTGTTTATCATGGTTCGTGCAAGGCCCCTTAGTTCCAGTGAAGGGAAATCTTAATGCTACAGGATATGTTGACATTCTAGACAATTCTGTGCTTCCAACTTTGTGGCAACAGTTTGGGGAAGGCCTTTTCCTGTTTCAGCATGACCATGCCCCTGTGCACAAAGTGAGGTCCATACAGAAATGATTTATCGAGATCTGTGTGGAAGAACTTGACCTCACCAATGATCTTGTGCCTGAATGAAAGCAAGTCCCCACAGCAATATTCCAACATCTAGTGGAAAGCCTTACCAGAATAGTGTAGGCTGTTATAGCAGCAAAGGCGGGACCAACTCCATATTAATGCCTGTGATTTTGGATGGGATGTTCAACGAGCAGGTGTCCACATACTTTTAGTAGTGTATGTACAATGAGTGTACAAAACATTAAGAACATCTTCCTAATATTGAGTTCCACCCCCCCCCCCTTTTGCCCTCAGATGCTGGCACATGTTGATGCCAATGATTCCCACACTTGCCAAGTTGGCTGGATGTCTTTTAGGTGGTGGACCATTTATTGATGCACACAGGAAACTGTTGTGAAAAACCCAGTAGTGTTGCAGTTCTTGACACAAACCGGTGCGCCTGCCACTAACTACCATACCCCTTTCAAAGGCAGTTAAATCTTTTGTCTTGCGCATTCACCCTCTGAAGGGCGCACCGCACACACACAATCCATGTCTCAAGGCTTAAAAATCATTGTTTAACCTGTCTCCTCCCCTTCATCTACACTGGTTTTAGCAAGTGACATAAGGGATCATAGCTTTCACCTGGTCAGTCTGTCATGGAAAGAGCAGGTGTTCATAATGTTTTGTACACTGTGTACATGGTCTCAAATTTCCAGGTCCAGTATAATTTAAAAAATACTTTTTCACTGGACGACCCCTTGTCAACTAAAACCTCTGTTACGGAAATAAAAATCATTAAATACATTTTGTAAAATTACATTTCTCTTAGTCTGAGTTTCTCTCTTCATTTGAGGCAATACAATAATGCCATTTTTAAAAACACTGGTTGTACTGAATGATCATGGCTGGTTGCGACTAATGCCTATTCTGTTACATGGGTAAGATGGTGTAATTTCTTTAGGGACACCCCCTCGCTCTTCTTTCATACTCAAACACACACTGTATAGAGGGGTAGGGTGGTGATGTTTAACAATGATCCCTTAATACCTAATAAAATAAGGAAAAGTACAGTACTGTAGAGCACACTATAGTAGAGTACTCTGCTGTATTGTACTGCACTATTTTCTACTTTTCTGTACTGTGCTCTCCAAACATGTAAAACAAACAGAAGTCTACGATTGGTTCAGATTTCGTCCGGATCAATAATTTTGGTCTTGTTTGCGGGGCAAAATACAATAATTGCCAGGGGTAGAATAATACCCCAAAATTCAAAGGAAGATGCTGCATTTTTCTTCCTTTTATGTACCTATTCAGGATACATCAGCATGAAGAGGATGACATTCATAATTATGCATTTATGTGTGTTACAGATTAGGGACCCATGCCATCATCTCGTTACCTGGTGTTAATCCACTTCATTTACTGTTGGTCTGTCAAAGGTTAAATAAAATACTGTAGTTCAATTTTCAAAATAGATGTCTTCAAACTCAAGGTATCATAGCTGACACCCCATTCTTTCTGCAGACATCTTTTGAATTTTGATTCAGAGTAAATATTTAAGCGTTTTCAGAACTTGATCACATAAACTGATGGAGAATTTACCATCATTTTACCAACCTTTTGCATCTGCACTGTTCTTCGAGTAAATTATGTTTTGTCTAATTTTCAGTGTAAATGTTTTTGCATATAGTTGTATGGCTTTAACTTTGCAATCAATGGTGTTTGTTTGGCATACATTTGAAAGTGTTTCAGGGAGTCCGACATCGTGGCGTATAAGGATGATTTCCCTCTGGTGACGTGATGCCTGTTGCACCAGATGATAATCACGAGTCATTTTTCCGGACAAAAGTAGTTGAAGTATTTAAAACCTTMCTGCATAAAATGTCTTACCCATATAACAGTATAGTGGAATAGACTCTGACAATATCATGCCAGAATGTTTTATTATTTAAGATTTTTTATTAACATTTAGACCAGTGGTCACAACTTTTCTGAATCAAGATCACTTTCGAGTCAAAATGCAAGCTGAGATCTACCACTCCGATGTTTTAATTTTTTAAACATGACTTAAACGTAAGCCTATGCAACATTAACCAATTAAAAACAGATCTGTAGCAATGAGGTTTGTGCAGTAGGCTTTTGGTCCAATACATTATCGCTGCATATTGGCTATGCTTGAATTGCCCTATCAATGTTGTTCTTCAGAGCATCTTTAYTAATTGTAGGTATATGATCACACTGGTAATAGATAATTTGTGAGGTGCAGCTGAGTGAGCATAATAATTTGTCAGTCATTCTGACTGATGGTCAGTATGAGGGAGGGAGCAGCAGTCAGGCTYCCTCTCAAACGACTCACTCCGAATGACTTTCTCTAACTTTAGAGCACCAAAGTGACAGGGTTTTTTCACATTTCACCATGAACGTTTTTAGGACTCAAAAGAGAAAGGGTAGTGACARAACATTTTGTATTTATTCGTTGTTGATTTTGGGAAAATATTTTTMGGGGACACATTGACACGTCACGTTATTGACTCAGGCCTGTCTGTTTGTTCTCTTAATAGACAAGTTGAGTCTCTTGCCCTTAGTCTTTCTGAACTGTCTAATGATTGCTTGAACCGAACCAGACACGAGAGCACAGCTAAGTCTCCACACTGATGCCAGCCAGCAGCCCCATCATCAATCACTGACAAGATTTCCTCTGCATGATGATAGTAACACATGGGTTAGTAAAGTGTTATCTGACCTATACAATCAGCAACAGGGGCATCATACATATGAGGTGACATTATGTGAAAGATTCCCWATGCATTTGTAATTTCTTAGCAAACTGCCATCAGCGATGCCCCATTTCCCTATTGTCTTACGCCAGACAGTGCAACGTTTCCGCCACCTYACATAAGGCAATGCCATTTCCCTCTTCAGCTGTTGAATGAGAGTGAATTCCAGTTGGTTTGAATTGAAGCAATTCAATTAACTCAGGAGGTGCCCAAGCTTAGAACAGGGAATATGTACATATTATCTCCAATAGGAGGTAAMGATTTGGAGGTGGTGCTTTCATGTGTCGCCAGTCACACAGTGAAGGCTAGATGGACTGCCAGCTAGACTAGCTATAGGCAGCACGTCTTTATTCCCTTCTGTTGGCAAAATGTGCCAATGGCTATCCCAAAAGCGCAATGGAACAGTCGGACTGGTCTGACAAATGCCCAGCCTGCTGGAAATGTATTCTGAACTGTCTCACTGTGCCACCCTACACTGCCGTTGTCGTGGATTAGTGACTCTCTTAATTTTTTATCAACGCATGTCCTATTTAATTGATAGGCTATACAATGTTCAGAACTGTGTGTGGTGTTTTTTTTGTGAGTGTGTGGGCAGCAGGGGCTGGTTGCACCAGTTAGTCATCCAACCTTTTATTAGGTCATGAATAGTCAAAATCATGTTTTCGGTGAAATATGTTGATTATTTGGATGAAACCAGATCAATGTATGATGACGGAAGTATGAAAAATGACTAGCTTCTACATTTGATAAAGTTTGATCATAAAGTTGCATGTCCCGTCCCCATGTCAAACACTCATTATTAAAGGGATAGGGTGATGTCACCTTTAATAATTTGAATACACCAATGATAACATGGTATTCTCTTACCTAATTTAAATAAGTAACTCCTGTTACTCCTGTGTTTGCAGAGGGGTGTGGTTTACATAGCTAGTTTGCTACTCTACTGGTGCCAACATTTGGATGTAGGGTGTCAGCAAGTATAATTAAAAGTTTACACTTCATCTATTCAAAGATACTTATGTTTCCCTTTTTGTTTTGTGTCTGGTGTTATCTAAACTCAGCAAAAAAAGAAATGTCCTCTCACTGTCAATTGCGTTTATTTTCAGCAAACTTAACGTGTAAATATTTGTATGAACATAACAAGATTAAACAACTGAGACATAAACTGAACAAGTTCCACAGACATGTGACAAACAGAAATGTAATAATGTGTCCCTGAACAAAGAGGGTGGGTCAAAATCAAAAGTAACAGTCAGTATCTGGTGTGGCCACCAGCTGCATTAACTACTGCAGTGCATCTCCTCATGGACTGCACCAGATTTGCCAGTTCTTGCAGTGAGATGTTACCCCACTATTCCACTAAGCCACCTGCAAGTTCCCGGACATTTCTGGGGGGAATGGACCTAGCCCTCACCCTCCGATCCAACAGGTCCCAGGCGTGTTCAATGGAATTGAGATCCGGGCTCTTCGCTGGCCATGGCAGAACGCTGACATTCCTGTCTTATAGGAAATCACGCACAAAACGAGCAGTATGGCTGGTGGTATTGTCATGCTGGAGGGTCATGTCAGGATGAGCTTGCAGGAAGGGTACCACATGAGGGAGGAGGATGTCTTCCCTGTAACGCACAGCGTTGAGATTGCCTGCAATGACAACAAGCTCAGTCCGATGATGCTGTGACACACCGCCCCAGACCATGACGGACCCTCCACCTCCAATCGATCCCGCTCAAGAGTACAGGCCTCTGTGAAATGCTCATTCAACGATWAATGCAAATCCGACCATCACCCCTGGTGAGACAAAACCGCGACTCGTCAGTGAAGAGCACTTTTTGCCAGTCTTGTCTGGTCCAGCGACGGTGGGTTTGTGKACATAGGTGACGTTGTTGCCGGTGATGTCTGGTGAGGACCTGCCTTARAACAGGCCTACAAGCCCTCAGTCCAGCCTCTCTTAGCCTATTGCYGACAGTCTGAGCACTGATGGAGGGATTGTGCGTTCCTGGTGTAATTCGGGCAGTTGATGTACCGATCCTGGGCAGGTGTTACACGTGGTCTGCCACTGCGAGGACGATCAGCTGTATGTCCTGTCTCCCTGTAGTGCTGTCTCACAGTACGGACATTGCAATTTATTGCCCTGGCCACATCTGCAGTCCTCATGCCTCGATGTTGCAGCTGTAGAACCTTTTGAGGATCTGAGGACCCATGCCAAATATTTTTAGTTTCCCGAGGGGGAATAGGCTTTGTCGTGCCCTCCACGACTGTCTTGGTGTGTTTGGACCATTCTAGTTTGTTGTTGATGTGGACACCAAGGAACTTGAAGCTCTCAACCTGCTCCACTACAGCCCCCGTCGATGAGAATGGGGGCGTGCTCGGTCCTCCTTTTCCTGTAGTCCACAATCATCTCCTTAGTCTTGGTTACGTTGAGGGATAGGTTGTTATTCTGGCACCACCCGGCCAAGTCTCTGACCTCTTCCCTATAGTCTGTCTCGTCGGTGATCAGGTCTACCACTGTTGTGTCGTCTGCAAACTTAATGATGGTGTTGGAGTCGTGCCTGGCCATGCAGTCGTGGGTGAACAGGGAGTACAGGAGGGGACTGAGCACGCAACCCTGMGGAGCATCAGCGTGGCAGATGTGTTGCTACCTATCCTCACCACCTGGGAGCGGCCTGTCAGGAAGTCCAGGATCCAGTTGCAGAGGGAGGTGTTTAGTCCCAGGATCCTTAGCTTAGTGATGAGCTTTGAGGGTACTATGATGTTGAACGCTGAGCTGTAGTCAATGAATAGCATTCTCACATAGGTGTTCATTTTTGTCCAGGTGTGAAAGGGCAGTGTGGAGTGCAATAGAGATTGCATCATCTGTGGATCTGTTTGGGCGGTATGCAAATTGGACTGGGTCTAGGGTTTTTGGGATAATGGTGTTGATGTGAGCCATTACCAACCTTTCAAAGCACTTCATGGCTACGGACATGAGTGCTACGGGTCTGTAGTCATTTAGGAAGGTTGCCTTCGTGTTCTTGGGCACAGGGACTATGGTGGTCTGCTTGAAACATGTTGGTATTACAGACTCAATCAGGGACATGTTGAAAATGTCAGTGAAGACACCTGCCAGTTGGTCAGCACATGCCCGTAGCACACATCCTGGTAATCCGTAGCCTTGTGAATGTTGACCTGTTTAAAGGTCTTACTCACGTTGGCTATGGAGAGCGTAATCACACAGTCGTCCAGAAAAGCTGATGCTCTCATGCATGCCTCAGTGTTGCTTGCCTCGAAGTGAGCACAAATMATTTAGCTCGTCTGGTAGGCTTGTGTCACTGAGCAGCTCGCGGCTGTGCTTCCCTTTGTAGTCTGTAATAGTTTGCAAGCCCTGCCACATAAGGCGAGCGTCGGAACCGGTGTAGTATGATTCAATCTTAGCCCTGTATTGACGCTTTGCCTGTTTGATGGTTCGTTGAAAACGGCAGCTCTACCCTTTTAGCTCATTGCAATTGTTGCATGTAATCCATGGCTTCTGGTTGGTATGTACGTACAGTCACTGTAGGGACGGTGTCCTCGATGCACTTATTGATAAAGCCAGTGACTGATGTGGTGTACTCCTCAATGCCATCGGAAGAGTCCCGGAACATGTTCCAGTCTGTGATAGCAAAACAGTCCTGTAGTTTAGCATGTGCTTCATCTGACCACTTTTTTTATAGACCGAGTCACTGGTGCTTCCTGCTTTAATTTTTGCTTGTAAGCAGGAATCAGGAGGATAGAGTTGTGGTCGGATTTACCAAATGGAGGGCGAGGGAGAGCTTTGTACGCGTCTCTGTGTGTGGAGTACAGGTGATCTAGATTTTTTTTTTCGCTCTGGTTGCACATTTAACATGTTGATAGAAATTTGGTAGAACTGATTTCAGTTTCCCTGCATTAAAGTCTCCGGCCACTAGGAGCGCCGCCTCTGGGTGAATGGTTTCCTGTTTGCTTATTTCCTTATACAGCTGACTGAGTGTTGTCTTAGTGCCAGCATCTGTCTGTGGTGGTAAATAAACAGCCATGAAATGTATAGCTGAAAACTCTCTAGGCAAGTAGTGTGGCCTGCAATTTATCACAATATACTCTACTTCAGGCGAGCAAAATCTAGAGACTTCCTTAGATTTCGTGCACCAGCTGTTGTTTACAAATATGCACAGACCGCCCCCCTCGTCTTACCGCAGTGTGCTGTTCTATCTTGCCGGTGCAGCGTATATCCCGCTAGCTGAATATCCATGTCGTCATTCAGCCACGATTCCGTGAAACATAGGATATTACAGTTTTGTCCCGTTGGTAGGATATTCGTGATCGTACCTTGTCTAATTTATTGTCCAATGATTGCACGTTGGCGAGTAGTATTGACGGTAACGGCAGCTTTCCCACTCACCTTCTCCGGGTCCTGACAAGGCATCCAGCTCTTTGTCCTCTGTACCTGCGCCACTTCCTCTTGCAAATAACGGGGATGTCAGCCCTGTGMGGTGTTTGGAGAATGTCTTGTGCGTCCTCCTTGTTGTAGAAAAAATCTTAGTCTAATCCGAGGTGAGTGATCGCTGTCCTGATATCCAGAAGCTCTTTTTTGCCGTAAGATACGGTTGCAGAAACATTATGTACAAAATAAGTTACGAATAAAGTGAAAAAAAACATAATAGCACAATTGGTTGGGCGCCCGTAAAACTGCTGCCATTTCTTCCGGCGCCATTTTAAGTGATGCTAATATACAGGACTGTTTCACTAGCACAAACTGGAATATGTTCTCGGGATTCATCCAATGGCATTGAGGGGTTTACCACATCAGTCACCAGCTTCATTAATTAGTGCATCGACAACGTCATCCCCACAGTGACCGTACGTACATATCCTAGCCAGAAGCTATGGATCACAGGCAACATCTGCACAGAGCTAAAGGCTAGTACTGACACTTTCAAGGAGCGGAACACTTATCCGGGTGCTTATAAAAAAAAATCTGGTACACCTTCTGACGAACTATAAAACAAGCAAAGCATCAACATAGATAAAAACTACACAGGCGTTGATGCTCGCCGAATGTGGCAGGGCTTGATAACGATCACGGATTACAAAGCCGCGAGTTGTCCAGTGACGCGAGCCTACCCGACAAGCTAAATGCCTTCTATGCTCGCTTTGAGGCACGCAACACTGAACCATACATGAGAGCACCAGCAGTTCGACTGTGTGATCACGCTCTCTGTAGCCGATGTGAGTAAGACCCAACACCATCATTAAGTTTGCCGACGACACAACAGTGGTAGGCCTGATCAATGGCAGTGTGGTGACAGGACAACAACCTCTCACTCAACATCAGCAAGCCAAAGGAGCTGATCGAGGACTACAGGAAACTGAGGGCCGAGCTTCAAGTTCCTAGGTGTCCACGTCTCTAAAGACCCATCATGGTCCAAACACATCAACAGTCGTGAAGAGGGCACGACAACTCCTTTTCCCCCTCAGGAGGCTGAAAAGATTTGGCCCTCACATCCTCAAAGTTATACAGTTGCACCATTGAGAGAATCTTGGCTGGTTGCATCACCACTTGGTATGGCAACTGCTTGGCATCCAACCGCAATTCGCTACATAGGGTAGTGCGTATGGCCGAGTACATCACTGAGGCTGAGCACCCTGCTATTCAGGACTTCCATACCAGGTGGTGTCAGAGGAAAGCCCTATAAATTGTCAGACTCCAGCCACCCAAGTCATAGACGGATCCCTCTGCTACTGCATGGCAAGCGGTACCGGAGCGCCTAGTCTGGGACCAAAAGGCTCATGAACAGCTTCTACCCCCAAACCATAAGACTGCGGGACAGTTAATCAAATGGCTACCTGGGCTATTTGCATTGACCCCCTTTTTGCACTGACATGCTTGCATTGGCTCTATGCACACTCACTGTACACACACTGACACTCCAACACACACACGCATGCATATTGAAGCCACACTTAGATGCACTTTCAAACTCTTCACATACGCTGCTTCTACTTTTTATTTATCCTCATTGTCTAGTCATGTATAACCTCAACTACCTGGTACCCCTGCACATGGACTTGGTACCGGTAAACCTTGTATATAGCCTCCTTATAACTGTCGCTAATGGGGATCCTAATATAAAGTTCATTGAGAGGTCAATATTGCTGCTATTTCAGACCAGATTAGAACAGATTATCAACCAGTAAAGCCTGCTGTGATGGAGTTGTTTTTGTTGTTTATTTTGCACTGGGTCATTAGCCAGGATTTCCCTTGCATGGTTGTGGAACCCTTCAGGGCAAGCTCAGTGGAGGTGAGGGTTAGGGGACCCGGTCCAGTGACCGACAGAGCTCAGACTTAAACCTATACTGTCCCCTGCGCCCGTTTGGTACGGTTTCTAATTTTAAGCACAGATGCAGACTGACAGTGGGCCAGGAGAAGTTCAAATGGGCTCTGACTGCACACTGGGTCCAGTGAAGGGAGATAATTGACCACTAGCAGTGCCAGTGTTCCTGCCCCTCCACCCCACGACTCTGACTCTTTCCCTCCCTTTGGGCTGTCTCCCGCCCAGGCCTGCAGYGCAGTGTGCTGTGTGGGGAAATTAAACGTTTTGGTCCACCAGCCACTGTGGCAGGTAGATGGGGAAAAAATATACCAGTCACTAGTGAAAAGTTAAACAGTTCTACATCTGAACAACAAAATGCTGAGTGATACGGCTTATTTATTATTATTAGTTCAGGGCTCTAACGCTGACATTTTTTTCAAGGAGTACGCAAGTTGATGTTTACAATTATTTCAYTGTTTTAATTATAATAAATGACAAAGTTTAATGAATTAAAGGTTTTTGGACTGTTCCATGCTCAGTTAAGCACAATTTACCCACAAATATTTGAGTCATTAGCTGTCCCTTTTCAAGTGGCGGGCCATTATCGTGTTAACTGCACTCAGTGTCTCAGTGATGTCTGTTCTACTAGCGGACTTTTGCAGCAAACTCAAACTAATATTGAAAAACAACCTAGCGTGTGACTAGCCAAGAAACACTTGGACAAAGTCACAGTTTAGTAATCTATCAGCTCAATTCAACCAACTTCTACATTTGGGCTTTGGATCGAAAATAAATAATGTTCCCGAAAATTGTGACCACCCGCCAATGTGGCTGGTGAAATAGAAATTCTTACCCGCCAATGTGGCTGGTGAAATAGAATTTCTTACCAGCCAATGCCAAAATCTAACCGTATTTGGTGGGTTGCGGGTGTTAATAACCCACCCTGGCAGTGTGACCGAGCCATCAGCCCTGTGATTAGGCTGGCATATTACTCCAGCAGTGCCTGGCTGTCCAGTTCCCTGAGCCACAACCACCTGCTGCACTTTAATTGCCCTCTGTCTATATATTGTCTTTGCTTCTTTCTCCTCTCTAGTTTTTCCCCGTTCRGTCTTAACATTTCGGTTCCTCTTCTTAATTTCCCTTTTCCATGAATAGAGAGGTCCTTTAGAACCTAAATTGTGTGGTTGGGGAATGGGGATAACCAACAGTCTCTTCTCGTMCCTGATGATTGGTCACCATGGCAACTGCCCGCAAGGTTTCATTCGGGTAGATGTTGAAATCTGTCTGAGAAATTGGGTTATCAGTCACCATGATCTATCCCCCAGTAGGAATAACCAGATTTCTCTATCTCTGTATGTCGGTCATGACAGAAAGTGATTGATTGGTGATCCTTAGCTAATGTCTTTAGTCTTATGAATTGTGCTGGGCTGAACGGGAGGGTGAAGGAGAGACATATACAGTAGGCAGAAGACTGGCTGGGGCATAGATTGGCGACTGTCCGGGAAAGGCCTATTACAGCAGCACTGATTGTCTGCACTGGAGTCTCAACTCTGTCCCCAACAGTCCTGGCACTGACCCTCTACTGTCTGCTTCTCTCAAACTCTCATTATCAACTAAGCTGACAGACTGTTTTAGTCTCTTGTTATTTTTCCTTTATGAAAATAAGGCTATATTAGATTACAATTGATGACATGTGAGCAGCATAACCTGTGTTGAAAGACAGCATGGACAGGACATTAGTGTATGTGACTCATGGTTTGTGATTGACATGTTGGGAAATGTAATTTGTTTGATTTTTCCATGAGAAAGGTAATCTCAGTTGTGTGTGTGTGTGTGTGTGTGTGTGTGTGTGTGTGTGTGTGTATGCCCTGATTAGAGGGAGGTCTGTGTGAGAGGTCTGTGTTATTCCACCATCACTGACTGACTCATGCAGGGCTCACAGCTTCAGACAAAGTGTCTCTGTTGCTGTGACTCTCAGCAGCAATGAAATGTGATGCCTTGTGTGTGTGTGTGTGTGTGTGTGTGTGTGTGTGTGTGTGTGTGTGTGTGTGTGTGTGTGTGTGTGTGTGTGTGTGTGTGTGTGTGTGTGTGTGTGTGTGTGGGGAGAGCTGGGCGATATGGACAAGAATCCATATCGCAATAAGTTACCTGAATTGATGCGATAATGATAAATATACAGAACAAAAATATAAATGCAACAATATAGTTTTTTTACTGAGTTACAGTTCATATAAGATCAGTCATTGATTAGATTAAGTTATTGATAAGGAATAATACAAGTCAATTGAATTATGAGATATGATTTAGATTTATTGGAGTACCAAAAAAGCACGATACCAATTACTCGGCTGATTTAAAAATATATATATATTTATTTGTAATAATGACATTTACAACAATACTGAATGAACACTTATTTAACTTAATATAATACATCAATAAAATCAATTTAGCCTCAAATAATAATGAAACATGTCAATTTGGTTAAATAATGAAAATGAGAAGAAAGTAAAAGTGCAATATGTGCCATGTAAAAAAGCTAATGTTTAAGTTCCTTACTAGAACATGAGAACACATGAAAGCTGGTGGTTCCTTTTAACATGAGTCTTCAATATTACCAGGTAAGAAGTTTTAGGTTGTAGTTATTATAGGAATTATAGGACTATTTCTCTCTATACCATTTGTATTTCATATACCTTTGACTATTGGATGTTCTTATAGGCACTTTAGTATTGCCAGTGTAACAGTATAGCTTCCGTCCTTCTCCTCGCCCCTACCTGGGCTTGAACCAGGAACACATCGACAGCAGCCACCCTCGAAGCATCGTTACCCATCGCTCCACAAAAAGCCGCGGCCCTTGCAGAGCAAGGGGATCAACTACTCCAAGTCTCAGAGCGATGACGTCACCTATTGAAACGCTATTAGCGCGCACCCCGCTAACTAGCTAGCCATTCACATCGGTTACACCAGCCTAATCTCGGGAGTTGATAGGCTTGAAGTCATAAACAGCTCAATGCTTGAAGCATTGTGAAGAGCTGCTGGCAAAACGCACGAAAGTGCTGTTTGAATGAATGCGTACGATCCTGCTGCTGCCTACCATCGCTCAGTCAGACTGCTCTATCAAATATCAAATCATAGACTTAATTATAACATAATAATACACAGAAATACGAGCCTTTGGTCATTAATATGGTTGAATCCGGAAACTATCATTTCGAAAACAAAACGTTTATTCTTTCAGCGAAATACGGAACTTTTCCGTATTTTATCTAACGGGTGGCATCCCTAAGTCTAAATATTGCTGTTACATTGTACAACCTTCAATGTTGTGTCATAATATGTCTATGTTAGGAATAAATGGACTTCACACAGTTCGCAATGAGCCAGGTGGCCCAAACTGCTGAATATACCCTGACTGCTTGCACGGAACGCAAGAGAAGTGACACAATTTCCCTAATTATAAGAAATTCATGTTAGCAGGCAATATTAACTAATATGCAGGTTTAAAAAATATATACTTGTGTATTGATTTTAAAGAAAGGCATTGATATTTAAATCAAATGTTATTTGTCACATACACATGGTTAGCAGATGTTAATGCGAGTGTAGCGAAATGCTTGTGCTTCTAGTTCCGACTGCAGTAATAACCAACGAGTAACCTAACAATTTCACAACTACCTTATATACACAAGTGTAAAGGGATGAAGAATATGTACATAAAGATATATTGAATGAGTGATGGTACAGAACGGCATAGGCAAGATGCAGTAGATGGTATCGAGTACAGATAATACATATGAGATGAGTAATGTAGGGTATGTAGACATATAAAAGTGGCATTGTTTAAAGTGGCTAGTGATACATTTATTACATAAAGATGGCAAGATGCAGTAGATGGTATAGAGTACAGTATATCAAATGTATTTATTTAGCCCTTTTTACATTAGCTGATATCTCAAAGTGCTGTACAGAAACCGTGTAGAAGCACGGGATGAGTAATGTAGGCTATGTAAACATTATATTAAGTGGCATTGTTTTAAAGTGGCTAGTGATACATTTTTTACATCAATTTTTCCATTATTAAAGTGGCTGGCGATGAGTCAGTATGTTGGCAGCAGCCACTCAATGTTAGTGGTGGCTGTTTACAGTCTGATAGCCTTGAGATAGAAGCTGTTTTTCAGTCGCTCTGTCCCTGCTTTGATGCACATGTACTGACCTCGCCTTTTGAGATAACGGGGTGAACAGGCAGTGGCTCGGGTGGTTGTTGTCCTTGATGATCTTTATGGCCTCCTGTGACATCGGGTGGTGTAGGTGTCCTGGAGGGCAGGTAGTTTGTCCCGTCGATGTGGATAGGGGGGTGCTCCCTCTGCTGTTTCCTGAAGTCTATGATCATCTCCTTTGTTTTGTTACGTTGAGCGTGAGGTTATTTTCCTGACACCACACTCCGAGGGCCCTCACCTCCTCCCTGTAGGCCGTCTCGTCATTGTTGGTAATCAAGCCTATCACTGTAGTGTCGTGAGTGCTACGGGGCGGAAGTCGTTTAGCTCAGTTACCTTAGCTTTCTTGGGAACAGGAACAATGGTGGCCTTCTTGAAGCATGTGGGAACAGCAGACTGGGATAAGGATTGATTGAATATGTCCGTAACACACCAGCAGCGGTCTGCGTATATGCTCTGAGTACGCAGCTGGGGATGCCGTCTGGGCCTGCAGCCTTGCGAGGGTTAACACGTTAGCGAGCAAAGAAGTTCCCATCTCCCGGGGGCGCAGTGGTCTAGGCACTGCATCGCAGTGCTAGCTGCGCACCAGAGTCTCTGGCGTTGCGCACTGGCTGGTTCGCCAGCTCTGTGACGCGCACGGGAGACGTGGGCGACGACATGGCATTGCGTGTCCGAGAGGGTTGGCGCAGATTGGCCGTAGAATCTTGTCTCAGTAGTAAAATGTATAAAAGTATGACTCTACTGTAGTGCTCTGGTAAGAGCGTCTGCTAATGCTAAATGTAAATGTAATGTAAGTTTTTAGTCTGTCTGGGAGCAAGACATCCTGGTCCGCGATGGGGCTGGTTTATTTTTGTAATCCGTGATTGACTGCAGACCTGCCACATACCTCTTGTGTCTGAGCCGTTGAATTGCGACTCTACTTTGTCTCTATCTGACCTAGCTTGTTTGATTGCCTTGTGGAGGGAATAGCTTCACTGTTTGTATTCGGTCATGTTTTCCGGTCACCTTGCCCTGGATTAAAAGCAGTGGTTCGCGCTTTCAGTTTCGCCTGCCATCAATCCACGGTTTCTGGTCTGGGAATGTTTTAATAGTTCTGTGGGTACGACATCGCCGATGCACTTGCTAATAAAATCGCTCACCGAATCAGCGTATTCGTCAATGTTGTTGTTGAAGCAATGCGGAACATATCCAATCCACGTGATCGAAGCAATCTTGAAGCGTGGAATCAGATTGGTTGGACCAGCGTTGAACAGACCTGAGCGCGGGAGCTTCTTGTTTTAGTCTGTCTATAGGCAGGGAGCAACAAAATGGAGTCGTGGTCAGCTTTTCCAAAAGGAGGGCGGGGGAGGGCCTTATATGCATCGCGGAAGTTAGAATAACAATGATCTGGGTTTTACCAGCCCTAGTTGCACAATCGATATGCTGATAGAATTTAGGGAGTCTTGTTTTCAGATTAGCCTTGTTAAAATCCCCAGCTACAATGAATGCAGCCTCATGATATGTGGTTTCCAGTTACATAGAGTCAAATAAAGTTTGTTCAGGGCCATCTGTGTCTGCTTGGGGGGGAATATATGCGGCTGTGATTATAATCGAAGAGAATTCTCTTGGTAGATAATGCGGTCGACATTTGATTGTGAGAATTCTAAGTCAGGTGAAGAGAAGGACTTGAGTTCCTGTATGTTGTTATGATCACACCATGTCTCGTTAATTTAAAGGCATACCCCCCCCCCCCCCCCGGCCTTCTTCTACCCCAGAAAGATGCTTGTTTCTGTCGGCGCGATGCGTGAAGAAACCAGGTGGCTGTACCGACTCTGATGTTTCCGTGAAGCAAAGAACATTACAGTCTCTTATGTCTCTCTGGAATGCTACCCTTGCTCGGATTTCATCAACCTTGTTGTCAAGAGACTGGACATTGGCGAGTAGTATACTCGGGAGCGGTGCGCGATGTGCCCGTCTCCGGAGCCTAACCAGAAGACCGCTTCGTCTGCCCCTTTTACGGCGTCGTTGTTTTGGTTCCCCGGCTGGGATCCGATCCATTGTCCTTGGTGGTGGGCAAAACAGAGGATCCGCTTCGGGAAAGTCGTATTCCTGGTCGTAATGATGGTGAGTTGACGTTGCTCTTATATCCAGTAGTTCCTCTCGACTGCATGTAATAAAACCTAAGATTACATGGGGTACCAATGTAAGAAATAACACGTAAAAAAAACAAAATACTGCATAGTTTCCTAGGAACGCGAAGCGAGGTGATGGTTAGGTTTGGTGCAACGACAGTGCTAAATCATCACCCGTTTGGCGAAGTAGGATGTGATTCGATGAGAAATTAACAGGCACCGCATCGATTATATGCAACGCAGGACACGGTAGATAAACTAGTAATATCATCAACCATGTGTAGTTAACTAGTGATTATGTAAAGATTGATTGTTTTTTATAAGTTTAATGCTAGCTAGCAACTTACCTTGGCTTCTTGCTGCCCTCGCGTAACAGGTAGTCAGCCTGCCATGCGGGCTCCTCGTGGAGTGCAATGTAAGGCAGGTGGTTAGAGCGTTGGACTAGTAACCGGAAGGTTGCAAAAACGAATCCCCGAGCTGACAAGGTAAAAATCTGTCGTTCTGCACCTGAACAAGGCAGTTAACCCACCGTTCCTAGGCCGTCATTGAAAATAAGAATGTGTTCTTAACTGACTTGCCTAGTAAAATAAAAAATAAATATAATAAACACAGAAATACGAGCCTTTGGTCATTAATATGGTCAAATCCAGAAACTATCATTTTGAAAACAAATGTTTATTCTTTCAGTGAAATACAGAACCGTTCCGTATTTTATCGAATGGGTGGCAACCCTAAGTCTAAATATTGCTGTTTCATTGCACGGCCAAATCGGTGTCCAAAAATACAGATTTTCCGATTTGTTATGAAAACTTGAAATCAGCCCTAATTAATCGGCCATTCCGATTAATCGGTCGACCTCTAGTGTGGATTAGAAAACCAGTCAGTATCTGGTGTGACCATTTGCCTCACGCAGCACGGCATGTCTCCTTCACATGGAGTTGATCAGGCTGTTGATTGTGACCTGTGGAATGTTGTCCCATTCCTCTTCAATGGCTGTGCAAAGTTGCTGGATGTCGGAGGGAGGTGGAACACGCTGTTGTTCGCGACGATCCAGAGCATCCCAAAAATGCTAAATTAGGGAAATGACTGAGTATGCAAGCCATGGAAGAACTGACCATCTTCATGGTATCTCTGTGCATTCAAATGGCCGTCGATAAAATGCATACCATAACCCCACCCCCACCATCGGGCACTCTGTTCACAACGTTGACATTGGCCCACCGCTCGCCCAAAGGGGTCCTAAAATTCTAAACCAAATACCTCTAGTGTAGGCAGGCTGATTGGCTGTGAGTAGACCATTGTATGATTTATTTTTTTGTCAACCACCCCTTCCATCCCTCTTCAGTAGCACAAATTATACAGAGTAAGCTAATTTATGGTGCTAGCATACTATATTTTAGAAAATTGATATTTCAGAAATGTAGTTTGGTTGAAATGGCACTACCCCAAGTGGGCACCCGTGGAAAATAATTGGTGTTCGGTTTCGTATCTCAGCTTCTGTTTGAACGTGCCTATTGCATTTGTTGGGAGGAGCAAAATACTTGCATTTTTTTATTTATTTATCCGTTATTTTACCAGGTAAGTTGACTGAGAACATGTTCTCATTTACAGCAACGACCTGGGAAATAGTTACAGGGGAGAGGAGGGGGATGAATGAGCCAATTGTKAACTGTGGATTATTAGGTGACCGTGATGGTTTGAGGGCCGGTTTGGGAATTTAGCCAGGACACCGGGGTTAACACCACTACTCTTACGATAAGTGCCATGGGATCTTTAATGACCTCAGAGAGTCAGGACACCCGTTTTAAATCCCATCCGAAAGACGGCACCCTACACAGGGCAGTGTCCCCAATCACTGCCCTGGGGCATTGGGATATTTTTTAGACAAGAGGAAAGAGTGCTTCCTACTGGCCCTCCAACACCACTTCCAGCAGCATCTGGTCTCCCATCRAGGGACTGACCAGGACCAACTCTTCTTAGCTTCAGAAGCAAGCCAGCAGTSGMATGCTGACTTGGATACTCCACATTCTTTTAGCCTCTTTCTGACAAGAACTTCTACAGGCTTTCATACCAAATGTGAGGTGAAAGCCTGGTGGAGTCTACAGTAACCTTAATCTTCTGGGTCAGGGCATCCATCCTCAGCCCCACTACAGATTTCCTCCTGGCTGCGTCCAACTTTAGCTTTGCCACATTGAAGGAAATGTGGGATCCTGCCTCAAATCCTTGAAAGCATGTGGAATATTGCCTCATCTCCTCCAATATCCAGTATACTTGGCTGGTCTGGTTTTGGTTGAGATTTGTTATATTTTGCTTTGCCCTCCGTCCACTTATAGTTTGCTGTTGACTCAGTACTATGGAAAGAGATTTGAGTGGTCGGCTCTGTTGACTTCTCTGCCCTCTGGTAAGAGCAGCAAGGCTGAAGAGCTCATCAAAGTTCCCATCTAAGCTGCATTCTATTTTCAGCCTACACTTTCAAATCAGTTGGTTTTCTGTCTGGAAAAATGCATTCCAGATTATGTGTGAGAGCGCTTGTGAGGGACTGTGTGACAGAAGCATGCTGGCAGTTATCATCAGGGCAAGTGTTCATCTTGCTCTGGCTCTACACAATGAGCACTCATCTACCCCACATATAATTGTTCCCCACAATGAAATCGGGGAGGGGACTGTGGATCTGTCTCCGTTCGTATGTTAGTCACACGATATCTACGACAGCACTGGGACGATTTTGACAACTTGGGTGAATGATGCGTCTTGCCATAGAGATCTGGCGTATATAAAATTACACTGATTGGCCCAAGGCGGGAGCTAAAGTAATTAACTGAAATTTGTTAGTAATATTGTATAGATGCTTTTATCCAGTGTAACTTAGTCATGCGTGCATACATTTAACATATGGGTGGTCCAGAGAATCGAACCCACTACCCTGGCATTACAAGCGCCATGCTCTACCAACTGAGTTACAAAGGACCAGTTAATCACATGCTGCATCATTCGTGGGGGACAACATGTTCACTGTTGCCTTGTTAGATTTGGAACTGGAACAGACTTGGCAATGTTCACTAAAAAGACAGAGCAGCACAGAGAGAGAGGCGTGTTCACAAAACCACTGGACATTCATCACAGTAAGGAGGACATCCACTGCTTGTGATCCTGTTTCACCAGATTGTTGTCCCATTCTCTTCTGGCTCATTTCACCTGCTCTAGCATTCAGACATTGGTCACACAGTGATGACACGCTGTCATATACTCCCCTACTGCGACAGGACAAGGACAGGGAGATGACGTTGGCTGTCTCTGAGCACAGCGTTGTCTGCAATTGGCATGTCAATCAGTGTCATTTATTTTCCCTTTCTTAGTGCACCCTCAGTGTGCAATAATATTAGAGATTCTGGTGCACTGTGAGTGTTCAAATGTCTGCCAGTGAATTGCTAAAAACTGCCCTAGTGTTCCATTTTAGGGTTTTACATAAGTAGGCTGTACTACGTCAATTGAATCTCATTCACATTGGAAATGGATGTCATAAAATAGAGCTGTAGGAGTTATAGTGACAATATACTGTGGGGAGTTTGATGGGTCTCCTTTAATACTTATGGTCCCATCAACGCTCCCTTTCCATGTTATTACTTCATTTATGTTCTCCCTAGTGCTCTCCATCACTCTTTAACAGGGTTCGTCCTGCTCTCTCATTCACTAAATCCTATTTTTTCAGTTTTCCTCTCATTCTGTGGGTACTAGAACTGCAGAAAGCTTCAGTCAACACCACTGGGTCGTTCCACCATCAAAAAGCACAAGACAGAGTATTTTGCCACCCACTATATCAAATTGTTTCTGTAGTTAGACTGGTAAGATTGGCATTCCTGACACATTTTTTGTTTAAATAACATTTTATCGCTGAGAAATTAAGCTAATTGATTGCACCCAAATTGSCGATTTTTAATTCATAGGATTCAGATCATATTCAATAAATACTGTACCCAAGATCTGATTTTGACAAAATGTTTTGCTACAAATGAGTAAGCCATGAGAACCCCATCCAAAACGGGTAAAAAGCCARCCACGGACACCCCATGCCAATCCCAGCCCAACCAGTATACAGTATCAGTTCTCTGTTTAATAAGTAGTATAAAGCTGTGGCTTGGAGTATTGCTTCTGTATTCCCTGTGAATCTGGTGACTGTTTTCCCCCCTGTTCAGAGAAATTAGTAATTGAAGTCGCTTGCATTATTTACCTTAAAGTAGTGTGAAAGTACCATGGTTTGACCACTAAATACTGCTGTTCCTGCTATACCGCCACACTCTTTTATCCATTTTGTTGGTCTTTGGTGTTTATTAAATAGATCACAACATTTCCTTTAACTTTGGGTAGAAACCAATAGATTTGGATAATTATTAGTAAAAAAAACTATTCATGCCAATCCGCCATGAAAGCAATTCAGTTTATAAAATGTAATTTGAACAAAATGTTTCAGGAATGCCAATCTTACCTGTTTCTAACTACATAAACTATTTCAATCTCAGATTGTGGGAGTCTTGGCTTGCTGAAATGACATCACTGGAGTCGTTCCATATGTCATCCCTTTTCCTATATTGTCAGTGAACAATGTTTTTAAAGGGCTCCGTTTTCAAATGTTGGCTGTGTGCCTCACTGTGTCCATAGCAACAGTGCCGCTGGTTTCTCCTTTTTTGGAGTTTGCTGTCCTCCTCCTCAGACTTCTTTTGATGATGGAAGGATAGTGGATATCATTCATCGAGTTGAAGTCAGGGAAATAAGTTGGTGGTAGTAGTAGCTTACAACTGCTTCCTGTGAAGAAGACTGACACTCCTCTCTGTCTCCCCCAGGTGTGATTGACAGCTGTCAGACCTAAGTTACGATGGATGAGCTCCAGGATGTGCAGCTGACTGAGATCAAGCCCCTGCTCACAAATAAGGTGAGTGGACAGAAAGATCACACACAAATGTACATTTTAGTCATTTAGCAGATGCTCTTATCCAGAGCGACTTACACTAGTGAGTGCATACATTTTCATACCGGTCCCCCATGGGTATCGAACCCATAACCCTGGCATGGCAAGTGCCATGCTCTACCAAGTGAGAGAGACGCGCACACACACACTTTCCTTAACACTAAAACCCATATACCCCTTTCATTATGTAAGTATCCGCTAGAGAAAGTTGTCAGCTGTCTTCATTAGCATACGCATCAGATTCATCTACTGTGATCAACCTAAATAAATAAGAAAAGGGAGGGAGAGAGAGAGAAAAATGGACACTTATCATTGATACATTTTAGAACTATTCTCACAGTAATCATATACTTTGCACATGAACCGCCACCCGTTTGGAGTAAGAAATCATGAATGTATTTATGTGTGAATACCGTTCGGCCTTTATCTCTGTCGGAACCAGCCATCCTTAGGAAGCTTGATGGACTTTRAGCGGCATGCTTGTAAGGCTTTGATTGTCCGAAAGGGTCCGGACCCGTCTCTTCTACTGTTGTTCACTCTGGAAGATGCTCCTGTCAAGAGCTTGGCTAGCCAGCCGTGTCAATGGTTCCCACTGGGTGATGAGAGTAGCGTAAAAGGTGATTTGAGAAGAGTAGTACAGCAGGATGATTTGAAGAGTAGTAGGATAGTCCCACTTAGTCGCTTTTCTAGATATTTGACAGCTAATCAGCCGTACCAGTGATTGTCCGAGAGAGGCGTTTTCTTCACATTGTGTCGATAGTCAGATTTTGAACCACTTTACACTCGCAGCTGCAGCCTGGCGATGTTCTGGTCTAATCTGGGAGGTGAGTTGACTTTCTTCYCCTCGTGTTGAGGATCAAAGTTCCAACCATTTTAAAAAACGTAGGCTACCGCCTCACATTTTTCTGGTCTAATATTCATTTCTGTTCCAACCCTTTTATGCACACTCTGGCTGTTCCATCAGACTGACATGCTCTCTGACCTCACTCGGGGCATAGCTACTTACTGTGCACAGTTTATAGAAGACAAATGCTCTTATGGCTCCTAAAATCACATTCCTCAAAAATAATTTCATAATGTTTCATATTTCATATACAACGTTAAGGATGGAAAGGGGACATACTTTCCAAGGTACAGTATTTCCTTTAAAAACTTTTTAATGACATCACAAAATAAAAACCAATATGACATTTGTTTTCTGTAGATCATCTCTGACCATTCCCCATGTTCTTATGTTAGAAATATTGTTCCAGTATTCGCTTTAGAAACTGTTAGAGTTTCGGTGGAAATACTGTCTGTTAAAATATAATTTCATGAAATCACAAGTCCAATACAGCAAATGAAAGATAAACATCTTGTGAATCTTTACAGCGAAAACACAACATAATATTTGTTAGCTCACCACAATATCCAAAAACACACCGCCATTTTTTCACAGAAAAGATAGCTTTCACGAAACCCACAAATAGAGATTAAATTAATCACTAACCTTTGAACAACTTCTTCAGATGACAGTCATATGACATGTTATACAATACATCTATGTTTTTTTTCGATTATGTGCATATTTATAGCCACAAAACGTGGTTTTACATTGGCGCCATGTTCAGAAATGGCTCGAAAATAGCGAAAGTAATTACAGATGGCAACGTGAAATACAGAAATACTCATCATAAACTTTGATGAAAGATACATGTTTAACATATAATTAAAGATACACTGGTTCTTAATGCAACCGCTGTGTTAGATTMAAAAAATAACTTTAGTAAAAAGCACAGCATGCAATAATCTGAGCCAGCGCTCAGCCATTCTCCGCCATGTTGAGTCAACAGAAATATGAAATTACATCATAAATATTCCCTTACCTTTGATGATCTTTCATCAGAATGCAGTGCCAGGAATCCTAGTTCCACAATAAATAGTTTTATAATGTCCATTACTTCTGTTGAATTAGCAACTTTGGCTAGCATGTGTAGTTCACGTGTCCATCGAACTTTACGCTAATGAACGAAAACTTCAAAAAGTGATATTACAAATCGAATGAACTGGTCAAACTCAGTTGAGAATCAATCTTCAGGATGTTTTTCTCATATATATCTAATAACGTTCCAAACGGAGCATTTCTTCATGTCTATCTAACGCATTGCAGACAAGGACATCACATGCGTAGTGTGCGTGGCCATGAACTGGCAATATGCCTGACCAGTCACTCCATTGGCTCTCATCCGGTCCCACATCAAGCTATATGCTTCATTCCACGTTCTACTGCCTGTTGACATCTAGTGGAAGGCATATGAAGTGCATACAGATCCATAAATATAAGACAATTGAATAGGCGATGCCTTTCACAGCGACCCATTTCAGAATTTTCACTTCCTGTTTGGAAGTTTGCCTGCCATATGAGTTCTGTTTTACTCACAGATATAATTCAAACAGTTTTAGAAACTTCCAAGTGTTTTCTATCCAATAATAATATGCWTATCATATGATCTAGGACAGAGTACGAGGCCGTTTAATTTGGGCACAAATTCATCCAAAAGTGAAAATGTCGCCCCCTATCCCTAAGAAGTTATTAACAAAGACATTCCTTTGATTAATACTGGAGTGGAAAAGAGTCCTCTTTAATTTATGACAGGCTGTGAACTGTCAACCCCCACCAGCTCCCTCCTCCCATCTTCTGTGGMTGAGAGAGGTTTGGTTACGGTGAACCATTGTCAAGCTGATCTGACCCATTGGCTCCTCACAGGACAGTCATGACAGAGGAGGACACATTAACGCCTGGGTACCAACGCCTTACGGGGCATTTGTCTTGGCCCCTTAAGGTAGTAATAGGTGTGGGGGGGGAAACTGGTAAATAACCTCAATACTTTTCTGCTTGTGATTTTAAACAATTCTGACAACTTAAGCAATGTAAAATACAAATATTTAGGTAAAGTAAGGGAAGGAGCAGAGTGGCCTTTGGTGGTTCTAGTGTTTAACTACCACTTTCACACTCTACTCCTACATAGGTTCACCTTTCACTAGCCTCGCCTGATCATTTAGCCATTGCAAGAACTACATCTAAACAGAGGGTCCATGCACAGCTCTGTCAATCTCCACATCTACATGTTATCAGTGCTGACATAGCCCAGACTGCTGCTGCTGCGCTGGTAACCCTTGGAAACCAGGCTGGAGGAGATGATGATATGAGAGGCTGAGCCAAAGTGTAATGATATTATATTTACATTTGCTCAAGGGCACTTTGACCGAGTTTGTCGGCTCGGGGATTCGAACCAGCAACCTTTTTGGTTAATGGCCCAACGCTCTTAACCGCTAGGCTACCTGCCGCACTATAAGTAATGGTAGATTAGATGAGACTGTATTGGTAGTTAGCAGGTACTTGGAGCTGATAAAAGATTTACATTGTCAGGAAGAGGGCTTGCATAGTGGGGCTATATTTGATCTCACAGTGAATCAACCATAAGTTTTAAAACAGCATCTCACTTTGCTCACTACACTATGGTGGGTGGCTGAGGCACTTGAACCACTCTGCAAGCTTAAACCCCTTGACCCTGCCTTGTTAGATATGGCCTGACTAACTGTAGTGGGGAATGTGCCCGTGAGTGAGAGCGTGTTTGTTCTGACTGTGTAAGGGTCCTATCTGCAGTAATGATCCTGTTTTAGCTCTGCGACATCTGCTCAGTGTCTCCACTCTCCTCTCCAGCAGTACATCACTTCTAATGATGAGGGTGGGTGGAGGGCTCAGTATGAGGACAGTAATGACACAAACAACACAGCGTGAAACACACACACACACAGAGAGAGGCAGAACCTGGCATCAGCCACTAGAGGTAATCTACTCCACACAGTGATCTGAGATGGCTCGTGTTGCCCTCTGCCTCCTAGTGATGGCTGTGGCTCTACAGGATCTTCAGAAGGCCTTGGAGCAGAATGGAATACTGAGGGATAATGAATGAGGAGAGAAGAGGAGCTTTTTACCCTCATGTGCTTACTCAGCTCTCTTTTTCTCACTCTCTAGATTAGAAGGTTAAGAGATCTGGCACTCGTTTATGACTTAAACTCATCAACAAATGTTCTTCTCTCTGCAGAATGGGCGGAACTTCCAGGACTTTGACTGTCAGGTGAGTCAAACATCTCTTAGATGTATGAATTGTGCCTAGCGTATCATGGAATGGCTGGGCACGTTTGGATCCAGCCCAAATCAGACTGCTCTCTGTGGATCTAGGGCCTATTGGCCAGGAGTGTGTTGTCTACGTTAGGCTGGTCACTCTGTGAGATTGTTGCAGCTTTGATGCTGTGCTAATTACTCTTGAGTCTTTGGGGAAAGCAAAGTTTTGGTTTCTGGGTGGCAATCTGACCAACACCATCATGGTAAGTGATAATGGCTGTGTTTACAAAGGCAGCCCAATTCTGATCTTTTTTCACTAATTGGTGTTTTGCCCAGTCAGATCAGCTCTTTTGCCAAAAATAGGGGAAAATATCAGAATTGGGCTGCCTGTGTAAACAGCTATTGTAATGTGCATCTATCTAGCTGATAGTTAGCTTTGTTTCCTTCTCCTTATGATACATGGTTGACTTATTTCCACGCACACACTCTCTCCTCTCATGCGACCTTGTAAGACACTTCTCTGATTGGTGATTGATTGGCCAAGCAATACTTGTGGCAGATTTGACAGGGGCGCTGTATGTTGTTAGCTCAGCCACCACTTGTGTCCGCTGGGTTGGTGTGCTGTAGATTGCTGTTATTAGACAGTGGATGTATTCACTGAATCCTAACAACCCTGAGGCGTTGCAGTGTAATACAGCTAACCCAGCCGCCTGCAGAGGCCTTGAGAGAAGCCTTGCTGGATCTCATTCCGTTAATGACTCTCCTCTCCCAGTCCTTCAGTGCTATTCGGCTTCCTAAATTAACATCCTGCGCCTTAGCTGGCTTCTGAAGCACCATTTACTTCAAGGTCTACCTCATCTTCACGATTTCTGAGACAGACAGACCCAGGCATTAATGGAACAGAAAATAAACCGCCTTGCAAGTTGCCAATCCCATCAAGGGCTGGAGCTAAATATAGCAGCAGGTAGGGAGCTACGTTGAATTTTCAGTGTGCTCAATAGAGCATTCTCTGTTGTCTACTGCTCGTCTCGCCAGCAGAGAGCAAGGACGTCATGGCAACGCCTGCCCTATGGATGAGGGGTGACCGTATTACCACCACACTGGCAGTCACGAGTCATGAAGGCAGTCAAATTCCACATGACCGTTTAGTCACAATACGGCAACTGCACCGCAGGGCTCTCCAGAGGGTGGTGTGGTCTGCACAATGCGTCACCGGGGGCAAACTACCTGCCCTCCAGGACACCTACAACACCCGATGTCACAGGAAGGCAAAAAAGATAATCAAGGACAATAACTAGCCGAGKCACTATCTGTTCACCCCGCTTCCATCCAGAAAGCAAGGTCAGTACAGGTGCATCAGAGCTGGGACAGAGAGATTGAAAAACAGCTTCTATCTCAAGGCCATCAGATTGTTCAACAGCCACCACCTGCACAGAGAGGCTGCTGACTACCTACAGACTTGATATCATTGGCTGCTTTAATAAATGGAACAATAGTCACTTTTTAATAATGCCACTTTAAGAATGTTTACATATCTTGCATTACTCATCTCGTATGTATGCACTGTATACTGTATCCTTCACTATCTATTCTTTACTATCTATTGCATCTTTGTCACTGCTCGTCCATATATTTTATACTTCTCATCCCGTTCCTTTATTAGAATGTGTGTATTAGGTCTTGTTGTGGAATTGTTAGATACTGCTGCACTGTCGGATATAGAAGCATAAGCATTTAGCTATACTCGCAATAACATCTGCTAACCATGTGTATGTGACCAATAAAATTTGATTTGATTTGACAGTAATTAGGTTTCTCCAAGCTCTGATGCTGATCATTAGTAGCCTACCAAACTTGCTAACTTCCTTGTACTCAGCACTCTTTTGTTCCTCTAATCACTCTGACATCAATGCAAATGTATTCGAAAATGTCATCAAACAGCCCATGAGCTCATGTTGCTCTACATTTCTATAGGCTGCAATTGCTTGAGAAAACCGATTGATGGCCGTTAATAGAAAGACGAGGTTCCCATCAATTTTCTACAGGCTAGACCTACTATATTTATTTTTCAACTTTCCCAATATTAACCTGTCTAGGACTGGGGTTCCGCTCGCCAACAGCCAATGAAATTGCAGGGCGCCAAATTCAATCAACAGAAATCTCATAATTCAATTTTCTCAAACATACAAGTATTAGGCACCATTTTAAAGATAAAATTCTCGTTAATCCAACCACAGTGTCCGATTTCAAAAAGGTTTTTTGGCGAAAGCAGAACATATCATTATGTTAGGTCAGCAACTAGTCACAGAAAGCATACAGCGATTTTCAAAGCAAAGAGAGGAGTCACAAAAAGCAGAAATATTGATAAAATTAATCACTAACCTTTGATATTCTTCATCAGATGACGCTCCCGGGACAACATGTTACACAATACATGTATGTTTTGTTCGATCAAGTTCATATTCATATCCAAAAAACCTCAGTTTACATTTGGCTTTGCCTCCAAAACATCCTGTGAATTTGCACAGAGCCACATCAAATCACAGAAATACTCATAATAAACATTAATATAAGATACAACTGTTATTCACAGATTTAAAGATATACTTCAATTTTTTTTCATGGAAAAAGCAAACCATGCAATAATCTGAGTACGGCGCTCAGACGATATACACAACCCAAGAAGATATCTGCCATGTTGGAGTCAACATAAGTCAGAAATAGCATTATAAATATTCACTTACCTTTTGATCTTTCTCAGAATGCATTCCCAGGAATCCCAGTTCCAGTTGATTTGTTCCATAAAGTCCATCATTTATGTCCAAATTCCTCCTTTTGTTAGGGCGTTTGGTAAACAAATCGAAACTCAAGTCCAGCGGAAATGTCGGACGAAAATTCCAAAAAGTTATATTACTGGTCGTAGAAACAAATCAAACGATGTATAGAATCAATCTTTAGGATGTTTTTATCATAAATGTTCAATAATGTCCCAACAGGAGAATTKATTTGTCTGTGGGAAAGCAATGGAACGAGAGGTAACTTTTTCATGACCGCGCATCACGAGCCCATGGCTGCTGGCAGACCTCTGACTCATTCCCCTCTCATTCAGCCCAAACCAAAACCAAACACCAATGTTTTCTCTGGTAGGCACAACCTACCTGGCACCCCTATAAATAACCTCAAGTCAAAACCGTTACATTGCCCACAAACATTCGACCACCCATCAGAGATGATTGCAATACAGTCAGCTTTTTCTGTGACTTGCTTGACCTTCACTTGACCTCTGTTAAACTCTGCATCCAGCAAATTAATAGATAAAGCATGTCTAGTTGGAGGGGTGTATGCTGGGTGAAGAACATTCAGAAATCATTTCCAAATTGCCTGTGAACATCAGAGGTGAACCAGTTGCATACTAAGCTCAAGCAAGACATTCATCAGCATTTCTCTGACTAAGTTCCTCCATTGAGTCAAAAAACTTCTGATTCCAGGAGGACCATGAGCTGTTGCTGTCGATAAGGTGTCTGATTCATCATTTTCACCTCAAATAGAAGTAGAGGGACTTTTGTCAGAGGTTGTTTGTTGTGAGCGCTGAGGGAACTTTATGCACTTGGCCAGATGATTCTGCATCTTTGAGTTCTTCAACAAATGTTTTGGCACAGTATTTGCAAACGTACACAGCTTTTTCTTCTACATTAGCTGCAGTGAAATGTCTCCACACATCAGATAGTACCCATGGCATTTTCCTGTAAAGATTTTTTTTTTTTACTGTAATAAAAAACAATACAATTCCATGTCACCCTCCGATCCAACAGGTCCCAGACGTGCTCAATGGGATTGAGATCTGGGCTCTTCGCTGGCCATGGCAGAACACTGACATTCCTGTCTTGCAGGAAATCACACACAGAACGAGCAGTATGGCTGGTGTCGTTGTCATGTCGGGATGAGATGCAGGAAGGGTACCACATGAGGGAGGAGGATGTCTTCCCTGTAACGCACAGCGTTGAGATTGCCTGCAATGACAACAAACTCAGTCCGATGATGCTGTGACACACCGCCCCAGACCATGACCTCCACCTCCAAATCAATCCCGCTCCCCAGTACAGGCCTCGGTGTAACSCTCATTCCTTCGACGATAAACGTGAATCCGACCATCATCCCTGGTGAGACAAAACCGCGACTCGTCAGTGAAGAGCACTTTTTGTCAGTCTTGTCTGGTCCAGCGACGGTGGGTTTGTGCCCATAGGCAACGTTGTTGCCAGTAATGTCTGGTGAGGACCTGCCTTACAACAGGCCTACAAGCCGATCAGTCCAGCCTCTCTCAGCCTATTGCGGACAGTCTGAGCACTGATTGAGGGATTGTGCGTTCCTGGTGTAACTCGGGCAGTTGTTGTTGCCATCCTGTACCTGTCCCGCAGGTGTGATGTTTGGATGTACCGATCCTGTGCAGGTGTTGTTACACGTGGTCTGCCACTGCGAGGCCGATCAGCTGTCCGTCCTGTCTCCCTGTAGCGCTGTCTTAGGCGTCTCACAGTACGGACATTGCAATTTATTGCCCTGGCCACATCTGCAGTCCTCATGCCTCCTTGCAGCAGGCCTAAGGCACGTTCACGCAGATGAGCAGGGACCCTGGGCATCTTTCTTTTGGTGTTTTTCAGAGTCAGTAGAAAAGCCTCTTTATTGTCCTAAGTTTTCATAACTGTGACCTGAATTGCCTACCGTCTGTAAGCAGTTCCACAGGTGCTGTTCATTAATTGTTTATGGTTCATTGAACAAGCATGGGAAACGGTGTTTTAAACCTTTACAATGAAGATCTGGGAAGTGTTTTGAATTTTTACGAGTTATCTTTGAAAGACAGGGTCCTGAAAAAGATAGATAAGTTTCTTTTTTTGCTGAGTTTATATAATATATTCACCCCACCCAGTATGGTAATCAAAACTTACCAGAAAGCTTGTAGTCCTTGGCTCAGACAGTGTCGTAGTGTGGGCTCAATAGCATCTCATTTGTGTGCAAGATCTTGAGAATCAGCTGTACATGTAATGGAAGAATGCACTGTACATGCAGAGGGTTGCAATTCCATTGATTTGGAGATAGTTTAACCAAAATATGCCACAAGACCTATAATTGCCTTATGTGTATCCCACAAAGAAGGTTCACTGTTATAAGCTAACTTTATTTTGTTGAATTTAAGCAAAATTCCAGGGCTTAACTTCCCATGGAAAATTTCCGGAAACTTTCCGACCCTTTACAACCCTTGGCCAATCCACCCTCTCCTCTTCTCATTTTCCCTCATTACACCTAAGAATATTTCCCTATTTTTATAACCGTACAGAGGGGTTGGAAATAGGTTGCTGTACTCGGTCACTTCATTTGGTCTCCTATCCATCATGGTTAGGAGGGAGAAATGGAAAGTATGAACATGGGTTTAGGATGGAATAAAGGACAATGTTCTCGGTGTGTGTTCTGTTTGCCTTTTTTTTTAAACTCTTACCTCTTTTTCTCCCCAATTTTCGTGGTATCCAATTGGTAGTTCCAGTCTTGTCTCATCGCTGCAACTCCCGTATGGACTCGGGAGAGGCGAAGGTTGAGAGCCATGCGTCCTCCGTAAGACGACCCAACCAAGCTGCACTGCTTCTTGACACAATGCCCGCTTAACCCGGAAGCCAGCCACACCAATGTGTCGGAGGAAACACTGTACACCTGGCGATCATGTCAGCGTGCATTGCGCCCGGCCCGCCATAAGAATCACTAGTGTGCGATGGAACAAGGACATCCCTGCCGGTCAAACCCTCCCCTAACCCGGACGACCCTGGGCCAATTGTGCGCCGCCCCATGGGTCTCCCGGAGAGTATTAGGTTCAACTGGGCTGTCGTTAGGTGGGACTGAGTTGTGGTTATGATAATGGAAACAGGCAGTGCATCACCATTCACCATTTTGTCTGTCACAAAACATAAAAAGGCATGGTTGTCATGGCAATCCTCTTAACTCTATTCTTGACACAGTAGAGATGTTATTTTTCCAGTCCAGTGATTGAGTGGAAATAGTGTAATATTAGTGTACCTCAAAGCACCAGTGATTGGCCTCCAGAAGATGGCATCATTAGCACACGTATGAGTCTCTGACTAAACCCCAGGGAGCAAGGGTATAGAACTGCAAAACCATCAGTTGATATAATTAATTATTGCTGACGGAGCTGAATTCAACATTTCTTTGCTTTAACCATGACAAGTGTTCTTTAGTTTGATGGTGTCCTTGACTGGCCATGTGTAAGCAATATTTTGGCTTTGGTTTGTTTTTGTTCGGGGTTAGCCTACTCGTTGATGTTATTGATGTGACTGCTTGACACCATCCTATCCTCCACCCTGGCATGTCATGTGGTCTGTCTGTTTTCAGCATAGGGCATTACAATGGGCACTTTGACTGGCACAAAGCCTGGAAATAAAGTATACAGTGCTGACGACAACCTTCCTTATCATGTCCTCTCAGTGTTTTTCCTATAGGTCGGTCATGCGGTCTCCCCTGGTGTTCTGTGACCTAGATGACCAGCGTACGGGCTAGGTCCTGACTCCTTACGACAGATGTTGGGCGCCCGCCCGCCAAGAGACAGATTTATTGTGAAGGAGTAATTTTTGGAGGGTCAGGGTATTTATATCCCAACACGGCCATCAGTGGTGGTGGGGAGGAGAGTGTGGTAATGGAGAGGAGGGGTGGATGAATGCACAGGTTAGTGTAACCACATTGGTCGATATGGAAAATGTACAACTCACTATCTTATGGTAATAAGTAAGTATGTAGCGCCCTCTTAGGCTGATGCCCTGAACTGCAATTTTCTAAAGAGACATTTTTCTATGCAGACATGAAGTTACTCTTTCTTGTCTCTTTGAGCTGATAGTTCAGTACTGTACACAACAACGAGTTGACAGTTTGTTGGCTGATCATGACAGTTAGCAGTTGTTGTAAACTAGAAGCCAACCTGCTCGCATTGCACAAAACACCTGGTTTTAGTCTCTCCCACACCCTCGATGTGCACAAAGCATGTACCCTGCAGAGAGGGGGCTGTATGTGGCTCAGGGAACCCTCATTTGCAGGGATACCCTCTCCCCCTCACAGTAATGTCACTATAAGGCAGGTGTTTCCTGTCAAGAAGCTTGAAGTACGCTCACAGACAGACATATCAAAGAACTCCACCTTTTAGATCTCCGCTTTAGAAGCTATCAAATGTCAATGGTGCAAGTCTGCTCAGAGCCTGGCCAAGTGATCTACACAGTTGTAGACTGTTCAGGGTCATTTACGCTGTCTTAAAAACTTCCAGGTCAAGTAGGTAGTACGTACAGCTGTCTTTAAGACAAAGTTAGCCATTAACATTCCACTTGGACAAAGTGTTATCTAACATTTGTTGTGTGATTCCAGGACTGCCACTTTACTTAAGATTAAGATTGTTCTAACTCCAGGAACCTGCTCTTATTTGGGGTTTATCTGTCCTCCCCAGCCTCCAAGGCTGTGGTGCATGATTAGCTTACTTCAGGCCAGAGTGGCCATGGCAGCCAAGGATCCCAGGGTTGGGTTTAGGTAGCAAAAATGGCACTGACCCAGTTTGGGATATGGTTTGGGCTGCATTCCCTGACCTGAATCGGCCCTAATCTTGCCCTCCAAATCCATTTGTTACTAATGTTATCAGAGCTATTTCTGACACAGGGCTTTGTGTGTGTGTGTGTGTAGTCCATCTTCAGTTTCTTGTCTCTAGACTAGAGTCTAAAGTTTAGGAGATGGTGAAAGATATCATCCATCAGAGCCTATGGTTAAATCACAGCCTATTAGTGCAAATTGGTTCTGAAATAAACTGCCATCACAATGATAAGTCTACTAGAGATTAAGTAGACTTTATTCTTCCCTTTTAATGAATACGTTATGTTGTAGGCTCTCCTGACATTTATTGGTGAAAAACACCAAATTGAAAATGGGCCATAATGGAACAATGGGCCACAAACACTGATGGTCCTACTGGCTGGCTGGATTACCCTCTGATACAGAACAGTGTGGACAAAGAAACTGAGTGCACATGGCAGACAAGGACCAAGGTCCGGAGAGCTGGCTGGCTGAGAAAGACGACGTCTTAACGTCCCAAATCTGCAGGTAATCCCCCCCATTTCATTCTAACGCTCCCTCCATCTCTGTGCTAGGGCTGCAGGCCTGGGAGGACTGTTCCCCATGAACAGACTGAGGATTAAACCCAGCCCTGCCCAGGCTCCTCAGTTGGCAACCAGGCTTCGAACAAAGCCCCTGCCTTCAAAAATAAAGGGATGGTGTGTACTAGTTTAGGGTCATGAAATATTATATTTGAATAAAAAGAAAACAATGCATAAAAAAAATCCATTAATATATCATTCTTGTGCAATTCATATCTATAGGCTACATTGAAGTTTTTCTTTTATTATGTTTATCTGGCATTAGTGCCAAAGCTTTAGGGCCTAACTGTATGCGTACCGACTAAAACCTGGCACAGTGGATGCTATTCTGTTTCTCAACAAGGCTGCAAAAGAAAGTAAGACAGAGTAGGCAATTATAGCCTCATAACTAGACAGTGGGTACTTCGATTTTCAAAACGTTTGTGTTATGTTTATTTTATTTTGTATTATTATAATGCTGCTGTAAGGTATTAGCCCATACAGGCAGTCAGCTTACAAGATGTACATTTATTTTTTCACATTTTGTTTAGTTTCAGCAAAATGATAGGCGGCTAACTGTTCAATAAACCTTTCAAATGAATAGGCCTAAATGCTCATGAAAAATCAAATTGTTCAAGGGCAAAGTAGCCTAATTGTACAGTGCATTTTCACAAAAACATGAGCAAGTGTCAATTTAGGCTATTGTTTGAATTTTTTTCTTTCAGCAAAACATTATGCTACCTACTGTTCAGTAGGCCTAAATATGTAAGTCCCAGCCATTATTATCTCTATCAATTCATTTCTGGGTTACAATTAAGTACCTGAGTGTGATGCATATTTTATTTTCAATTAAAATGTTCAACAAGCAACAAATGGCTTCTTAGCAAAGAGCAATTTTTCAAGCCATAATTTAGTTAGGACTGGCTGGGAGTGGTCTTCGTGAGGAGGGGAAACTAGCTGTTATTGGCAGAGGTTTGAAACATTCTTATTGGTCTATTAACTAATTTACAGCCTTGCCAAAACTCCATCCCACCAAAACTATTCAAACAGCTCTTACACAAAGGGTATTATCATCATTTTCACAGTATTAATCCAACCGTGTGAACATACAGCTAAACTAGTGTTCACTGCAGATTTGACAATAAGGCCCAATTCCAGATCAACCACTAACATGGCATTCCAGATCAACCACTAACATGGCATTCCAGATCAACCACTAACATGGCATTCCAGATCAACCCACTAACATGGCATTCCAGATCAACCACTAACATGGCATTCCAGATCAACCACTAACATGGCATTCCAGATCAACCACTAACATGGCATTTTTCTAAGAACTGGATGGATTGGAATGGATTAGACATCTACAGTTGAAGTCGGAAGTTTACATAAACTCATTTTTCAACCACTCCAAAAATGTATTTTATAACAAACTAAAGTTTTGGCAAGTTGGATAGGACATCTACTTTGTGCATGACAAAAGTAATTTTCCCAACATTTGTTTACAGACAGATTATTTCACTTATAATTCACTGTATCACAATTCCAGTGGGTCAGAAGTTTACATACACTAAGTTGACTGTGCCTTTAAACAGCTTGGAAAATACCTGAAAATGTCTTGGCTTTAGAAGCTTCTGATAGGCTAATTGACATAATTTGAGCCAGTTGGAGGTGTACCTGTGGATGCATTTCAAGGCCTACCTTCAAACTCAGTGCCTCTTTGCTTGACATCATGGGGAAATTTTTAAAAAATCAGCCAAGACATCAGAAACAAAATTGTAGATCTCCACAAGTCTGGTTCATCCTTGGGAGCAATTTCTAAATGCCTGAAGGTACCACGTTCATCTGTACAAACAATAGTACGCAAGTATAAACACCATGGGACCACGCATCCGTCATACCGCTCAGGAAGGAGACGCGTTCTGTCTCCTAGAGATGAACGTACTTTGGTGAGAAGTGCAAATCAATCCTAGAACAACAGCAAAGGACTTTGTGAAGATGCTGGAGGAACCAGGTACAAAAGTAAAACGAGTCCTATAGCAATATAACATGAAAGGCCGCTCAGCAAGGAAGAAGTCACTGCTCCAAAACCTCCATTAAAAAAGCCAGACTATGGTTTGCAACTGCACATGTGGACAAAGATCATACTTTTTGGAGAAATGTCCACTGGTCTGATGAAAGAAAAATAGAACTGTTTGGCCATAATGACCATCGTTATGTTTGGAGGAAAAAGGGGGAGGCTTGCAAGCTGAAGAACACCATCCCAACCGTGAAGCATGGGGGTGGCAGCATCATGTTGTTGGGGTGCTTTGCTGCAGGGGGGACTGGTGCACTTCATAAAATAGATGGCATCATGAGGGAGGAAAATTATGTGGATATACTGAAGCAACATCTCAATGGGTCTTCCAAATGGACAATGACCCCAAGCATACTTCCAAAGTTGTGGCAAAATGGCTTAAGGACAACAAAGTCAAGGTATTGGAGTGGCTGTCACAAGCCTGACCTCAATCTTATAGAACATTTGTGAGCAGAACTGAAAAAGTGTGTGCGAGCAAGGAGGCCTACAAACCTGACTCAGTTACACCAGCTCTGTCAGGAGGAATGGGCCAAAATTCATCCAATTTATTGTGGGAAGCTTGTGGAAGGCTACCCGAAACCTTTGACCCAAGTTAAACATTTTAAAGGCAATGCTACCAAATACTAATTGAGTGTATGTAAACTTCTGACCCACTGGGAATGTGACGAAAGAAATAAAAGCTGAAATAAATTATTCTCTCTACTATTATTCTGACATTTCACTTTCTTAAAATAAAGTGGTGATCCTATCTGACCTAAGACGGGGAGTTTTTACTTTGATTAAATGTCAGAATTGTGAAACTGAGTTTAAATATACAGTGGGGCAAAAAAGTATTTAGTCAGCCACCAATTGTGCAGTTCTCCCACTTAAAAGATGAGAGAGGCCTGTAATTTTCATCATAGGTACACTTCAACTATGACAGACAAAATGAGAAAAAGAAATCCAGAAAATCACATTGTAGGATTTTTTATGAATTTATTTGCAAATTATGGTGGGAAATAAGTATTTGGTCCCTAC
The DNA here is from genome assembly GCF_002910315.2 of Salvelinus sp. IW2-2015. NCBI lineage: Eukaryota > Metazoa > Chordata > Actinopteri > Salmoniformes > Salmonidae > Salvelinus > Salvelinus sp. IW2-2015. The sequence continues at coordinate 14,778,534 of NC_036847.1, forward strand.
AAACAAGCAAGATTTCTGGCTCTTACAGACTGTAACTTCTTCTTTAAGAGGCTCCTCTGTCCTCCACTCGTTACCTGTATTAATGGCACCTGTTTTGAACTTGTTATCAGTATAAAAGACACCTGTCCACAACCTCAAACAGTCACACTCCAAACTCTACTATGGCCAAGACCAAAGAGCTGTCAAAGGACACCAGAACCAAATTGTAGACCTGCACCAGGCTGGGAAGACTGAATCTGCAATAGGTAAGCGCAGCTTGGTTTGAAGAAATCAACTGTGGCAGCAATTATTAGGAAATGGAAGACATACAAGACCACTGATAATCTCCCTCGATCTGGGGCTCCACGCAAGATCTCACCCCGTGGGGTCAAAATGATCACAAGAACGGTGAGCAAAAATCCCAGAACCACACGGGGGGACCTAGTGAATGACCTGCAGAGAGCTGGGACCAAAGTAACAAAGCCTACAATCAGTAACACACTACGCCGTCAGGGACTCAAATCCTGCAGTGCCAGACATGTCCCCTGCTTAGCCAGTACATGTCCAGGCCTGTCTGAAGTTTGCTAGAGAGCATTTGGATGATCCAGAAGAAGATTGGGAGAATGTCATATGGTCAGTGAAACCAAAATATAACTTTTTGGTAAAAACTCAAACTCGTCGTGTTTGGAGGACAAAGAATGCTGAGTTGCATCCAAAGAACACCATACTACTGTGAAGCATGGGGGTGGAAACATCATGCTTTGGGGCTGTTTTTCTGCAAAGGGACCAGGACGACTGATCCGTGTAAAGGAAAGAATGAATGGGGCCATGTATCGTGAGATTTTGAGTGAAAACCTCCTTCCATCAGCAAGGGCATTGAAGATGAAACGTGGCTGGGTCTTTCAGCATGAGAATGATCCCAAACACACCGCCCGGGCAACGAAGGAGTGGCTTCGTAAGAAGCATTTCAAGGTCCTGGAGTGGCCTAGCCAGTCTCCAGATCTCAACCCCATAGAAAATCTTTGGAGGGAGTTGAAAGTCCGTGTTGCCCAGCAACAGCCCCTAAACATCACTGCTCTAGAGGAGATCTGCATGGAGGAATGGGCCAAAATACCAGCAACAGTGTGTGAAAACCTTGTGAAGAATTACAGAAAACGTTTGACCTCTGTCATTGCCAACAAAGGGTATATAACAAAGTATTGAGAAACTTTTGTTATTGACCAAATACTTATTTTCCACCATAATTTGCAAATAAATTCATWAAAAATCCTACAATGTGATTTTCTGGAGAGAAAAAAATTCTAATTTTGTCTGTCATAGTTGAAGTGTACCTATGATGACAATTACAGGCCTCATCTTTTTAAGTGGGAGAACTTGACAATTGGTGGCTAATGGTAATTACCATAGTATGCCTAAACCTGATAGTTTAGGCAGATGTTCAATGTCAGCCAATCCACAGGTATTTTATTGATCCTCTTCTGTGTTCTTCCTCTGACACGCTGTGGTGATGTGTGTCAGGGTTGGTGAGCTCCACCCTTTCCCTGACACTCGTTCAGCCCTCCTCACCCCTTCCTTACCCCTCTCCCGCCTCCTACCAGCCCATCTGACCTTCTAAGTCCAATTAGAGGGTTGCTGAGCGTCCAGACGGCCCTGAGAGCTTTGCGCTTACCCAGCGAGGAACGCACCCTCCCTCTTTCTTTCTTTCTCTACACCTCCTCCACGTCMCTCTCTCTAGCTCCCATTAACACGTGCCTCTCCCTCGCTCGCTCCTTTAGTTTCCCTCCTCTCCCTCTCTAACGCATTATCCTCCCCTCATTTGGTGGGACCAGCTGCTGCTACCAAACATTTCAGTCGTTCCTTGTGGGCTCCGCGCTCCATTCTGTTGCTGCCCCCCTCCTGCAGCCACCTCTCCGCTCTGCTGCCAGCGTCACCACCACCGCCCCTTTTCAGACAACACAGGGACAGACCGACTGCACTCCTCTCTTCTACTGACAAAATGACAGCCGTTCTGGACCTCAACCAGATTGCCATTGCCTGTTCGACCATTGGTGTAGTGGTGAGTGGGACTTTGTCGGTTTGTGTGTGGGGTTGTGTTTTACTGATATGCCAGTCACCGTGTGGCCTGCCTGTTGATTGTGCGCTAACAAAGCTAAAAGCAAGCTGTCGGGTGTGTGTGTGATTTTCTCTGCTCTGGCATGTGAAGGTGTGTTAGGTACTGTGGCGATGTGGGCGAGCGTATGACTGAGGGAACGAACAACCTGCTTCGCAAATTTGGGGCCAGTACCACTGCAAGCATTGTTTACCCCAGCAGGTGGAGTGGATGAATGGTGGTGAGGGTGGGAGTTCAGCACTGGGAGGGGTGCGGTTTAGAGGACAGGAGAAAGGTCTCTCTCCTTTGAGATGAATGCCCTCTGCTTCTCTGCATTCCCTGTAATTACAGGAAACAAATGTGGCTCGGTTTGTTTTCCATTCCCACTGAATGTTTTTGGTGTGCAGCATTTCTCTTAGAAAGGAGAAATTAACCACCAGCTGGGACAAGGTTTATTTTTTAAATGGCTGCGCTTCTTGCTTGTGGAGTCACGGCCTGGTGCCACTGTGTGGACTGGACCAGACTGGTTCCTTCKTCTTCTGGGATCAGTGTCTGTGCTCCTGTCTGTGGCCAGGCCAGACTGGGGAGGCTGGATCTCTAGTCTAAGAGAAACAGACTCCTACCATATAATTTGCACGTTATCCATCTCTCCTCCTCCCTGTGTCTCTCTCTTTCGCCACAGGTTACGGGGGGATGTAGCCAAATGTTGGCACAGAGCAGACTGTTGAATGTTAATCAGAACCCTGCCTCGCCTCCTGCTGAGACATCCTTGAACCTTTCTTCCTCATTTAGCCCAAAGTGGCTCTGCAAAACAATACCACTGATATGATGACAATGTTGCTTTTCTTTCTGTATTATGGAACAGTGTTATTTTGTAATATGGAACTAGTTTTGTCTTTTTTTAAGGTTAGGGTTAGGCATAGGGTTAGCAGTGGGGTTAGGGTTAGGTTTAAAATCACATTTTAAGAAGAAATTGTAGAAATGGGTGGCGTTTAGTCATAATTATGACTTTGTGGCTGTGGGATCTGTGTTGTCGTGGTAACCAATAGTGTTCAGCGTGTGTGTTTTCTTTAAAYTGGAACTGATAGCGTTTTAACTACTTTMCAGATATCAAACAGACAATCATAATATCAGTTAAACATAGCAAATTCCCAGTTTATGCTACAAAACCAACTTTTTATAAGAGGTTTTAAAATTAGCTTCTATTTGACTCAACATTCCATGATGAACACTAAGGCATTGTTGGCAGAATAGATGGATGCAATTTAATGCATGAGTAATGTAATTCACCAATACATTTCTTGGTAAATCACAGCTGGCCTGGTACATTGTTTGTTGCCTCCATTTGGGATGCACTGTTTCAATGACTCAATATTTTGGACAAAAACGGACGAATGTAACTAAGGCTGGGAATGTCAATACGATCAAACTAGCAAGGGCAATGATCACAATCTGTCATAATGTGGCTAATAGGCTAGCGTATTTATATAGAAGGCCAAAAACACGGAGCGTAACGTTAGTTAGCTAGCTGACTGCTAGGAGGATGTCATGTCAATGGAGGAGTGGGTGACTGAATTTTTCTTCTCATATCGTTTTTCAGTGGCTATACACAGCTAGAGATGCAGGCGTCATTTGGTTAGCTAGCAAGAACTTGAATGACTTATCCAGTTAGCATATCTCTTGTGTTCGCAAATTCACTACTTCGATTTCAGAGTACTCTCGTCTGAGTGTGCCAGAGTGCAGAATAACTGATGAATTTCCAAACAAGCAACACCCAGTGTCAGTAAACGTAGGCAAAAAAAGTAATAATCAGTCCCCAACGCGCTAGATAACATGTAAAAAGCCTAACCAGCTCTGCTAGGGTGAGTAAAATGGTCAGAGTGAGTGTTCTCTCATTTGTGTCTGGAAGTAGCTAGCAAGCTAGACAACTTTAGCCAGTTAGCCTGGGTGCTTGGTTGGGACAAGCATGCTTTGGCAAGCAAGATGCAGAAGTACGAGTAGGCTACAATTCCTCATTGTTTATCAGTGCAATTTTGACGGCCAACTAGCTGAAAAAGTTTGAGGTTTTATCTAATGTTCCTTCGTTAGATATTAGCTCATCTTGCTCTGGCTAGCATTAGTTGTTGATCTTGTTGTTGATGTGCATAACTGAGGCAGAGAGCCCCTACCTTTTCATGGTTGTTTGATCAATAGGAATGTAAAGTTCCAAATGTAAGAGGACTCCTGTGGTATTTACAGAAATCCATTCAGGTCTATTTTGTGACCATCGAGAGCATCCTGATTGGTTGCATCACTGCCTGGTATGGCAACTGCCCCCCCCCCCCCCCCCCCCCCTTTGTTTTTACACTGCTGCTACTCGCTGTTATCTATGCATAGTCACTTTACTCCTACCTACATGTACAAATGACCTCGACTAACCTGTACCCCTGCACATTGACCCTTGGAAATAGCCTTGTTATTGTTATTTTATAGTGATACTTTTTTATTAAATGTTTTACTTTAGTTTATTTTGGAAATATTTTCTTAACTGCATTGTTGGTTAAGTTAAGGGCTTGAAAGTAAACATTTTACAGTAAGGTCTACACCTGTTGTATTCGGCGCATCTGACGAATAATATTAGATTTTTGGCGAATGCGTTCTAATGATCTAAAGTCATGCTGTTGCAACTGCCTGTAAACACACAGTCCAGTTCAAAGTGAATGATGGCAGGCCCTACTGCCTGTAAACACACAGTCCAGTTCAAAGTGAATGATGGCAGGCCCTACTGCCTGTAAACACACAGTCCAGTTCAAAGTGAATGATGGCAGGCCCTACTGCCTGTAAACACACAGTCCAGTTCAAAGTGAATGATGGCAGGCCCGTGTGGCAAAATAATTATTTGCATAAAGGCCTACTGTAGCTCTAATGGGCAATGGTGCACCTGTCTGCGTAGACTATTGTCCTGGACGAGATGGATGTTTTATTTCTTGCCGTGTCTATTAATTGTCCAAACACACAGCCGCTTTCCACTCTATATTGCTATAGAATTTTCCCAAAGGCCTAAGTATACGTAATTCCAAAACATTCTAAGAATTTATTAAACATTTTTGACATGTCATATTCTTCCTGGGAGTGTATATGAACAGATCAAAATAAGATTTATTTTATTTAATTTTTTATTTAACCAGGTAGGCTAGTTGAGAACAAGTTCTCATTTGCAACTGCGACCTGGCCAAGATAAAGCAAAGCAGTGTGACACAGACAACAACACAGAGTTACACATGGAGTAAACAATAAACAATCCAATAACACAATAAACAAGTCAATGACACAGTAGAAAAAAGAAAGTCTATATACAGTGTGTGCAAAAGGAGGTAGGCAATAAATAGGCCATAGGAGCGAATAATTACAATTTAGCAGATTAACACTGGAGTGATAAATGAGCAGATGATGATGTGCAAGTAGAGATACTAGTGTGCAGAAAAGTAAATAAAATAAAAACAGTATGGGGATGAGGTAGGTAGATTGGGTGGACTATTTACAGATGGACTATGTACAGCTGCAGCAATCGGTTAGCTGCTCAGATAGTTGATGTGTAAAGTTGGTGAGGGAAATAAGTCTTCAACTTCAGCAATTTTTGCAATTCGTTCCAGTCACTGGCAGCAGAGAACTGGAAGGAAAAGAGGCCAAATGAGGTGTTGGCTTTGGGGATGATCAGTGAGAAATACCTGCTGGAACGTGTGCTACGGGTGGGTGTTGTTATCGTGACCAGTGAACTGAGATAAGATGGAGCTTTACCTAGCATAGACGTATAGATGACCTGGAGCCAGTGGGTCTGGCGACGAATATGTAGCGAGGGCCAGCCGACTAGAGCATATWGGTCGCAGTGGTGGGTGGTATAAGGTGATTTGGTAACAAAACGGATGGCACTGTGATAGACTGCATCCAGTTTGCTGAGTAGAGTATTGGAAGCTATTTTGTAGATGACATCGCCGAAGTCGAGGATCGGTAGGATAGTCAGTTTTACTAGGGTAAGTTTGGCGGCGTGAGTGAAGGAGGCTTTGTTGCGAAATAGAAAGCCGATTTCTAGATTTGATTTTGGATTGGAGATGTTTAATATGAGTCTGGAAGGAGAGTTTACATTCTAGCCAGACACCTAGGTATTTATAGTTGTCCCACATATTCTAGGTCGGAACCGTCCAGGGTGGTGATGCTAGTCGGGCGGGCGGGTGCGGGCAGCGAACGGTTGAAAAGCATGCATTTGGTTTTACTAGCGTTTAAAGAGCAGTTGGAGGCCACGGAAGGAGTGTTGTATGGCATTGAAGCTCGTTTGGAGGTTAGTTAACACAGTGTCCAAGGAAGGGCCAGAAGTATACAGAATGGTGTCGTCTGCGTAGAGGTGGATCAGGGAATCGCCCACAGCAAGAGCGACATCATTGATGTATACAGAGAAAAGAGTCGGCCCGAGAATTGAACCCTGTGGTACCCCCATAGAGACTGCCAGAGGTCCGGACAACATGCCCTCTGATTTGACACACTGAACTCTGTCTGCAAAGTAGTTGGTGAACCAGGCYAGGCAGTCATTAGAAAAACCTAGGCTATTGATTCTGCCGATAAGAATACGGTGATTGACAGTCGAAAGCCTTGGCCACGTCGATGAATACGGCTGCACAGTACTGTCTTTTATCGATGGCGGTTATGATATCGTTTAGTACCTTGAGCGTGGCTGAGGTGCACCCGTGACCGGCTCGGAAGCCAGATTGCACAGTGGAGAAGGTACGGTGGGATTCGAAATGGTCAGTGATCTGTTTATTAACTTGGCTTTCGAAGACTTTAGATAGGCAGAGCAGGATGYATATAGGTCTGTAACAGTTTGGGTCTAGGGTGTCACCCCCTTTGAAGAGGGGGATGACCGCGGCAGCTTTCCAATCTTTAGAGATCTCGGACGATACGAAAGAGAGGTTGAACAGGCTGGTAATAGGGGTTGCAACAATGGCGGCGGATAGTTTTAGAAAGAGAGGGTCCAGATTGTCTAGCCCAGCTAATTTGTACGGGTCCAGGTTTTGCAGCTCTTTCAGAACATCTGCTGTCTGGATTTGGGTGAAGGAGAAGCTGGGGAGGCTTGGGCGAGTAGCTGCGGGGGGGCGGAGCTGTTGGCCGGGGTTGGAGTAGCCAGGAGGAAGGCATGGCCAGCCGTTGAGAAATGCTTATTGAAATGTTTGATTATCATGGATTTATCAGTGGTGACCGTGTTACCTAGTCTCAGTGCAGTGGGCAGCTGGGAGGAGGTGCTCTTGTTCTCCATGGACTTTACAGTATCCCAGAACTTTTTGGAGTTAGAGCTACAGGATGTGAATTTCTGCTTGAAAAAYCTAGCCTTTGCTTTCCTGACTGACTGCGTGTATTGGTTCCTGACTTCCRTGAACAGTTGCATATCGCGGGGACTATTCGATGCTATTGCAGTCCGCCACAGGATGTTTTTGTGCTGGTCAAGGGCAGTCAGGTCTGGAGTGAACCAAGGGCTATATCTGTTCTTAGTTCTGCATTTTTTGAACGGGGCATGCTTATCTAAGATGGTGAGGAAATTACTTTTAAAGAATGACCAGGCATCCTCGACTGACGGGATGAGGTCAATATCCTTCCAGGGTACCCGGGCCAGGTCGATTAGAAAGGCCTGCTCGCTGAAGTGTTTAAGGGAGCGTTTGACAGTGATGAGGGGTGGTCGTTTAACCGCGGACCCATAGCGGATACAGGCAATGAGGCAGTGATCGCTGAGATCCTGATTGAAAACAGCGGAGGTGTATTTGGAGGGCAAGTTGGTCAGGATAATGTCTATGAGGGTGCCCATGTTTAAATAAGATTTCATGTTGCTAAAATGCTGTCAGTTCCACTTTAACTAGGAAGTTACTCCTGTTGTCATGTAGAGGGGGTAAATTGCCCCCTTTCCCCATCACCTGGCCCATCCACTGTTGACAACCACTGCAGTGCCTCCCTCTTCTTTAGTCACAACAAGCCAAATATCAGCAGTGCACAGCACCCTTGACTTTGTTCCAGGAACACACAAAAACAAACAAGGAGGCATATAGGCCTATGTCTGTTTTCAGAATTTGTTGGACTGCTACTGGTTTCAATGCATTGAGTGCTTTGTTTTTTGTCTTGTTTTTTTTCTGTCAGGCTTTCATTTCATCTGGTAGTTAAAAGCCCTAGGCTACACAACACATTTTTGTTTGTGGGTTAGACTACAGTTGTGGCAACAGAAGTGGCAACCTCTACTGGAGCCTCTTTGGTCAGTGACTAGGCTGTGTGCTCTGAAGGCACCTCACATGAAGCCTCCATCGCACACACAAACAACCTTTCACACAGCCTGCCCTTTCAACCGTCTCTTCTATTTTTACTCCTCCGCACCTAGATACTGTAGTGTCAGTCTTCCAGGTGTCAGCTGGAGGAGAACAACCACACACCATGAATTATGATTTGAGTGACGTTATTGTCCTCATCTGTGTGTCTTCCTTCTCCAATGTACTGATTATCATAGAGTGTGTATATGTTGATGCTTTTTTTAGACATGGGGTGTGTATGCAGCCAGCAGGCTGCTGAACAGCCTGGTTTAGCCTAATCTCCCCTACGTCTGTGTGGCAGCCATCCAGTGAGATCTGACGCAATATGGCCCTCAAAACCACCCTCTGTGGTTTTCAACTGCACCAATGGACGGAAACTGAACACTGAAGCAGGCACACATATTTAGCAGTCCTATATTTGGGTCTCTGCTTTTGTATTACAGTATTCGATTATGAAATAGACATCACACCATTATTGCTACCAGACAAAAACATGCATCACACACAAAGTTAATGAAACCACAACACCAGTTTGACTTAACAGTAAGCCTACTAGTAGGGATGTCAAACGTTCAGCCTGCTGCATGAGCCTATGTCTAGAGTGCCTGGTTAAATTGAGCTTAGGACCATTGTTAAGTCTCTCCGTGGTTAAAGTAGGAAGAAATAGATGTAATTGTTGTTAAAATGTGAATGTGCTACATTTACTATCATATATTGATTTCCTCGACAGACACATGTAGTCAACCCAATTTCATTGAGGTTTGTCTGTTAGAAGAGCACAAACGGTACATGTCGCCGCAGTTATTGTTCTATTGATTTCAATACAATATCGATGTGAGTGATTCATTTGCAGGCGCAATTGATTACAGTAGAAGAAGCTAATCAATTCCAGTCTTGATGATCGCTTGGTAGATATTGGTGAATGTGTGTGGGGAGTAACTTATGTATAGGTCTTCAAAATATCACAACTTATTTCAGCATATTAATTATTCATCTTAAACTGTTTTTTTGACACTCGGCCATAAACCAAAAAGCCATGACGACAGGAAGCAGCAACAGTATAATTTTCAATGTATGTTTTTAGGAATATAAATGGTATATAAAAAAATAAAATCTACATGATTCTACTTTATCAGTAAAAACTACTGAATGAGCCCAAAAATGTGCTATGATTTATTGATTTCGATGATATTAGTGAAATAGTGAAAATATATTTGTCCTGGCCGATTCATTTATCGTGTTATGCTGATGGTGTGTGTGTGTGTCTGGAGGAAGTTGTGACCCGTTAAATGACATTCATGTGGAATTAGAGGCAGGCCTAAGGGCTGTGGACGGACTGCTATTTCCATCCTTAGATAATTAGATTAACCAGACATCAGCGGACGCTACCTTGTGGCAGGCAGTGCGTCTGTGAGACAGGACATGGAGCGGGCCCTGCTTCCTTATCCACAAAACATCTGCGTGTGTGTGTGACAGTGGTGTGAGACTGAACAGTGTGGACACGCATGCAGTGTGGTGCAGAGACACTTACACACTGTCATTGTCACCACAGCTCTATGGGTTATGATCCAGCCTCCATTATCAGTCTGGATCATCATGTACAGTGCATTCAGAAAGTATTCATACCCTTCGACTTATTGCACATTTTGTTGTTGCAGCCTGAATTCAAAATCGATTACATAGTCTCACCCATCTACACACAATAGCCCATAATGCCAAAGTGAATACATGTTTTTACAAATGTTTGCAAATTTATGAAGAATGAAATACAGAAACATCTAATTTACATAAGTATTCACACCCCTGAGTCAATACTTTGTAGAAGCACCTTTGGCAGCGATTACAGCTGTGAGTCTTTCTGGGTAAGTCTCTTAGAGCTTTGCACACATGGATTGTACAGTATTTGTATATTCTTTTAAAAATTCTTCAAGCTCTGTAGAGTTGGTTGTAAATCATTGATAGACAGCCATTTTCAAGTCTTGCCATAGATTTTCAAGACGATTTTTAAGTCACAAATGTAACTAGATCACTCAGGAATATTCAATGTCATCTTGGTAAGCAACTCCGGTGTATATTTGACCTTTTAGGTTATTGTCCTGCTGAAATGTGAATTTGTCTCCCAGTGTCTGTTGGAAATCAGACTGAACCAGGATTTTGCCTGTGCTTCGCTCTATTCCGTTTCTTTTTATCCTAAAAAAACTCACTAGTCCTTGTCGATGACAAGCATACCCATAATATGATGCAGCTAATACCATGTTTGAAAATATGTAGTGGTACTCAGTGGTGTGTTGTGTTGGATTTGCCCCGAACATAAAGCTTTGTATTCAGGACATATAGTTGATTTCTTGGCCAAATGTTTTGCCGTTTTACTTTAGTGCCTTATTGCGAACAGGATGTGTGTTCTGGAATATTTGTATTCTATACAGGCTTCCTCCTTTTCACTTTGTCATTTAGGTTAATATTGTGGAGTAACTACAATGTTGTTGAGTCATCCTCAGTTTTCTCCTGTCACAGCCATTAAACTCTAACTGTTTTAAAGTAAGCAGTGGCCTCATGGTGAAATCCCCTTAGTGGTTTCCTTCCTCTCCACCAACTGAGTTAGGAAGGACTCCTGTATTGATACAACATCCAAAGTTAAATTAATAACTTCACCAGGATCAAAGGAATAATTCATGTTTTTTTTTGCGAGGCTTTGGAAAACATCCCTGGTCTTTGTGGTTGAATCTTTGTTTAAAATTCACTGCTCGACTGAGGGACATTACAGATGATTGTATTATGGAGTATTGTGTGTAGGCTAGTGACACAATCTCAATTTAATCCATTTTAAATTCAGGCTGTAACACAACAAAATGTGGAAAATGTCAAGGGGTGTGAATACTTTCTGAAAGCTCTGTAGGCTACCTGCTGACTGTTCCACTGAAGAGGACCCTGTTTTAATGAGTTCTACTGTATGAAATGCACATCCTTTGAGAGAATGATTGATTTTCTGTCTACTACTGGCACTTAGCCTCACTGAGGAAGTGTCCTACTCAGTGTATGAATTATGAATTTTGTTTTTCCTGAAATCTGCACCTCCTATCGTGCTATGACTGTCACTAAAAGGCTGGCTCCTCTAAGCTCCACAGACACCCCAGACCATGCTGTCTTGTGTGTTCCAGGAGCATGACATCGAGACCCCCCATGGTGTCCTGCATGTGACGATGAGGGGCACCCCCAAGGGCAACAGACCGGTCATCCTCACCTACCATGACATTGGACTCAACCGTGAGTACAGCATCACACACACACACAGACAGACACAGACACAGGCTCTTATTAGCCAAGCTAAGCTTTGAAATCTCTCCAAACACACCTAAATACACTAAACAAAAATATAAACGCAACATGTAAAGTGTTGGTCCCATGTTTCATGAGCTGAAATAAAAGATCCCAGAAATGTTCAAATGKACAAAAAGCTTATTTCTCTCATTTTGTACACAAATTTGTGTACATCCCTGTTGGCGAGCATTTCTCCTTTGCCAAGATAATCCATTGTTGTTTACATGTTATCTAATCCAATCCGTTGTGTGGGCGAGCATTTTGCTGATGTCAACATTGTCAACAGAGTGCCCAATGGTGGCGATAGGGTTATGGTATGGGCAGGGATAAACTATGGACAACAAACACAATTGCATTTTATCAAAGGCCATTTGAAAGCACAAAAATACAATGACGAGATCTTGAGGTCTGTTGTGAGGCCCAATTATATTATTATTATTATCATTTTATTTTTTTAAGGTATCTGAACAACAGATGCATATCTGTATTCCCAGTCATGTGAAATCCATAGATTAGGGCCCAATGAATTTATTTCAATTTGACTGATTTCCTTGTAACTTAGTCAAATCAATGAAATTGTTGCATGTTGCGTTTTTTATATTCTTGTTCAGTATATAATATCATGTTCTCATTAGAACAGTTGGAGATGATGTAAGAAGCTGGATGGTTGAATGTAGACCTCTCTTTGACTGTGGGGATATGAGCCACTAGATCAGACTGGATCGCACCAACACTTGGATGCCTCAATGGAAAACAACACTAAGAGTGTTTTAGCATCAGTGGATTTTTGTTGTTGATTACGTTCAGTGTTGCAGTTTCTGTTAGATATTAAGTAGTATGTGCCTCAATGAGGTGTCTTTTAAACAGTGCCGTGTCTCTTCCCCCCCTGCAGATAAGTCCTGTTTCAACACCCTGTTCAATTTTGAGGACATGCAGGAGATCACATCCCACTTTGCTGTGGTCCATGTGGACGCCCCAGGACAGCAGGAAGGTGCTCCCCCATTCCCCACGGGGTGAGAGACCGGTTCACTCCTCAGTCGTCGTCCTCAACATCATCTCAAATATGACAAAGTATCACCACAATCATGACTCATATGTTATTATTATTGGTATTTTATGTCTGTCCCAGCTACCAGTACCCTACCATGGATGAGCTCTCTGAGATGCTGCCCTCTGTCATGACTCAACTGAAGTAAGTTCTCCTGCAGTGTTTCCATAACTACCTCTTMCACTGTCTTTAGGAAAGCTTCAAAATTACTTTATTATTGAGTCTTCTTCGAGGCCTATATTGTTCTCTTCCCTTTCCCCAGGGTGAATAGTGTGATTGGGATTGGAGTTGGAGCTGGAGCCTACATCCTGTCCAGATTGGCTGTAAGTCACCATTCGTCTTAGTCCCCCACATACCACATGAACTCCTGCTCACCCCACAGTAGATGGTGGTTTCTAAACCCCTATCCATAAATCCACACCATTAAACCTCATTCCCCATCTTCCTCCATCTCCACCAGCTAATCTCAGAACATGTTGACCAGCAGAGTCATCACGCTCCCTGCTCTTATTACCAGCTTCATTTAATCTCTCTATTAAAAGATAGAAGATTTGAATGGATCAGTTTCTCACGAGTGCATGACTGGACTGATGGAGTCAGCATGCGAGTCTCATGTGGCATTGACCGGATATACAGTGCCTTCAGAAAGTATTCCTACCSCTTGACTTATTCCACATGTTTTTGTTACATTTCAGCTTTTCATTTTTTACTCATTTGTAGTAAAAATTCTAAAAACATACTTCCACTTTGACATTATGGGCTATTGTGTGAAGGCCGGTGACACAAAATCTGAATTTAATACATTTTAAATGCCGGCTGTAACACAAAGTGTGCAAAAAGTCAAGGGGTCTGAATACTTTCTGAAGGCACTGTACATTACTGTACAAATGTTAGTTTGATGCTTAACATCGACCCTATTTCCCACCATGCACTGCACACCCCAGTGTGCCTTGGCGGAGATAATGCATTCTGAAGGTAGGTGTTAGTGAGAGGAATACATTAAGAGCAGAGATTACTTGAAGAGGGGTGTTAATTATAGTTAATTTAAGCCCTGCCAACATCGGGCTCAATGTGGAGGAGAGAAGGAGAGAAGGAAAGAGAGAAACAGGAGTTGGAGAAAAGATAACACTTAATTTATGTGTTCATACATACTCTCAAGTGGGTTAACACCTAGTTTGTTTTATCCATCGTCCTCACTATCTGTGGAAGTGTGAATTGGAGGCTGGGTAATTGGGTGGGGGATGATGTGGCTCTAAGTTGTTGCTAAGAGCTGTGAAAGATGTCAAGTGCTGGGGTATAACATGAATATTTAGGTGTGTGTGTTGCCTTTGCTGCTTGCCCTGGCTATAAAGTAGGAGGGCCTGGGTTCCTATCCAACCCAGCACAGTGTGGTCAGTGTACTGTCCAAGTAACCCCCTCTTCTCTCTCTCTCTCTCCCCAGCTTAATGAGCCTACCCTGGTTGAAGGTCTGGTTCTCATCAAAGTAACCCCCTCTGTTCTCTTCTCTTCTCTTCTCTCTCCCCAGCTTAATGAGCCTACCCTGGTTGAAGTCTGGTTCTCATCAAAGTAACCCTCTCTTCTCTCTCTCTCTCTCTCCCCAGCTTAATGAGCCTGCCCTGGTTGAAGGTCTGGTTCTCATCAAAGTAAACCCTCTTCTCTCTCTCTCTCTCTCTCCCAGCTTAATGAGCCTGCCCTGGTTGAAGGTCTGGTTCTCATCAAAGTAACCCCTCTTTCTCTCTCTCTCTCTCCTCTCTCTCTCTCCCCAGCTTAATGAGCCTACCCTGTTGAAGGTCTAGTTCTCATCAAAGTAACCCCCTCCTTCTCTTCTCTCTCTCTTCTCTCGTCTCTGTCTCTCTGTCTCTCTGTCTCTCTGTCTCTGTCTCTCCCCAGCTTAATGAGCCTACCCTGTTGAAGGTCTGGTTCTCATCAAAGTAACCCCTCTTCTCTCTCTCTCTCTCTCTCTCTCTCCCCCCAGCTTAATGAGCCTACCCTGGTTGAAGGTCTGGTTCTCATCAAAGTAACTCCTTCTTCTTCTCTCTCTCTCTCTCTTCTCCTCTCTCTCCCCCCACGCTTAATGAGCCTGCCCTGGTCGAAGGTCTGGTTCTCATCAATGTGGACCCCTGTGCAAAGGGCTGGATGGACTGGGCCGCCTCCAAGGTGAGAACGTGCTCGGACACTTCAATGCTAACTCTGTGCATTGTTTTCTCATCGTAGAGCCATAATAGATTGGCACCTTGGAACGTATTATTTATTCTTGTTTCAGATGTCCGGCTGGACCAGTAACCTGGTTGACATAGTGATGGCCCACCACTTCAGTGACGTGAGTCTGGGGGCAGTTTGGAATGGTGGGAGACTAGGACCGGGGCAGAGCCTACTGGAGTAATACTGTGGGGGGTTGACAGTGATGTAACTATCTGTGCCATCTCCTCAGGATGAGCTGTCTGACAACCAGGAGATCACCCAGACATATCGCCTGCACATTGCTCAGGATATTAACCAGGACAACCTGGCCCTCTTCTGCAACTCCTACAACAGGTACTGTACATATAACCCCAAGATGAACTGCCCGTGTGGTTGGGTTGAATTGATTGATTGATGTATTTGTTTGACAGCCGTCGGGACTTGGAGATCGAGAGGCCCATCACTGGTCTGACTGAGGACACAGTGAACACGCTCAAGTAGGTTTATAACTGTTTATAACTGTATCTCTGTATCAGGGTTTCTGTTAGGAAAATGTGGCGCTGGACAATGTGACCAGGAATATTTTAATTTACCGCCCATTCGAGAAATTTACCGGACCCATATGCATTGGGTGCGTAACCTATTAGGGCGTCCACCTATAGTACTCAGAATGACAGAAATCACATTTAAATTATGGTCATTCATCTTAACAGAACATGCTGTTAAGATGAATGACTGTTATGACTGTTAGGAGGCAGCCAATAAAATATATTTTTCAAACATTTTCCAAAATGCAATTCATAGGAAAACACCATTCTAAACAGCCGTTCCATATGTGACCGAGATGGAAATTAGAAATAGGGGGGAATCTAGAGATGCAGCAACTAGGATGGGTTGTTAATATGACTGGGATTGTGCCTTTGGCTTCTGGACAACAACAAAAAGTTGAAATATGAAAACCAATAGAACAGGAGAKAAATGCTGGTTTCAATGGAATATGAAGTTAAGTTTCAAGTTTAAATGTCACGTGCACAAGTACAGTGAATTTAGTTTCTTGCAAGCTCCAAACCCAACAATGCAGTAATCCAATATCAATGTAGTACTAACAATAACATAAGGTAGAACAAAAACACACAAGAAATAGAACAGGAGAAGTAAGAAGCTATATACAGGTTCTGTTTTAATACCATATTTACAATGTGCTGGAGTGATAAGAGGTAGATGTATAGACTTGAGGAGGTCTTTATAAAATAATTGCCTCTGTTTCAATGGTGGYATTTTGCCTAGGCTACTTTGAAGCAAGGTAAYACATGTTTTATAATAAGAAGGAAAACTTTCAGGTTTCAAACAATTAAGTATTAGTTTTCACAATGTATACTGACCCCAGCTCACATTGCAAAGTGGTTAAGTGACTCGCTGCACTTGAATGGCGAATGGGAGGCGCGCTTCAATTACCAGTTGAGAAATAAAAATGGTAGTCTAGCTCTTTTAAATCGTGGACAGGGTTTTAACACGCCATTGCATTTAGAATTGTTGCGCAATGACGGGGCTTATATTAAAGCATGTTTCACTCCAGCAGCAACGATCTAAGGAGGTGACATTGAGGGGATATTCCGCTCACAATAGGCTCTGTCTTAAATAAGATGCATGACGACTAACGACACTACACACTCGCCAATTTAGTGCCACTCAATTATGCAAATTACGCCTAAGCATGATTGTCAAATGTTTTCACATCGACTGGTATTTCATCAATGAATAAAAATCATTATTAATTCTTCATTATCTCCCGGTCGATTTGGCCAGCAACAATTCTATTTATCGGCTTTTCATTTTTTTATTGGCCAAATGCTGGCAATTACCAGCTAACTTGCCTTAATATTCTGACATTGCTTTTTATTTTATTTTTATATAAGCTTGAAATGGGCATGGTCTAATTGATTAAACAGACAAGATCAAGGCTCTGTTAATGAACCAGAAAATCTATAGTTATTTCTGGTTTCTTATTAAAGTTAGCTGGCTAACTCATTGATCTTGTATTATACCCCTCTGCTTTCACTCTGAGTGTTGACTCTGTTTGTCCCTCCTGTCTCTCCATCCAGATGCACTTCTCTGCTGGTGGTTGGTGACACGTCCCCGGCTGTTGATGCAGTGGTGGGTGTCCACTGTCTCTATGGCAACACAGTAACGAATGAGTCAGGGGATCTAATTCTAATGGCCTTTCTAAAGATGAGGGGCTAGACTCTAAACTCTGAACTTCTATTGTCTCATCTCTCTCTCTCCCTTGTATACAGGTCGAATGCAACTCCAGGTTAAATCCAACCAAAACAACCCTTCTTAAGGTGTGTCCAGTTACTCGTTTCTTTGTTGCAATAGGAGTGGTAATGCTATGTGGTCCCTGCTGTTCTGCTCTTTAGTAATGCACAAGCTCTGSATGGTGTGTAGATGAGTTTCAGCATTCTTGGAAGTGTTCTGGCTAACGGCACGGTCCTCTCTGTGAGTTTGTTCACTCTGGGCGTGTTCCTGATTCTCTCTTTACTTCCCTATAGATGCAAGACTGTGGCGGGCTTCCTCAGGTCATCCAGGTGAGTCATMAACAAGTTTTGTGTTTAGCTTAAACTACTAAATCTCAATAGCCAAGACAACTGTATTTTAGTCAATGCCACTCCAACATTGCTCGTCCTAATATTTATATATTTCTTAATTCTATTATTTTACTTTTAGATTTGTGTGTATTGTTAGATATTACTGCACTGTTGGAGCTAGGAACACAAGCATTTCGCTACAACCGCAATAACATCTGCTAAATATGTGTATGTGACCAATAAAATGTGATTTGAACTCTTACTTAATTCAGTTTTCTTTTTAAATGGCTCAGTTTTCTGTTTGTGTCTTACAGCCGGGTAAACTCGCGGAGGCCTTCAAATATTTTGTCCAGGGAATGGGCTACAGTGAGTACTGCTCCTCTATCATGTCTCCTCACAGTACTTCAGACGTCATGTTGGATTTGTGTATCTTCATGGTCTAGTTGTGTCAATCTGTTGACATGTTGTAAGACATCTGTTGTATGGCCTGTTTACTGGAAGTCCCTCTGTCTCAGAATGAGTCATCAGTCCAACTGAACGATAGTCCATTGAACACTACTCTTTCAGGCAGCAGCCCTCTCCACGTGGACATCTCACACACACACACACACACACACACACACACACACACACACACACACACACAGTTCTGACCTAAACTAAGACTCACGCCTAATGTAGAATTCCTGTAGCACTTCAAGAATAAAGAGGAACCACAGTAGCTAGCTACATAATAACATTTAGTGGATGTCCAAGGCTGAGGTTACTGAGAGCCAGTTGTTGTATAAGCATGCAAACCATTATTGGTAACTGACCAGGGAACTAACCTCAAGCTAACCTTGTTTCCTGTCTGTTTGCAGTGACTTTTAACAACGGGTGTAAGTAGTTGTTTGATGCTGAGTAAATAAATGACATGTAGTAAGCATGATGGTCTGCATGGTTTCCTCTCAACACTCCTCGGTGTGCTGGATCTCTGAACACACTTGGTGTGTGGGATGATCTGCGAACACACCTGAGAATGGTTCCCCCAGGTCTTAAGATACAGTGCCCTTTGTCAGGGAGGGTGTTTACAGGCCCACATTTAAGGCCGTGGTTCATTTAGGCCACGTGRCAAACACGAGGCCTGCGGGCCGAATCCGGCCGGCGACACATTTCTATCCGGCCCGCACAATGATTTGGGTTGTTAATTCGTTTTGGCCCGTTTCCTTACCTCCCGCGCTGCACTACAGGTCACAGCAAGCACCGGCAGAGCCAGCCAGCGCACTGTACCATATTATCACTAATGGCACTGASCTAATCTTCTACCAGACTGAACGTTTAAAGGGTCATTGCTGTAGCCTACAGAAAAGGTCATCTTGATTGTCAAAAAGTAAGTTAAAAGATTTACACGCGGGTATAAATGACTACTAAAGGACAATAGYACACACAAGCTAGTATAAATGAGTATAAAAACAGTTGAGTCATCTACTTTATGAAATTATAACCTGATGCACCTACATCTGTGAATTCAATGTCAATTATGCTGCTTTCGTGTGTCCCGTTTACAGCGCACAGCGGAGGGAAAGTGTACAGACACTTGTCACAGTCCTAGCTAGGCTACTAAAATGTTGCAGTCTGACTTTTTTTTTAAAGCTTGACAATGAATAACCCAAAAACTAAACCTGCAACAACACACCATGCAGAGGACAAACATGTACGGTAGGCTATGTTTTTATTTGAAGTTATTAAATACTTTTTGATTACGGTTACAACATATTATGCACATCTGCAAGCATAATAGGATAGGCTGGACAAATATAATCTCTTTTTGTTTCAATATGTTAAAATGGTATATACAGCATATGGCCCTTTATAAGCGGAAATTATAAAGGGCAATATTTTTTCTAGTAAAACAATGGCCATTTTGGGTTGTAGTTGTAGGCCAATGCACATTTTTTGGGGTAAAAACAAACAACAGGCTATGCCTGGCCCTTGAATTCGTTGTGCTTTTTTAATATGGCCCGTGTGCTGATTTGAGTTTGACACCCCTGATTTCGGCCTACTGGGAGCAGATCTGGCTTGTTGAATGATAATCATATTGTATAGACCACTTTCAAAGTGAATTGTATTGACATATTGGGTACTGTATCTTATAACTTTGCCAAATTCCATTGGCTTTCTTTGATCACTGAGATGATTGAATCGTTTTTTAGCATTTCAAAATGTTTATTTTGTTCATATAAACATTGCACAGTAAGGTTTGAGTTGCTAGCTCAGAGTGGAAAATGGAAGGTGATACATAATGAAAGCTGCTTGATTAGAGTCTTACAATAGTCGTGAGTTATTATTGTTCTCTCTGGAATCTTTTCATCAGAAAGCCCTCTCTGTACCCTTGTAAACCTTTGACTTTATTAGTTTCTGAGGTGAAAAAAATTCACTTACACAACCTACCACCCCTCGCCTGGCCCTCACTCCCCTCTCCCCATTGCCATCATCCACTCTCCCCTGGTCCTCACACTTCCAGTGAGGGCTGCTTCTCCAGGTATGTTAATCTCAGTGGCAGATTAGTGTTTTCATTAAAGGCTGCTCTAAGCCACACAGCAGGGCCTGGCCCCCTGCCCTGGGMACCTGGACTCCCATGAGCCCAGAGCCGCCTGGCTGGCCTGTTGTCCTCTGCTGAAATGTGCTGCTGCCACAGGGACACTCACGTGGGCTGCCGGAGAGCAATGTTAGGACAGCAGGGCCTCTACTCAGGGAACCATGTTGATACTGCACAGCACTGAGAAGGAACATTTGTTGCTCCCTTCTTCCAAATCCTCCCCTCTGAAAGTTACCCTTGGTGTTTTGTCTGCAACATGTGACTACAGAGAGGCGATCCAAGCGGTTCCAGCTCCCCAGGCTGGCCCGGGACTAGGTGGTGCTTTATTACACGCTCCCTCACTCCTCCACCTCTTGGAAATGTTTGCTTTCCTGCTTGAAGAGACTGGGTCCTTACTATATCAACTCACTTAGTCTGGCTACCAAATCCAAGTAATTAAAATGAAATTGGTTACAGTATAGGCTTGAAAAACTATTTTCACTCAATGCCTGATGGGTCTCCCTTCTCTTGTCCTTGTGAACCCTCTCTCTGAGGTTTAAATAGGTTGGTTTCCTCCCTGTCTTAACTTTCCCCTCACACACCACTTTATGCTCAGGCTTTTCACCCACACCAGAAAAACAATGGCAAGTTCCAGAAAGTACCTCCCCTTTCTGATAATGCCTAAACATTGAAACAACAGTAGAGGGACAAAGCAATGAGTACATTGCGAGCCTTCCCAAACACATTTTAGCATACTGTTGGTTTGTTACTCTGTAGCATTCAGACTACTATACCTTGTGTCAGTTGGCTCGTCCCAGAAGGTCAGTGTTGTGTTGAAAGAAGCGCAGTAGGCTACCAAGAGAGTGGTTTGAGTGTGAWTAGATGGAGCCTCTGTTTGAATGGAGTTTGAAAGGTCACTTTAGCTCTGTACACTGTAGTTCCATGAGGGAATTATTGCAGTGGGGGCACATTCTACTAACTGAACTGGACCAGACCATGTTGGCTAGTTGTCATGGAGCACACCTTGGTACAAAGTGGCATTCTCTTTAGTGTAAGAGAACAGCGAGAAGGCCTTGGAAGAGTCACATCCTAGCTATGTTGACAACTGTTCGGTATTAGCTGAATGTATAAATTAGAATGATATGTTCCCGGTGCTGCTTCAAATCTCTCCTAGGTGAAGCTGGAGGACACAATTAGTTTATTTTCTGATCTTCATTCGTGAAGACTGAGCATTAATCTGACAGTCTCGCCTTCATTTCTTCCCTCCTTTCCTCTTGCCCCTCCGTCAATGCAAACAGTCCCTCATGTACTGCTCAGCCACCTGGGCAGTGAATCAGGTACCAGGACCATAGGTAGCAGCCTTGGCTGCGCCGGCCTGCCATCTACACCTACAGTGCTCTGCCCTCCCCACCCTGTTTGCCCATCGCTGGTTGCCAGCTCACATTTTAGCCATCCTGTCAAGTCTTTCTGATTTGGCGCCATAAGATTTGAAGCATGACAGGTGGTCATTATTTTGTAAGATTCCTTTTGTCTCTCTAAATGTGTGGTTTGAGAGACTGTATGTCTGTTTATCAGGTAAAATGGTTGTCATCTGTCTGTTTGTTGCTTTGTTCTTTTTCTCTTCTGCACAGATGGCCCTCAAATCTCTTGTGCATGCTGCATTCTCATATTGGCCTTTCCTATTTATTCATTTTTTCTCCGACAGTAAAAATGAATTGGAACTCGACCTGATCAGGCAATCTATTTTCTTTGTGGGAGAATAATGAACACCGGGTAGGGATTCAGCTCAGACATTTCAGGCCCCAACCACTTGAATTAGATGCATATATTCATACAGTACTTTCTGAAATATGGTGTGAAATCCAGTATTCCTGCTTAGCCGATATCATTCCACTTGATCCTAACTAAATGGCAGCGTAGCTAGCATGAGGTAAACAGTATATTGTGATCAAGTTATTGAGTCTTTAGGTTATTAGACTTCATTATTCTCCCTGGGCTGCAGACCACCCCATCTTGAATTGGGAATGTTGACGCATTTATGATTGTGGTATGATCACCAGCATCCTACCCCGAGCCACATTCCCTAAAGCAAGCTACCCTCCCCCAAAACATTGCTACACCATATAAACAGCAAATATCCTCATACCTGACTTCCTACTGTAATTGCTCTCCTCTTTCTCTCTTGTCTGTAGTGCCCACGGCCAGTATGACTCGGCTGGTGCGTTCTCGCACCCACTCTGCCTCCAGCATGGGCTCTGTGGAAGGCACCCGCAGCCGCACCCACACACAGCTAGAGGGTGCCACTGCCGCCGGCCCGGCTGTTGAACAGGCCAGGCCACAGACCATGGAGGTGTCCTGCTAAAGCACCATGCCCAGAAAACATCCTCCTCCCTACCTCCCTCTCTCACTTTTTTTTCTCCCTTTCCCATGCTAAGTCAGAGAGGATTGGAATCCAGAGGGGGCGTCTGAAACGTGTTCGGAAAGATCATTTATGAAGCAGTCCGGTCCTCTGCTGTGTTCACTCTCACTGTTTCCTGTTGTTGTCTATCTATCATACCTTTCTGTGCATGACTGCGGTGGCACGGCAACCTGGAAGTCAGTAAGCAGCCAGGCGATGCTGCTTTTCTGGTTACCTATTTTACGTTTTGCTGTCTACCGCCTCTCCCTGTTTTTCTTGTGTTTTTTTTTATCCTTAAGATATATATGAGCTATATTTGTATTTATAACTACTATTTGGGTTAGTGTGTCAGTTTAAAGAGGAGCGTTGGAAAAGCATCAGGCATTTTCTCTTGCAAAGTACTCTTTAAGGAGTTAGGTTACCTGTTTTTCTCTTTCTCCCTCAGAGGTCTTCCTCACCTTGTGTGCAGATCAGACCAAATCACAACATCCCTCTCTACCGCCTCCTTAATGGTCCATTCCTAAATCAGTCTCATGCAGACTCACTTGCACACCTTTCCGACTTCACACAAAATCTCTTTATTTCAGTGCTTTTTGTAATTGTTATTATGTTGTGATTTGTGAAATACCTTTGATTTCCTGTATTGCAAAATTATGTGATGAACCCACTCTTGTTCTGTACCTTTATACCAAGAATATCTGACAGCATGACCCTCTTGTAGATGAAACGTAATGAAGGTGTCTGTAAAATTGCTTTTGTCTAGATGTATCTAGAAATAGTTACCTTGTGGTGTTATTGTTGATTTTTCTCTTTCATGCAATTTATTTGAAATGGCAGGCCCTGTGTTTTGATACCCCCATTGTTACTGACAGGCAGAGAAAAGAACCACCATTTCCTGTAGTTTATTAACGTTCAGAGCAATCACTTGATAATGTTCTAAGTCAGAGTACCTAAACTAGCCCACAGCTCAGTGAGTTAGGCGTATAACTGTGTGCCAGTTGAGGTACAGATAACATGACTGCCTCATCCCTTGTATAAAACTTTCTAACTGGAAGCAGTCATGTTTTCCATTCTAATTAAATAATTACGGGGTGAAAACAGCAACTGGTCAGATGCCTGAGGGACTGGATAGTGTAATAAACTGTTATTATTAATATTATTGGTCATTTTCTTTGTGGTTTTTCTGCGTTTCTCTCTGATTGTACTACAGCTTGGGTGAGCTTGTGATAATGCATTGTGCTCTGTCCCCATAGTATGGGTGTGTGCTGTAAGTCATACTGTCTGCTGACTATATACATTTGTACTGATAATAAAATAAAGCTAGAAGTTGTACATTACATTTGACTGGACTTCCGTCACTGGCCTGTGTATTTTCTCACTTGGTAAACTAGGCTAATAGCATGCGATTTGAAACCTAATCTAGCTAGCCTTATTGTGCTAGAAGTAGTTGTCACACTGATCAGACCATTGCTTAAAGCTAGAATCCTTAGTTGCTACAAAAATGAATGATGGATATACCCATTGATTCTTGAAGAATATAACTCGTGATCTTAGTTCAACTGTCGAAATCCATCAGAACCCAAAATACAGTTGAAGTCAGAAGTTTACATACACCTTAGCCAAATACATACGTTTTTCACAATGCCTGACATTTAGTCCTAGTAAGAATTCCCTGTCGTAGGTCAGTTAGGATCACCACTTTATTTTAAGAATGTGAAATGTCAGAATAATAGTAAAGAGATTTATTTCATCACATTCCCAGTGGGTCAGAAGTTTACATACACTCAATTAGTATTTGGTATCATTGCCTTTAAATTGTTTAACTTGGGTCAACTGTTTCAGGTAGCCCTCCACAAGCTTCCCACAATAAGTTGGGTGAATTTTGGCCCATTCCTCCTGACAGAGCTGGTGTAAATGAGTCAGGTTTGTAGGCCTCCTTGCTTGCACACGCCTTTTCAGTTCTGCCCACAAATTTTCTATAGGATTGAGGTCAGGGCTTTGTGATGGCCACTCCAATACCTTGACTTTGTTGTCCTTAAGCCATTTTGCCACAACTTTGGAAGTATGCTTGGGGTTATTTGTCCATTTGGAAGACCCATTTGCGACCAAGTGTTAACTTCCTGACGTCTTGAAATGTTGCTTCAATATATCCACATACTTTTCCTCCCTCATGATGCCATCTATTTTGTGAAGTGCACCAGTCCCTTCTGCAGCAAAGCACCCCCACAACATGATGCTGCCACCCCCATGCTTCACGGTTGGGATGTTGTTCCTTGGCTTGCAAGCCTCCCCCTTTTTCCTCCAAACATAACGATAGTCATTATGGCCAAACAGTTCTATTTTTGTTTCATCAGACCAGAGGACATTTCTACAAAAAGTACGATCTTTGTCCCCATGTGCAGTTGCAAACCGCAGTCTGGCTTTTTTATGGCAGTTTTGGAGCAGTGGCTTCTTCCTTGCTGAGCGGCCTTTCAGGTTATGTCGATATAGGACTCGTTTTACTGTGGATATAGATACTTTTGTACCTGTTTCTTCCAGCATCTTCACAAGGTCCTTTGCTGTTGTTCTAAGATTGATTTGCACTTTCCGCACCAAAGTACATTCATCTCTAGGAGACAGAACGCGTCTCCTTCCTGAGAAGTATGACGGCTGCATGGTCCCATGGTGTTTATACTTGCATACTATTGTTTGTACAGATGAAAGTGGTACCTTCAGGCATTTGGAAATTGCTCCCAAGGATGAACCAGACTTGTGGAGGTCTACAATTTTTTTTTTCTGAGGTCTTGGCTGAGGTCAAGCAAAGAGGCACTGAGTTTGAAGGTAGGCCTTGAAATAATCCACAGGTACACCTCCAATTGACTCAAATGATGTCAATTAGCCTATCAGAAGCTTATAAAGCCATGACATCGTTTTCTGGAATTTTCCAAGCTGTTTAAAGGCACAGTCAACTTAGTGTATGTAAACTTCTGACCCACTGGAATTGTGATACAGTGAATTATAAGTGAAATAATCTGTCTGTAAACAATTGTTGGAAAAATGACTTGTGTCATGCACAAAGTAGATGTCCTAACCGACTTGCCAAAACTATAGTTTGTTAACACATTTGTGGAGTGGTTGAAAAACGAGTTTTAATGACTCCAAACTAAGTGTATGTAAACTTCTGACTTCAATTGTATAAGCTTAWTTTACTCCAATGTTTGTAAACAATGTAAATCTAAACAAACACTATATATCTTCAAAACATGGTTAAAACTATAATGTTGATATCATGGATGGTCAGTCATATRTATAGCTTTGAATTTGATTTGAGTGGTTCCATCGTTCCAGGCCCATCCCTCAGCTTTTTATTTTATTTTACCAAAACAGGCAGGTGCCTGCTTTGTTATTGTTTCAATTAAGTACTAGCTTTAAAGAGAGTCTACATTTTTGATTCTATAGCAGTCATCACTATGGCAATTAACATGGCTACACCAGTTGGGAATGTTATGAAGAGAAAACGGATTGCTCAGCTCTTCGACCCACCCAACACCCAACCTGAATGACAAAGAATATGAAGCTCAAAAATTGCTGTGACGTCACTTCACGCGTCTGTGTTTTATACCACGGCTCATGCAGATGCTGCAGCAAAACAGTACATTTGCACAGACCAGGTGAATCTCATCACAATTGCTGATGACTCATTGATCAAGTCACTGATGTAAAATGTCTCAGAGTCTGTGTCAATTACTACTGCCACACGTACGGCTCACTGCTGCTACTCCCTATTTATTATCTATGCATAGTCACTTTACAAATTACCTTGACTAACCTGTACCCCCGCATATTGATTCGGTACCGGTACCCCCTGTATATAGCCTTGTTATTATGTCATTTTTTTTGTTACTTTTTMATTRGCTTTTTTTACTTTAGTTTATTTAGTAAACATAATCTTAACTCTATTTCTTGAACTGCACTGTTGGTTAAGGGCTTGTAAGTAAGCAGTTCACGGTAACGTCTACACCTTTTGTATTCAGCGCATGTGACAATTTGATTTGATTTATTGTTGAATACAACCTTTCTTCCTTTCTCTTTGTGCCTCACTTTTTCTTTGTCTTCCCTCCCTCTTCATCTCCCTCTCTTCGCTCTGTTTTTGAAAGTTCAGGTCTTGTTGAAACAGGAAACTGAGTGTCTGAGTAAGAGGTGAATATAAACCCCCCTCCTCTCACATCTCTCCACTCAGATGTACTACAGAGCACTCTGCTGTGCTACACCTACAGAGCCTCCATCTACCACCACTGGCTCCTTTCCCCATTGGAACATCACAGAGGAGGAGAACACTCATTCTCCATTGGTGACTAAAGAACTCTCACACAGCTTCTCATACACGCACACGTCATACTCACATTACACATGTGAATGCTACCAGCAGTGTGAAACGCCCAGACCCACTGGACTCGACCTCTGGGCCTCACTGGGTTATACCTCTATCCCTGTGGTACTCTACAGCTCTGACATCAACTCATTCCACAGCATCAGAGTGCTGCTGATTGTCACCAGAGCCACAACAGGGCAATGCTGTGAGTATTAACTCATTTTCAAGCTGTCAAGTCTAATTGATCTCACTGTATTTAATGTACATGTAAAAGGTTGTAGTTTTATTCGACCCTGATTTAACTTATTAAAAGCACATTGTTTTGCTTTAACAGAAAGAGGACAAAGGTCACATAAATATATAGGACAAACTGATCTTATATGAAGACTTTATAAATACTTTTTTTTTTTTTTTATTGTCGAGCCAGATCTATATAGCTGTGTTTCCTGACTCCTGGTTGGCAGACTGCTGTGGTTGATAATGGTCATTTGTTCTGTATGTTATAATGGAACATTAGATGATTCCTTGTAGCTCAGTTGGTAGAGTATGGTGCTTGCAACACAAGGATAGTGGGTTTGATTCCCGGACCACCCATACGTAAAATGTATGCACTTAATGATTGTACTACATGAAATGTTCAACTTGGGCAATAACACACTGGTACTACCCAAAATGAGTACTGTTACCTTTTTCAGTCCACTTCAAGCACTAGTTAGGTTCCATATTACAGAGCATTGGGGGAAACTATTCATCTAGAGATATTTAATGGCAATATATTTCCTATTACTATTTCTGATATTACCATCTATTTTAAATGTTTTTGAATTTGTCAAAACCACCCTGGGATAGAAAGGTGTTCACAAAAAGAGAGCATTTATTTTCTACTCAAGGATAACACTTTATATATTACACTCCAGTGTTCAGACAAACTCGCTGGAAGTCTGTTAGGATGCTTGAGTGCCCATGCAGCACTGGTTACAGTAATATGTAAGACAACACAAAACTGTTTCTTTGAAAATGTACATGCTTCAGTGTGCTTTCACYAACTTATTTACCTATTCTCCATGGTTCCTGTGGAGCATAAGGCTGCCATAATTTGCCATATTTGTCACACGTGTTTTTGCATATCACCAATGCATAACACTTGAACTAGTTTGCACGTTAGTGCATTCGTGTTTACATCAGTTAGAGAGTGACACACAAAAGACTGCATGTTCTATCATTATGTATTCAGATGAAAGCCCCTTATTTTCCTTGCCAACCAGCACTCTCGACACTCCAGCAGCCCATGTGTAAAAARAAGAATTTGGTTGGAAACTAAAGGGTGTTCAGAAGAAGTGTGGTTTTCAACTTCCTCCCTCCTTTTGTTCAAGTTGTCGCTGATCCAGCTTTCTGACAATAAATGGAGAAAGAAATGACAGACAGGGCTATTTGAAATGCCTTAATAGTGTTTGTTTTGATATATGTTATCTGACATAAGTTACAATGAATTGTGATTGATGCAACAGTACATCAAGAAGACATGGGGCTCACCCAGATGTACCTCAGTAACCAAACGGGCTACTAATCCATACCTGTGATTCCCTCCAGCCCACAGAGTTCTCTGGTATCCCTTCCATAAGAGCTCCACATCGCCATGGGCAGTGGGCCCAGTAAAGAGCATCAGGGATCCAGCACTCATGCAGCCTTGCTGGGCCAGGAAGAGCCCGCTGAGCCGGTCATACTGGGTAAGGCCTGGGCTCTATGTCAGATTGAGCACAGGAAAGGATAAGGCTCTGGGCAACAAGCCAGTACTAGCATATCTCAGATGGGCAGTGTCCCCAGGGGTCAATGGCTCTGGGTTTGTCTGGACTGAAACCTATAGGCCAGGGAATTGAAAATGTGCACGACAGCTAGGTCCATTTTAAAGGACAATCACCGGATGGCCTGCATCTGATGTAAATTTATAGATCAAAACAATGTGACCAATATAATGATGAAAAAATGTAGTTAGTGTTTCTGTACATACATAGTGTGGTGATTAGCCCCTACATTAAATGTCACCGTAGTCGGTGTGCAGAAAAGAGAAAAAAACAAGCCTACTGGCCTGGTCTTCTGTTATACCACAAGAGGTGTGAAAAGAAAAAAAGCAAGAAGCGAAAGACCTATATTTAGAAGTGGTGTGACCAGGGACCAGGTGACACCCTGGACTCTGGGGTAGACGTAACATAGTAAATGTAAATCTATGACACTCCAATTAGTATGATATATTACATTTCATATGGTATGAATTAATTTGTGGATGTCCATCATCCATTTCATATGACATGTTACGAATTACAATTCATATAATATGTTACGTATTGCAATTCGTACAATACGTTATGAATTGTCTATGAGACCAGGCTGAGTGACAAAGAAGTCCTACTTTTTGAGCTGTCACTKAAGATGTTAGTTTATGAAGATCACAGTAATAATTTGTAATCATTTATTTTTTATAACTTGGAAAGGTCTAACCATGAATACTCAAGTGTGAATTGAAAGCAGAAATGTACATGGTTTGAGATTCTTATAGTAGAGTCAGAGTGACAGTCATTTTTTGTGTCGCTGTATTGTCCATAGAGAGCAGCAGGTATGTGGTAGTGGCCCTGTACAACTATCCCACTGGACATCCAGCAAACAGCAGTATCCGCGCGGGAGAGAGAATCAATGTGCTTTCAGAGTAAGAAACCATACCCTCTACCTACAACTACCACAATTACTACTACTACAGTTATTACAACTGTACTGTGCTTTTTCTATATAACCTATGTATCTCTTTATGTGTTTCTGTGAATGTGCATGTCTATGTAGCGAGGGGGAATGGTGGAAAGTGAGATCCTCTGCCACAGGCAATGAGAGCTACATCCCCAGCAGCTACACAGCCAGAGTGTACCACAGGTGAGTCTGCTGATCCATCTGACTATTCTCCTTTGGAGCTCTATTTACACGGATCTGTCTTTCTATTTCTAGCTCTTTCTCTATTCTCTTTCCCTAGGTGTCAGTATGAGGGTCTCAGCAGAAAGAAGGCTGAGGAGCTCCTGTTGCTGCCCAACAACCAGACTGGCTCTTTTCTGGTCCGGGAAAGTCAGACCCGCCCTGGTGAGTTTAGTTCACAATCAAATGCTAACAAGAACAGGGAAACCAGCTTAAAATTGTAATTGATAAACCCGAAGGGATACAACTTTGTGACGGAAGTATGGTGTACACGATTCACTCTAGGTGCCCACTCCCTGTCAGTGCGTAAGACCAGTGACCAGGACCGTTGCTCAGTCAAACACTACCGGATCCAACAACTGGAGAACGGCTGGCACTACATCTCCCCCTGCCTCACCTTCCCCACCCTCGCAGCCCTAGTGGACCACTACTCAGGTCAGTAGAGATGGTTCAAGCGTATACAGCAGTTTAGAACATGTTGAAAGCTGTAGATACAACTTTTCAAACCCTTTTGTGTCCAACCCACGCAACCCACGAAAAGGCACCCAATTTGTCATACTTGAGTAAAAGTAAAAATAGATTAATAGAAAATGACTCAAGTAAAAGTAAAAGTCACCCAGTAAAACACTATTTGAGTAAAAGTCTGAAAGTATTTGGTTTTAAATAAGTACTTAAGTATCAAAAGTAAATGGGCTCCCAAGTGGAGCAGCGGTCTAAGGCACTGCATCTCAGTGCAAGAGGTGTCACTACAGTCCCTGGTTCGAATCCAGGCTGTAACACATCCGGCCGTGATTGGGAGTCCCATAGGGCGGCGCACAACTACCCCGGCCAGTGTGGTCCTGGCTGGGGTAGGCAGTCATTGTAAATAAGGATTTGTTCTTAACTGACTTGGCTAGTTAAATAAAGGTTAAACAAAATGCAATTGATAAAATATACTTAAGTATTAAAAGTAAAAGTATAAATCATTTCAAATTCCTTATATTAAACAAACCAATATTTTATTTACAGATAGCCAGGGGCACACTCCAACACTCAGACATCATTTATAAACGAAGCATGTGTGTTTAGTGAGTCCGCCAAATCAGAGGCAGTAGGGATTACCAGGGATGTTCTCTTGATAAGTGTGTGAATTGGACCATTTTCCTGTCCTGCTAAGCATTCAAAATGTAACAAGTACTTTTGGGTGTCAGGGAAAATGTATAGGGTAAAAAGTACATTATTTTCTTTGGGAATGTAGGGAAGTAAAAGTAGTCAGAAATGTAAAGTACAGGCCTCCCGGGTGGCGCAGTGGTCTAGGGCACTGCATCGCAGTGCTAGCTGCMCCACCAGAGTCTCTGGGTTCGCGCCCAGGCTCTGTCGCAGCCGGCCGCGACCGGGAGGTCCGTGGGGCGACGCACAATTGGGCTAGCGTCGTCCGSGTTAGGGAGGGTTTGGCCGGTAGGGATATCCTTGTCTCATCGCGCTCCAGCGACTCCTGTGGCGGGCCGGGCGCAGTGCGCGCTAACCAAGGGGGCCAGGTGCACGGTGTTTCCTCCGACACATTGGTGCGGCTGGCTTCCGGGTTGGAGGCGCGCTGTGTTAAGAAGCAGTGCGGCTTGGTTGGGTTGTGCTTCGGAGGACGCGTGGCTTTCGACCTTCGTCTCTCCCGAGCCCGTACGGGAGTTGTAGCGATGAGACAAGATAGTAATTACTAGCGATTGGATACCACGGAAATTGGGGAGAAAAGGGGATAAAAAATAAAATAAAAAATATTTTTTTTAAATATGTAAAGTACAGATACCCCAAAAAACGACTTAAGTAAAAAGAATTTGGAGGGTTACTTTTTCTCCCCAATTTCGTGGTATCCAATTGGTAGTTACAGTCTTGTCTCATCGCTGCAACTCCCATACGGAGTCGGGCGAAGGTCGAGAGCCGTGCGTCCCCCGAAACACAACCCAACCAAGCCGCAGTGCTTCTTGACATAATGCCCACACAATGCCTAACCAGGAAGCCAGCCGCACCAATGTATCGGCGGAAACAACGTGCACCTGGCGACRGTGTCAGCGTGCACTGCGCCCAGCCCGCCACAGGAGTCGCTAGTGTGCAATGGGACAAGGACATCCCTGCTGTCCTAACCCGGACGCTGCTGGGCCAATTGTGCGCCGCCCCATGGGTCTCCCGGTCGCGGCCGACTACAGAGCCTGGACTTGAACCCAGAATCTCTAGTGGCGCCCTGCGCCACTCGGGAGGCCCGACTTAAGTATTTTGACTTAAGAACTTCACACCACTGTGCACAGGTAGCAGTGGGTTGAAAGCTGGGGGCATCTTCAGTCATTGTACTGTAGTATTCATGTGAAACCTGAGTTGCAACAGACTGATTTATGTTTCCTTCCAGAGGTCACTGATGGGCTGTGCTGTCTGTTGGGGGAGCCCTGCTTCATCCAGGGGTCCAACAGCATTCCTGTGGCTACTGGCCCAATACCCATGGCCGTCAGGAAGCCCACCCTCAACTGGAAAGATGCYGACAGGTGAGGTCATGTACTGTTGTCGTAATAAGATGCCAGTCTCTGTGTATACATGTCTGCCAATAAATCTATTATTTATCAGCATTTCCTCACTAATGGGTTTTCTCTCTATCTGTCTGCAGCTCCATGATTTTTGGCAAGGTCAATGAGGATTCCCTGGTGAGCGAGGGCCTGAGAGAGGCCATCAGTTCCTACCTCTTCATGACAGGGGACTGCAAAGACTGCAGCCAGAAATGGGACAGCTGAGACTGGAGCTGTCCTCAGAGAGACAAATAGTGAGATTCACAGACTAAAACGGAGATAAAACGGAGCAATGAGCTTACCTATTGTGGCAGAGGGTACCTGAGGACCATATCACGTGGCCATGAACCTAATGGATCTCGAACATTGTTGAGGGAACTTGGATTCACAAGTCAACCACTGCAGAGAACCATTGTTCTCAAAGCTATGGTTGTCAAGTGCTCACATTGTCAAGCAGACAAGGCCCATATTTGCTTGGATTCACGATCAGAAGACATTTTTAGATCCTGGCGGCAGACTAAAAA
Source organism: Salvelinus sp. IW2-2015 (assembly GCF_002910315.2). Classification (NCBI taxonomy): domain Eukaryota; kingdom Metazoa; phylum Chordata; class Actinopteri; order Salmoniformes; family Salmonidae; genus Salvelinus; species Salvelinus sp. IW2-2015. The sequence goes on from NC_036847.1 coordinate 14,811,361, forward strand.
AGACTTTACAGAAATAAGGGAGTATCTGTGCSCATAGGAACACAAAGTGTTCTAAAGAGATCATGCATTCAAACTGATTACAGGTTGCAACATGGAAAAAGTGTCTGGAATGAGATGATGATCCTCACTGTGTCAAATTGTGTGCATGATCTCTAAATGTTAAACTAGAACAGTAGGTCTAAAGACAGTGACACGATATGTTGCAATTTATTATGGGTTTTGAAAAGCTGCTAACTTCATAATGAAATGTTCCATTCAGCCTTACTCGTGATTATAAGTAACCACAGCTGATTGCAATGTTCCTTACAGAAAGTAGTTTGATGGTGAGGTATACAGCCATATGAAAGTCATAACCACTTGCACGTTTTAAATAGATCCCCTCTATCATCAGTAAACAGACTATTTGGTTGGTTTTGTTGAACTACCTTGAAAAAAAGGAAATGTTTGTTGTATGGGTTTCCTGTCCTGAACAGAAACACCTTTTAGCTGTTGCTTGTTCTCCACCGCACCGCAGTATAACTTTGACACAGGATATGGTCAAGGTGCAGTGGAAAAAAACATAGTGCGGCAGAGACAGCAGAAAGTTATGATTCGTGCTAAAGAGCAGCTCAAAGTTATGTGAAATATTTAAGCAATAAGGCAAGAGTGGTTGTGGTATATGGCCAATATACCACGGCTAAGGGCTATTATTATGCAAGACGCAACGCGTAAACGTATTTAGAAAAGTACAAATAAATGTTTCATTCCCATGGTGTACGTCTCATATACCACAGCTTTCAGCCAATCAGCAATCAGGGCTCGATCCACCCAGTTTATAATATGGTATAAAACACTTAAATGTTCTTATGTGGTTTCATCAACTGAAACAATACACTGTATACATTATGTGCTCAATATTGAGCTTCGTGATCAATACAAATTGTGGAAATGTTTTCTTTACTATCCTACATAATTAATTAAAAGAATGTTTCTCTATATATTTTTTTCTTCAAATCAGAGAAGTTTAAACACAAATAACCAAATGCAATATGAAGAAGATTGAGTGGAAATTGCAGTATCATACTACTGTAGCTTGTGTAACATCGCTACCTGCTGGAGGAAATATGTAGGTCGTCAGGTTGCGGAATAGTTCAGCACCCACCACGCACGCGTCATGTCTATTCAATTTACTTCCTGTTAGCGATCCCTAGTGTGTGGTGGTGTTGCGTTTGATAATTTAATCAGTGTTTTTAGCTGTTATCCTAGCTATACCTCGTTTATTCATGCTTAGGTTGCTATGCACTACTATTTTGTGCGTAATTCACGTCTTTACATTGATCAGCAATGCGAAAGGACAAGAGTTTACAGAGCTGGAGATGGCACACTACAGGTACAGTAATGACAATCTAGTGACGTTAGGCTTTTATCACACGTCTGTAGTTAYCTAACGTTATGTTGTAACTCTCAAATTCTAGGCGATATTCTGTCTTTTCCCTACAGTTTTCAGCCATTAGTTAAGCCCAAGACTAGCTCATGTGAACTACAATKTCGATGCTGTGTTTAAGGTTTCGTCGGATTTCGAAACATCCTTCAAATTAAAAATATTTGAGTGCTTCCATCCGACGGAACTACACTTCCCGAGTTACGTTTACACACAGATGTTCGGAGCACTCGATATAGCTAATCAGCACAGGTGGTCGCTTCTTGTTTTACGTCTGTTTTCATAAACAAGTGCTGTAACGTCGAGATATGGCCGTGTGAGAACACTAACCATATCAAGGGTGTGTATCAATGTCACTCTTTTTTTTTAAGGATTTCTCGCTGATAAGGTCCTAAAACCGTACCGCAAGTGACGCGTGTTCATGTCCAGATTGACACAAACACCCTGTACAGAAGATGCCTTTTAAAACACAAATTAGAATGCAAGGCAGTGAAGGAGAGAAAACAGACAGGCTGCTAGCGTCAATGGCATCATGCGCTTGAATTTAATCTGAACAAAAATATAAAAGCAACATGCAACAATTAAACATATTTTACTGAGTTAAAGTTCATATAAGGAAATAAGTCACAATGAAATAAATTCATCATGCCCTAATCTGTGGATTTCACATGACTGGGAATACAGATATGAATCGGTTGATCGCAGATAYCTTAAAGAAAGAGCAGGTGCTTGGATCAGAAAACCAGRCACTAGCTGCCTCAGCGCAACACATCTCCTTTGCATAGAGTTGATCAGGCTGTTGATTGTGGTATGTTGTCCCACCATTCCTCTTCAATTGCTGTGTGAAGTTGCTGAAAAATGACGGGAACTGGAACACACTGTRGTACACTTRGTCCAGAGCGTCCCAAACATGCTCAATGGGTGACATATCTGGTGAGTATGCAAGCCATGGAAGAACTGGGACATTTTCAGCTTCCAGGWATTGTGTACAGATCATTGTGAAATGGAGCAATGCATTATCATACTGAAACATGAGGTGAAGGTGGCGSATGAATGGCACGACAATGGGCCTCAGGATCTCATCAAGGTATCTTTGTGCATTCAAATTGCCATCAATGAAATGTTATGTTCGCTGTCTGTATCTTATGCCTGGTTTTCTGATCCACGCTCCTAACCTTTTTTTAAGGTAGTCTATGACCAACCGATGGTTATCTGTATTCCCAGTCATGTGAAATTTATAGATTAGGGCCMAATTAATTTATTTCAATTGACTGATTTCCTTATGAACTGTAAGTAAAATCTTTTAAAATGTTGCATGTTGAATTTCTATTTTTTGTTCAGTGTAATTCCAGCGTGTACGCGCTCGTTCACACATGTAAAAACAAAATTGATTGGTGCTTTAGTCCAATAAATTGTGTAATGGAATCGAATCGTGATCAAGGGCTAGGATTAGTCATGGGGTTCCACTTGACCTGCTCTTTTAACACCTTATCTACTCAGGTTTGTTCTTTCCTGACAGGGAGAAAATCAAGTCCATGTTTTACCATGCATACAACAGCTACTTGGATCATGCTTATCCATATGACGAACTGCGACCCCTGACCTGTGATGGCCAGGATACATGGGGCAGGTATGACTATTGCCTCTGCAGTTGTTAGACAATAAACCAATGTTGTAATTTCCTGTGAATGACACAGCCAAGACTAATACCTGGACAATCAATAGCCCAAACCACCTGAAACCTCAGTGTTATCCACTAGCACCGGCTGTCCTATACAGCCGGTTTACACACTCATTTTCAGTCGGGTACTTTTTCCACTTAAATTAACTAGGCTACTCAATTCGGAAGTCCGGGGGAAAAAGTCAGCCAAGCCCACTCCCGCTAGAATGAACTACATAAAATATTTTGGATATACTGACACGATACATGTCTCTCTGCCCTACCAATGGGAGTTGTCCACAAAGTGGCACAGCTACCTCTCTCCTATCCTTTCTTTGGATTGTTGGATACATCTCATTATTGTAATCCTTTTTTGAATATTCTTGAGGGTTGTTGATGTCAACCGCCTGTATTCAATGGATAGAGATGCTGTGCTACTAGCCTCAAAGCATGAATATGCATAACCATCTCGAGACAACTACGATAGTGTTTTTTCTCAAAGTTGCCGGGGTGGCACGTGTCCTACTTATATCAGTACACTCGTAACAACTTAAGCATTATGAAACTTCTATTTGATCAAATCAACCTCAAGTAGCAAATAAGCCATACATTTTTTGGTTGACCAAATTCAACACTCTCGTTGACCTCCATACAAAAACTCCTTGCTTTGTGTGTGACACAACAGAAAAACGCCACCTGATGGAGTGAGACAGATTTTCTGCCGAGTCCAGATTTTCGCATTGGGACAAATAAAATAAACATATCGTTTGTATTTGATATGAAGTCCATCAGGCCTTGCCAGACAGTGACGTTAAAGTAAGTAACTCATCAGTAGCTGTTGATTTGGCTCCCTAGTTTACATACGTGTAGTTTTTTGGGGCAACTATCTGCAGATACAGTATATTCACACCCCTTGACTTTTTCCAAATTGTGTTACATCCTTAATTTAAAATCYATTTAAATGTAGTGGTGTTGGAGGGCCAGTAGGAGGCACTCTTTCCTCTGGTCTAAACAAAGATCCCAATGCCCCAGGGCAGTGATTGGGGACACTGCTCTGTGTAGGGTGCCGTCTTTCGGATGGGACGTTAAACGGGTGTCCTGACTCTCTGAGGTCATTAAAGATCCCATGGCACTTGTCGTAAGAGTAGGGGTGTTAACCCCGGTGTCCTGGCTAAATTCCCAATCTGGCCCTCAACCATCACGGTCACCTAATAATCCCCAGTTTACAATTGGCTCATTCATCCCCCTCCTCTCCCCTGTAAATATTCCCCAGGTCGTTGCTGCAAATGAGAACGTGTTCTCAGTCAACTTACCTGGTAAAATAACGGATAAATAAAAATAAAAAAAAGCATAGTGGTGGCTGCATCATGTTGTGGGTATGCTTGTAATCGTTAAGGACGGGGGAGTTTTTCAGGAGAAAACATAAACGTAATGGAGCTAAATACAGGCAAAATGCTAGAGGAAAACCTGTCTGTCTGCTTTCCACCCGACACTGGGAGATTAATTCACCTTTCAGCAGGACAATAACTTAAAACACAAGGCCAAATCTACACTGGAGTTGCTTAGCAAGAGGACAATTTACCTAGAGTGTCCGAGTTACAGCTTTGACTTAAKTCTACTTGAAAATCTATGGCAAGACCTGAAAATGGTTGTCTAGCAATGATCAACAACCAATCTGACAGAGCTTGAAGAATTTTGAAAAGAATAATGGGCAAATGTTGTGCAATCCAGATGTGGAAAGCTCTTAGACTTACCCACAATGACTCACAGCTGTAATCCTGCCAAATGTGCTTGCTTCTACAAAGTATTGACTCCGGTATGATACTTTAAATATTTCTGTATTTCATTTTCAATGCATTTGCAAAAAAGTTATTTAAAAAATTGAAAGTTACAGKCTTATTCTAAAATGTATTCAATTGTTTTTTCCACTCAGTCTACACACAATACCCCATAATGACAAAGCAAAAACAGGTTTTTCGAAATGTTTGAAAATTTAAAAAGGAAATAAAGGAAATATCACATTTACATAAATTAAGTATTCAGACCCTTTACTCAGTACTTTGTTGAAGCACCTTGGGCAGCGATTACAGCCTCGAGTATTCCTGGGTATGACGCTACAAGCTTGGCACACCTGTATTTGGGGAGTTTCTCCCATTTTTCTCTGCAGACCCTCTCAAGCTCTGTCAGGTTGGACGGGGAGCGTCGCTGCACAGCTATTTTCACGTCTCCAGAGATGTTCGATCAGGTTCAAGTCCGGGCTTTGGCTGGGTCACTCAAGGACATTCAGTGACTTGTCCTGAAGCCACTCCTGCATTATCTTAACTATGTGCTTAGGGTTGTTGTCCTGTTGGAAGGTGAACCTTCGCCCCTGAGGTCTTGAGCGCGCTCTGGAGCAGGTTTTCATGAAGGATCTCTCTGTACTTTTGCTCCATTCATCTTTCCTTTGATCCTGAKTAGTCTCCCAGTGCCTGCTGTTGAAAAACATCCCCACACCATGATGCTGCCACCACCATGGTTCACCGTAGGGATGGTGCCAGGTTTCCTCCAGACGTGACGCTTAGCATTCAGGCTAAAGAGTTCAATCTTGGTTTCATCAGACCCAGAGAATCCTGTTTCTCAATGGTCTGAGAGTCCTTTAGGTGCCTTTTGAGGAAACTCCACAGAGGAACTCTGTCAGTGACCATCGAGGTCTTGATCACCTCCATGACCAAGGCCCTACTCCCCCGATTGCTCAGTTTGGCCAGGCGGCCAGCTCTAGGAAGTCTTGGTTGTTCCAAGCTTCTTCCATTTAAGAATGATGGAGTCCACTGTGTTCTTGGGGACCTTAAGTGCAGCAGAAATGTTTTTGATACCCTTCCACAGATCTGTAGCTCGACACAATCCTGTCTCGGAGCTCAATGAACAATTCCTTCAACCTCATGGCTTGGTTTTTGCTCTGACATGCACTGTCAACTGTGGGACCCTTTATATAGACAGGCGTGTGCCTTTCAGAATCTTGTCCAATCAACTAAAAAAACACAGATGGACTCCAATGAAGTTGTAGAAACATCAAGGATGATCAATGGAAACAGGATGCACCTGAGCTCAAGTTTGAGTCTCATAGCAAAGGGTCTGAATACTTGTGTAAATAATTGGCAAACATTTCTAAACCTGTTTTCGCTTTGTCTTTATGGGGTATTATGTGTAGATTGATGATATTTCATTTAATCCATTTTAGAAATAGGGCTAACGTAACAGAATGTGGAAAAGGGGAAGGGGGCTGAATACTTTCCGAATACACTGTATATGGTATTTTCAAAGATATGGATATAGGTCTACTGATTTAATCAGTGTTGACAATAGTAAACTGCTGCTTTCTGTGTAGCAAAGCCCATGGTTAACACCTGCTTCATTCTTCAATCATACCTGTATTGCAAATAGCTGAGAAAATGCCTTTTAAAAAGGAAGCTTGAAGCCTGTGGAGTCAGCAGAAATCTGTGGGTCAGTTGTTAAACAACTATTTTTTTTAAATAAATGACATACTACAATTGCAAACACTTGTTGAAATTCTTTAACTAATTAAACTGTCATCTTCTCTTAACATGTATGGACCCAGAACTGTTTTGTTTATTTTAGAGACCATTTCTTTTTCCATTTGAAAAAGTGCCCATCACACAATTTGGTAGATTTTTCTTTTTTTTTACTTTACATTTTTTCAAGCTCCTTTGGGCGATCTACTTTATTTTTCTGTTTTAATACATAATTTGAATAACATTCAATTGTGGCAATTCATATCTTGCAGTAAAACACTTCAGTCTCGATAAGACAGGTTAAAGGTTTCAAGTTGTCTTACTTAGAAAATAGTCTTGGCCATATCGTCCTGGGCGATATCCCCAAAAAACTAACAATACACATACATTCAGTCATTTAAATTGTGAACGCAATACCACAACACACTTTTCCAATCTGAGAGGTAAATTCAATCATTTTGCAGTGTCTTGACTTGACTATGATGTTGCACCTCTTCTTTTTCAGTGTTTCACTGACTTTGATAGATGCCCTGGATACATTGCTGGTATGCACCTTCTCATCATCATTATCTTATATTAAGTTTGTCATTCAACACCTGCGACAATGAGCTACTAAATGGGCTCCCAATCTTGTTGCCTTAATTTGCTTTTTTCAGATTCTGGGAAACCACACTGAGTTTCAGCGTGTGGCAACTCTGCTTCAGGACACTGTGGACTTTGACATCGATGTCAATGCCTCTGTTTTTGAGACTAACATTCGAGGTGAGATTACAGGGAATAGGTTCAAATTTAAGCTATGAAAAAGTGTCAAACAATAGGAGATGTATGTAGGTTTTTAGCTGTGTTTTAGTTGGTTGTAACTGAGCTGGGTTTCTGTCTGCAGTGGTGGGTGGTCTTCTGTCTGCCCACCTGCTGTCTAAGCGTGCTGGGATGGAGGTGGAGCCTGGCTGGCCTTGTTCTGGACCCCTCCTCAGGATGGCTGAGGACGCAGCACGAAAACTCCTCCCTGGTGAGCTGTCCACATGATTTATTTTATTATTGCATCTTCCAGATGCCCAGGACACACACGCACACTAACATATGGCCATATGGCTCTGACATTGCATTTGCCTGGCTCTGTATATGACCAGACCTAGGCTCACCTTTTCCCCTTAACATTTTATTTTCGTCTGCAGCGTTCCAGACGCCCACAGGGATGCCCTATGGCACGGTGAACCTGCTTAGAGGGGTGAACCCTACAGAGACCCCTGTCACCTGTACTGCTGGGGTGGGCACCTTCATCCTGGAGTTCTCAGCCCTTAGCCGGCTCACTGGGGACCCCGTATTTGAGGACGTGGCGCGCAAGGCACTCCGGTCACTGTGGAAGACTCGCTCTGAGATAGGACTGGTGAGTCGGCAAAAAGAGCTGCCGATTTAGTCCTGTGACAATCTGTTTTATGCTGTCCTCTTGTGATTTGTGTAATATTCATACAGTAGATTTATTGAAACCTTTAGATTGCTTTGTACACTTTGTCAGACCCGGTGACCGAGGAGCTGTTTCTTTTTTCCAGGTGGGGAACCACATTGATGTCCTCTCCAAGAAATGGGTGGCCCAGGACGCAGGTATAGGGGCCGGTGTGGACTCGTACTTTGAGTACCTGGTGAAGGGCTCTATCATGCTACAAGATGAGGAACTGCTATCAATGTTCTTAGGTATTATTACTAGTTTATCATCAGACCACTTGATCATGTGGTAGATGGATACAAATTTGACATTACAAGCACATTAGTAATAGATGTTTATATTTTTGGGCATCCACAGAGTATGACAAGGCAATTAAAAACTACACCAAGTTTGATGACTGGTACCTGTGGGTCCAGATGCACAAGGGAACAGTCTCTATGCCTGTTTTCCAATCACTGGAGGCCTTCTGGCCAGGGCTACAGGTAAACTACATTTCTCATTTTGCTTATCTATTGTATTCCCTATTAACCGAGAAAATCTAATTTTGTTTGTGTGAATGTTTCAGAGTTTGATCGGTGAGCTGGACAGTGCATTGAGGACTTTCCACAACTACTACACAGTGTGGAGGCAATTTGGAGGACTGCCGGAATTCTACAGTATTCCACAGGGATACACTGTAGACAAGAGAGAAGGATACCCTTTACGGCCAGGTACCAGACACAACCTGCTCACTTACAATAATGCATAAGGGTCATACTGAAGATTTCTTGGTATTTGTATTTTGRTCCTTTTCTTGTTTCAGAGCTGATAGAGAGTGCCATGTACCTGTACAAAGCCACTGGTGACCACACCTTTCTGCAGCTCGGTCGAGATGCTGTGGAGTCCATTGAGAAGATTACACGGGTCCCCTGTGGCTATGCCAGTGTGAGTGGTTTACGCTCCTCAAGACTCCGCTGGATAGCAAATACTTACTTACTTAGGACTAATCAGAATGTTCCGTACAGAAGTTGTTTGTGATTGAGAATTGTTTTGTTGTTTTACTACCTCCCTCAGGTGAAAGACATCAGAGATCACAAGCTGGACAACCGCATGGAGTCCTTCTTCCTGGCAGAAACCATCAAGTACCTCTACCTTCTGTTTGATCCAGATAACTTCCTTCACAACAGTGGCCTGGACTTTGAGCTGGGCACTGGCCCCAGTGAGGACTGTGTTTTGGGGGCAGGGGGTTATATCTTTAACACAGAGGCCCACCCCCTGGACCCTGCTGCCCTTCACTGCTGCAGCCGCAAGCAGGAGGAACGCAGAGAGCTGCAGGACATCCTCCTTAACCTATCAGAGCCCCTCGCCAGTCCACAGGATACCCAATCACAGGAGACAGACAGTGAGACCGAGCCACCTGTCATGGATCCCTCAGAAAGTATAGCACTGAAGCCTGGGAGCAGGAGGAAAGCCCCTCTCCTCTCCTGCCCTATGCAGCCCTTCAGCGCACGGCTAGCTGTCATGGGTCAAGTCTTCACAGACAGCACATGACATGGACTTACAAATGTTTGAGCTGCTATTTTCATTTTACCCATAGACCAGTCATTATACTAATGCTAGTTAGCATGGGCTCGCGAAACTACCTCTAACTTCCTTCATACTGGACACAGAAACATAAAAATGGTATCGACGAGTTCATCGAAATCTGGGGAAGTAGATAAAGGGTCATCATTGCCAAAATCCTGAAGTATCCAGCTTTTAACTGAACACTGAAAATTAAAGATTTACTGTGGTTTTCATTATACAAAATGCTTTCTGATTCATGGCATTGCCCTTGGTTTGTGAAATACATTGTAATATAGGCATGTGGTTAGGAAAGGTATGAATAAATAATAGTTTGCATTAAACATTTTCATACTCAAGTGATGGAACCAAGGATGTATATAAACTCTTCATTACTGAGTGTATTCGGAAAGTACTTTCTCCACATTTTGGTACAGTACAGCCTTATTCTAAAATGTATTAAATAATCCACACACAATACCCATAATGACAAAGCGAAAACAGGTTTTTAGACATTTTTGCAATTGTATAAAAAATAAAAACGTATTTATATAAATCWAACTTTATTTGGCATGAGCCGAATACAACAAGTGTAGACTWTACTGTGAAATGCTTACTTACAAGCCCTTAACTCTCCTTGAACTGCACTGTAGGTTAAGAAAATATTTACCAAGTAGGCTAAAATAAAAAGTAACACAATAACAATAACGAGACTATATACAGGGGGCACCGGTACCGAGTCAGTGTGTTGAGGTAATTCGTACATGTAGGTGGGGGTGAAGTGACTATGCATAGATAATAAACAGTGAGTAGCAGCAGTGTACAAAAAGGGGGATCCATGTAAATTGTCCGGTGGCGATTTTATTAATTGTTCAGCAGTSTTATGGCTTGGGGGTAGAAGCTGTTGAGGAGCCTTTTGGTCCTAGACTTGGCGCTCCGGTACCGCTTGCCGTGCGGTAGCAGAGAAAACAGTCTATAACTTGGATGACTGGAGTCTCTGACAATTTTATGGACTTTCCTCTGACACCGCCTATTGTATAGGTCCTGGATGGCAGGAAGCTTGGCCCCAGTGATGCCGAGCAGTTGCCATACCAGGCAGTGATGCAATCGATAAGGATGCTCTCAATGGTGCAGCTGAAGAACCTTTTGAGGATCTGAGGACCCATGCCAAATCTTTTCAGTATCCTGAGGGGGAATAGGTTTTGTCGTGCCCTCTTCACGACTGTCTTGYTATGTTTGGACCATGATAGTTGGTGATGTGGACACCAAGGAACTTGAAACTCTCGACCCGCTCCACTACAGCCCCGTCGATGTTAATGGGGGCCTGTTCGGCCCGCCTTTTCCTGTAGTCCACGATCAGCTCCTGTCTTGCTCACATTGAGGGAGAGAGTGTTGTCCTGGCACCACACTGCCAGTTCTCTGACCACCTCCCTATAGGCCGTCCCATCGTTGTCGGTGATCAGGCCTACCACTGTTGTGTCGTSYGCAAACTTAATGATGGTGTTGGAGTCGTGCTTGGCCACACAGTCGTGGGTGAACAGGGAATACAGGAGGGGACACACCCCTGAGGGGCCCCAGTGTTAAGGATCAGTGTGGCAGACGTGTTTTTGCCTACTCTTGCCACCTGGGGGCGGCCCGTCAGGAAGTCCAGGATCCAGGTGCAGAGGGAGGTGTTTAGTCCTTATCTTAGTGATGAGCTTCGTGGGCACTATGGTGTTGAACACTGAGCTGTAGTCAATGAACAGCATTCTCACATAGGTGTTCCTTTTGTCCAGGTGAGAAAGGGCAGTGTGGAGTGCTATTGAGTATTCATAAGTATTCAGACTCGAAATTGAGCTCAGGTGCATCCTGTTTCCATTGATCATCCTTGAGATGTTTCAACAACTTGATTGAAGTCCACCTGTGGTAAATTCAATTGATTGGACATGATTTGGAAAGGCACACACCTGTCTATGTAAGGCCCCACAGTTGACAGTGCATGTCAGAGCAAAAACCAAGCCACGGGGTCGAAGGAATTGTCCTTAGAGCTTTGAGACAGGATTGTGTCGTGGCACAGATCTGTGGAAGGGTACCAAAAAAATTCTGCAGCCTTGAAGGTCCCCAAGAACACAGTGGCCTCCATAGTTCTTAAATGGAAGAAGTTTGGAACCACCAATACTCTTCCTAGAGCTGGCCGCTCATCCAAACTGAGCAATCGGGGGAGAAGGGCCTTGGTCAGGGAGGTGACCAAGAATACGATGGTCACTCTGACAGAGCTCCAGAGTTACTCTGTGGAGATGGGAGAACCTTCCAGAAGGACAACCATCTACGCAGCACTCCACCAATCAGGCCTTTATGGTAGAGTGGCCAGACAGACACCACTCCTCAGTAAAAGGCACATGACAGCCCTCTTGGAGTTTGCCAAAAGGCACCTAAAGACTCTCAGACCATGAGAAACAAGATTCTCTGGTCTGATGAAACCAAGGTTGAACTCTTCGGCCTGAATGTCACATCACGTCTGGAGGAAACCTGGCACCATCCCTACGGGGAGCGTGGTGGCACCATCCCTACGGTGAAGCGTGGTGGCACCATCCCTACGGGAAGCGGGTGGCACCATCCCTACGGTGAAGCGTGGTGCACCATCCCTACGGTGAAGCGTGGTGGCACCATCCCTACGGTTGTGAAGCGTGGTGGCACCATCCCTACGGTGAAGCGTGGTGGCACCATCCCTACGGTGAAGCGTGGTGGCACCATCCCTACGGTGAAGCGTGGTGGCGGCATCATCCTGTGGGGATGTTRTTCAGCGGCAGGGACTGGGAGACTAGTCAGGATRGAGGGAAAGATGAACGGAGCAAAGTACAGAGAGATCCTTGATGAAAACCTGCTCCAGAGCGCTCAGAACCTCAGACTGGGGCGGAGCTTTACCTTCCAACAGGACAACGACCTGCACACAGCCAAGACAATGCAGGAGTGGCTTCGGGACAAGTCTCTGACTGTCCTTGAGTGGCCCAGCCAGAGCCTGGACTTGAACCTGATCGAACATCTCTGGAGAGACCTGAAAATAGCTGTGCAGCGACACTCCCCATCTAACCTGACAGGAAAATGGGAGAAACTCCCCAAATACAGGTGTGCCAACCTTGTAGCGTCATACCCAAGAAGACTCAAGGCTGTAATCGCTGCCAATGGTGCAGCGATTAAAGGGTCTGGATACTTATGTAAATGTGATATTTCAGTTTTTAAACCTGTTTTTGCTTTGTCATTATGGGGTATTGTGTGTAAATGTAATCCATTTTAGAATAAGGCTGTAATGTAACAATGTGGAAAAAGTCAAGGGATCTGAATACTTAACGAATGCACTGTATGTTTTAATTGAAACGTACGGCTTGCATCTTATCCGCTCATTGTTCCCTCATGTCATAGTTTGTACATCTCAATTGTTATATTGCTTATATAGGTCTATCTTATTAATCATTTTAGGCAGTGTTGGAATTATTTCATTGTTTTGCTTACTTTGTGTATTATAATTAGCTCATGTGCTTTTCTCCTCGAGGAGCGGATACTATATGTTGTTGGGTCTGTAACCATGTTTGCCAGTGACAGTCTCTTCCCATTCAAATATTTTTTTTCAACAAAAAGTTCAGTAATGACCCATGTAATTACAGTTGACATTGCGAGGGTTGTTTTATTTGCGCAGTGCGTTTGGTATATTGTCTATAAAAGTGGGTCAAGGTGATTGTATTTTCCTTCCTTTTTAGCCCTAATAAAATACTTAATGGTAGGCTTTAATGTTTTTGTATGGTTCAGAAGTCCAAAGTCATGGTGGCGTTCGCTATTGAAGGAGAATTGCGGTTCTTATCAACTTGCACTAATTCAGGTGTCAGTAGAAACCATATTTGTTTAAACAAGTCAGCCATATCAGCTATGGTTTTAAAAAGGCAGTAAATGAGGCTGAATGAACTGTTTTTCTGCCAGATGAGGCTCCACTGATAGCCATGTGTAGAGAGGTGGTAAGGATTCACTCCATGGTTGGTGCTGAAAGGAAAGCTCTGCSTCGGAACGTTAATTCATGTGTTGTGAAGTGGCTTCGCTGGCATGCATCTAAAAAGATTGGTTGAGTTTGCCCCACTAAGATTGACATGCTAAAATCGCCACTGGTCATACCGAACTGCCCCAGTGGCTTTCCATAGAGCTCCACATTGGTGTSTTAATACCCATAAAACCTAGCTGTCAAACAGGGAAATGGTTCCAATCGTTTTTCCACCGTTCATTTTTCCCATAGGAAATTTTAGAAACACTTAAAATAAGGGCTGTGTTTTGTGCCGGCTTACCCTGGCGTGATGTTTTGATAACCATGTAAATCTCTCGGACAAGGTGACTTTTATCAATATATTCGGCTCTATTTACTCTCAGATTTAAACATGCTAATTAGCATCAAAGTAGACATGCAAGATTATAAATCCCCGCAGGTTATTTTTTGTGAGAACCATAAATAGGGTTGAAAATGCGATGGAAACCAATTTAACTTGTATTTTTTATTTGGTATGTGGGAGTTTAGCGAATCATGTTTTTTTTATGTGCACTACATCATTGCCTACAGCCTTTTATCTGCAACAAGTCAATGTAATTGAAACATCTCTGGTGGGAAAATGCGCATATTGTTTTTATGCAGATTGTTTTTATATTCGCATGAAAATCTGTGGCCAATTGGAAGGCAACCGAGCTAATCGTTTGAACTTTAAAAAATATATTTTTTTACATAGGGACATAGAACTAAAATTGAGGGAGCACAAGTTTGAACTGAGGGGACTTAGCCCCCTTGTGGAACCGGGTAGAACTACAGGTCAAAAGTTGATTTTTTGTTGTTGTGAATTTTAGTTAACCCTAACCCTTTTCCTAACCTTAACCTAATTATCCTAAGCTGCTAGGTTAATTATCCTTACCTGTTGCGTAAGGTCTCCTAACCTGCTACGAAAAGTACATTCTGACAAGCTCCATCTCTTCTTGCAAAGATGGTGCGAACTATTCTGTCGACAGTCCATATAACTTCCTGTTAAGAGAGAAGCAAAAGAGGAAGTCATGGCGAACACAGAAGGACCCGAGCCCCCTCGGACTCGAAGAAATAGTAATACAAACATCCTTACAAGGATCAGACATGGACAAAGCTCTGGCCGGGCAATTAGTCGAGGGACAGAGGTAAAATAACGTTACACATTTAGAAATCCTTGCTAAAAGAAGACATTACAAGGGTTTGGGACGAAGAAAGACAGTTAACTAGCTTGCTTGCTAACTTTCGCTAACGTAACTGTTATTTAGCTACGTCTACACAAACGAAGCGCTGAGACCGCTAACTAAATAGCTAGCTAACGGCTAGCTAAAATAGGAGAAGTTCGAAGTGTATGTAGTCATTACATTAGATAACTAACGTTAGCTAGTCAGTATGGTAGTCACGGCAACCCAAATGAAAGTTGTCGCTATCTAGCTAACAGTTAGCAGGCTATCGTTACAGCTATTCGATTTGACATAAACTGGTGTAACTGTTAGCTAGCCCAGTCACTGATTTGTGTATTTCATTTGCCCAATCCTTGACATGTTTTTGCTCCTATGGTTTTCCTTCTTGTCCTTAGATATCTGAGGCCCTACTCCAGGAAAGAGACCAACAGGCCCAGTGGCATGGGATTCCAGTGCTGCTGCAGAGACTGTATGACAGCAGTCACCTCAACAGTGACCTCTCCCAGATCCACTCCATCATCAAGGTGCAAATAATACTCTTCCCAGACCTCGGTCAGAGCTGTAATACCACACGTAGAGGCAAAGGTTTCATGCTTGTTTTTCCCATGTTAGCTGTGATGGTATTTGCTGTTGAGTTGACAGGTGTGGTGTTCACAACATGTTTGTYTTGTCTTTGTGGTGTGGTAGGAAGTGTCACCTTTTCTCTCCATGGAGGCTATGTCGTTTGTGACAGAGGACAGGAGAACAGTGCAGAAGTCCACCTGTCCCAACACATACACCTTTGACCTCTTTGGAGGCATTGATGTAAGTCTCCAACATGTTGACACAGAGGCAAATATAACTGTCTTGTCAGTGGTCATATATGCTGTGTCAGGGTTTAATTCCTGCTTTGTCCTTAGTTACTAGTGGAGATTCTGATGAGACCCACCCTCACCACACAGATGAATGTCCCTAAAAGTAAGCCACATTAAAACATTCCTTGGTCATAGTTTTGCAAATGTGAGGAACCAATTTAAGATGCCCTGAATACAATCTAACGTGTGTTCTCTTTGCAGTGACTGATGACCTTGTCAAGGATTGTTTAAGTGTTCTGTACAATTGTTGTATATGTGTAAGTATCAATGCCATTGATAAATAGGGTTTGAATGCATGCAAGATAATATCTGGCAACTTAACACTGTCTGACACAGAGGGTGATGTCCACCCTCTTATCTTTATTTTAGTCAGAAAAGGCTAATCATTAGCTTTCCCACATTTTCAGATGGAAGGAATCACAAGAAGTCTGGCATCACGAGATGACTTTGTCATGTTTTTGTTTACACTGATGTCAAACAAGAAAACGTTTTTGCAAACAGCCACATTGATTGAGGACATTCTAGGGGTCAGGAAGGTAAGGATAGCCTAAAAACCCTTAAGATCACTGTCAATCCTTACAAATGATTCATTAAAATTGGCTGAATCCCACTGAACCTAAAAGATGCAGCAGAATGTCAATAACCTGTACCTTCTACCTTCCTCTTTGTGCTCCAGGAGATGATCCAGCTGGAGGACATCCCCAACCTGCCAAGTCTGGTCCAGAGCTTCAATCAGCAGCAGCTAGCCAACTTCTGCCGCATCCTGTCAGTCACCATCTCTGAGCCAGACATGGGCAACGATGACAAGCACACGCTGCTGGCCAAGAACGCCCAGCAGAGGGCCAACCCCTGCCCGTCCCACTCTGAAGTCAACCAGGGTAAGACTGCTCTCACCATTGAACCTGAGAGAGACTGGAGAAGGAGTTCTCACATTCAATAATTCTTATTCATATGACTAGCATTTAATGAAGAAAATGCTTGTTAATGACTTGTCCCTCTATTGCTCAGCGATGCGTGAAATGAGAAGTTAATGGATTTGCACTCCTCAATGCCTCTGTTTCCTTATCACTCTGTTGACGGGAACGAGTAAATTGATAATCAAATAATCTGTTCTCCCCCGTGTGTGTCAGTGGCCCTGCTGAACATCCCGGGCTTCATTGAGCGGCTATGTAAGCTGGCCACCAGGAAGGTGTCGGAGGCCTCGGGGCCATCCAGCCTGCTGCTGGAGCTTCAGGACTGGTACACCTGGCTGGACAACGCCCTGGTGCTGGACGCACTCATGCAGATGGCCACAGAGGACGCCGAGCAGAGCAGCACAGGTCAGAACAATAGATAGACATGCACTCTCCTTCACACATATGCACGCACTGTAGGGGTGAATATTTTACAAATGTTCCATCCCGAGAACAAATCACTTTTTTAACCCAGTGTTTCCCGCCAAAACTGGAACTGTCATTCAAAAGCATATAAATAGATTATGTCTGGATGTGACGAGAGCTTTGATCGAAAATTCGGGCCCAATGCTACCTGAGCCTGATGAGCCCTACATTTAAATACATTTTATGAGCCCAAGCCCAAATGATTGTGCCTTTATCCAATACATATATGATATATAGGCTACTCCACATTACGCAAGACAGAAAAACATAAAAGTCCATAGATGTAGCTAGCTATATGCTCTCTTGGGTAAATAAATGAAACAAGCTTCAGTAGTCTAATCTTTACGATTGTGAACTGTATTACTGTACTGTGTTGTATGATARGGACTGGAATTATGCACCTCGTTCAAACCATGATAAAGCTGAGAGAACGTGGTTCTGGTGCAGCACATGCGGCTACAAAGTTACAAGTATAGGCTAGCGAATTTGATTTMAATTTTGAAATATAATGGAGCCTATTTGTATAATTAGTAGGCTGACGCATATACATTACCAGTCAAAAGTTTGGACCTAGGGTCCTCCCGAGTGGTACAGTGATCTAAGGCACTGCATCGCAGTGCTAGCTGTGCCACTAGAGATCCTGGTTCGAGTCCAGGCTCTGTCGCAGCCGGCCGTGACCGGGAGACCCATGGGGCAGTGCACAATTGGGCCAGCGGCGTCTGGGTTAGGGGAGGGTTTGGCTGGCAGGGATGTTTTTGTCTCATCGCGCTCTAGCGACTCTTGTGGCGGGTCGGGCGCGATGCACGCTGACACGGTCGCCAGGTGTACAGTTAAGCGGGCATTGTGTCAAGAAGCAGTGGGGCTTGGCTGGGTTGTGTTTCGGAGGATGCACGACTCTCGACCTTCGTCTCTCCGTACGGGAGTTGCAGCGATGGAAGACTTTAACTACCAATTGGATACTATGAAATTGGGGAGAAAAAGGGTTATAAAAAAATTCCAGGGTTTTTCTTTATTTTTGCTATTTTCTACATTGTATAATAATAGTGAAGACCTCAACTGAAATAACACATGGAATTGATGTAGTAACCAAAAAAGTGTTAAACAAATCAAAATATATTTGAGATTCTTCAAAGTAGCCACCCTTTGCCTTGATGACAGCTTTGCACACTCTTGGCATTCTCTCAACCATCTTGATGAGGTAGTCACCTGGAATGAATTTCAATTAACAGATGTGCCTTGTTAAAAGTAAATTTGTGGAATTTCTTTCCTTAATGCGTTTGAGCCCATCAGTAATTGTGACACGGTAGGTGTGGTATACAGAAGATAGCCCTATTTGGTAAAAGACCAAGTCCATGTTATGGCAAGAACAACTCAAATAAGCAAAGAGAAACGACAGTCCATCATTACTTTAAGACATGAAGGTCAGTCAATACAGAAAATGTAAAGAACTTTGAAAGTTTCTTCAAGTGGCTGGTAGCCTAGTGGTTAGAGCGTTGGACTAATAACTGAAAGGTTGCAAGATCGAGTCCCCGGGCTGACAAGGTGGAAATCTGTTGTTCTGCCCCTGAACAAGGCAGTTAACCCACTGTTCCTAGGCCGTCATTGAAAATAAGAATTTGTCATCTCAGTTTGTTAACGTACACTGTGCTCTTTCTCAGAGTCCTCAGACGAGAGTTCTCTGGCCACCAGCCCTCTCAGACACCGTCTGCCCCAGTCCATGAAGATTGTTCATGAGATCATGTACAAGGTGGAGGTGCTCTATGTGCTCTGTGTGCTACTCATAGGCCGCCAGAGGAACCAGGTGAGAGCCAGGTATCTGGAGTTTACAACAGTTGGTTTGGAAAAATGGGTTTGTAAAGTTTTTCTTAGCCACTGCCCCAGTCCATGAAGATTGTCATGGACTTCTGCAGTACTTGCTCTTTGGGGGTTTAGCCTGGGTATCTGCAATGCACAATGCAATTTGCAACTGCCGATGTAAAAAGGGCTTTCTCAAATAAATGTGATTGATTTGTAAACGTATCGTGCCTTTTAAACAGGTTCACAAAATGCTGGCAGAGTTCAAACTGATTCCAGGACTTAACAACCTGTTTGACAAGCTGATCTGGAGAAAGCAAACATCTTCCCATGTCCTCCATGGCCAGAACCAAAACTGTGACTGCAGCCCGGTAAGAACACCCCTCCGCTCTGGGACTGGGTCAATGGGCACGTTCACACTGCACCTTAGGCCAGGGTTAAGAGCAGGTTTAGCGCCGACTTTTCGGGGCCCCAGAAACTCGGTACCAAAATAGCCAATGTGAAAGCGTCACTTTCACTAAATGTACATATGCTTGTGATGCCTGTAATGTGTTATGCACGTTATTTTGACAATTAAATTAAAACATTTTTTCCGATGTCGGACAGGCAGACAAGCAAGGTTTATACAAACCATCACTGTTGGAATTCAAATGCTAGGCCAGAATCAAGAGGAAATAAATGTTACTAAATGTCTTATTGCTTATAACATTTGGTTGTTTGTCCGTTAGCCCAGGGCTTTGGAATACAAGTGTGAATCCTTAGCCCAGGGTTAACAAATTCTTGTGTGAACACAAGATAAGCTAGCCCGGGGCTAAGAACAATGCAGTGTGAAGGGGCCTAATGTGGTAATGGCACAGTAGCACTAATCACTGATATTGATCATCCTCTCTCACAGGAGATCTCCTTTAAAATCCAGTTTCTACGATTACTCCAGAGCTTCAGCGACCATCATGAGTGAGTACATTAGACGAGAGCTGTGTTCGAATATCCGTACTAACATACTGTATACTACATACTATTAGTTAACGTACAAGAGCTTCGCCTGTCTACCAGAAGTTGATGCTTTTGCAATGCAACCTCTTGCTAGCTTGTTAGCATAACAAATGACTAGCTAAACATTTTACGATTCCGGGTGTGTTCGTAAATTCAAACAGGAGTGCCGAGTGCGCTCTGAGCGTTCGTAAATTCAGAGCGTTTCGCTCTCGGAGTGTTCAGAGCGCACACTGGACGCTCTGGCCGAGGAGTAGGGTTGATCCGAGCGTTCTGGCCTCACAACGGCAGTCAAGCACRCAAGTTAACTGGTTAACGTTGGTTAGCTTGCTAGCTACATCCAGACACAAATTAGAGAACACCTCACTCTGACCATTTTACTTGCCCTAGCAGAGCTTGTTAGGCAATTATGTTATCCAGAGCMTTGGTGACTTTAACTGCTGCTGACAATTGCGCTTTTTGCCGGCTTACTGACACCGGCCATATTAAACGGGTGTTGAGCGTTCGGAAATTCATCAGTTATTCTGCGCGAGTGCTCTGAAATCGGCGTAGATAGCCAGAATTAAAAGTCCATTGAATCGCACAACAACTATACCACTTAGCTAAAAATTGTGAATAATCAAGTCAATAAACATTGAGTAGTTAATATACTGCCTGGCAAGTTCAATGTATTAGTCGCTAACTAACGTAAGCTAACATACCGGTAAAGTACCTACTGCTGTAATGCTATGCGGTTCGTAAGGATAGCGTAGCTAACAAATTGTCAGCCAACATAACGTGTAATGTAACTTATTTGAAAAGTCATTACTTTATTAATTTGCTCAACATTTTATTAACATTTATTATTAGTTAAAGCAATGAATTTATATCCGCTATCTAGTCACACTTCGGCACCACTTTTTCGGCCATTTTCTTCAAATCTGAAAAAGTAGGAAGCCACGCCCATTTTCTGAAGAATTGCATTATGGGCCCTAAAAGCATGGAAATAGTGTCCACTGCATGTATACTTTGTATTTTGTCGCATTTAGTACGCCACCAGGTAACTTTTGGCATACTAACTATATCCATACTATGACCAATAAGCATACTATATACTCTAGTCACCTCCCAAATAGTACGGTTAGTATAAGTATTCAAACACAACTTAGGTGTATGAAAGAAACTATATTGCTGGGGAAGTAAACACATCGCCTGATATACATGATGAAAGTCCTGCCTCCTTCCTGAATCATATCACATACTGTATTTGAAAGGACTTCAAGATTATATCTTCAAATTCATGAAAACGCTGTCAGATAAGATATACACTGAGTGTACATAACATTAGGAACACCTGCTTGTTCCATGACTGACTGACCAGGTGAAAACTATGATCCCRTATTAATGTCACCTGTTAAATCAATTTCAATRAGTGTAGCTGAAGGGGAGGAGACTGGTTAAAGAAGGATTTTTAAGCCTTGAGACATGGATTGTGTATGTGTGCCATTCAAAGGGTGAATGGGCAAGACAAAATATTTAAGCGTCTTTGAACAGAGTATGGTAGTCGGTGATCGTTTGAGTGTGTCAAGAACTGCATCGCTGCTGGATTTTTCACGTACAACAGTTTCCCGTGTCTATTAAGAATGGTCCACCACCCAAAGGACATCTATCCGACTTGACACAACTGTTGGAAGCATTGAAGTCAACATGGGCCAGCCTCCCTGTGGAACTGTTTTGACACCTTGTAGATCATGCCCCAATGAATTGAAGCTGTTAGGAACAACTAGGAAGGTGTTTAGAATCTTTTGTACATTCAGTGTATGTAAAAAAGTGATAGGCAACTCCAGTRTTCGGGGGGCCAGAGTGGTGTCAAGCTTTTTTCCCCGTCCCTAGCATACACAACTGATTTTAACTATTTTCATTCTAAAAAAGGTCATGATTAGTTGATTATTGGAGTGAGGTGTGTTAGCTTGGGCAAAAGTGTGACACCAATCAGGCCCCCATAGGACTTGAGTTGGCCATCCCTGAAAATTATATTCTTATTCATGGATTCATTTACTTTCTTTCGATTTAATTTTTTCGTAAGACATTGGGTATGGAGTTTGGTACCATCTCAGTGAATCTGCCATTTGGGTCATGTCTGATCTTTCCTCCTCCCTCTCAGGAACAAGTATCTCCTCCTGAARGCTCAGGAGCTGAATGAACTCAGTGCCATCTCTCTGAAAGCCAGCATCCCTGAGGTGGAGGCTTTTGTCAACACAGACAGGTAGGGTGCATAGTTAGGCTGACGCACAGGGATGGAGGACATTTTGTTCTGAATTTGACAAAATCCCCCATTTTGCATTCTCTTTTCGCTCTACTATATAGGAATCTAATCTGTGATGGTAAAAAGGGCCTCCTGACACGGCTACTTTCAGTCATGAAGAAGGAACCGGCTGAATCCTCATTTAGGTTAGTGCGTGTGTTTACTCCAGGAGTTAATGAGTGAAACATCATGCCACAGGTATAGAAAGATGAAGAAACCCCAGTCTCTGTCTGTAGGTTCTGGCAGGCGAGGGCGGTGGAGAGCTTCCTGAGAGGGGCCACCTCCTACGCTGACCAGGTGTTCCTGCTCAAGAGAGGCCTGCTGGAGGTACAGAGGCTGTTGCCAAGCCAGTGAGGGGACACACCTATGATATAACAGCTTTCTAGTATTCATTTAAAACCTCCCAATAATCCCTCTACTCTGTCCCTCCAGCACATTCTGTTCAGCATCATAGACAGTGGCTGTAAGTCCAGGGACGTGCTGCAGAGCTACTTTGACCTGCTGGGGGAACTCATGAAGTTCAACATCGACGCCTTCAAGAGGTTCAACAAATACGTCAACACCGAGGAGAAGGTAGGTCAGTGGACAGGGCAGAGGGGTTAGGGTCAAGACTTCAAACCACTGAGAAGCAAGGAGAGTATATGTAAATAGATGGTCAGTCCGGGGCAATTCCATGGTAAGAGTCATGCTGTGACACAGATTTTTCTATTTAAAATGTACACTGCCGTTCAAAAGTTTGGGGTCACTTGGAAATGTCCTTAAAATAACATCAAATTGATCAGTAATACAGTGTAGACATTGTTAATGTTGTAAATGACTATTGTAGCTGGAAACGGCAGATTTGTTATGGAATATCTACATAGGTGTAACAGTTTAGCTTTCGTCCGTCCCCGCGACCCGGGCTCGAACCAGGGACCCTCTGCACACACAGACAACTGACACCCACGAAGCATCGTTACCCAGCGCGCCACAAAAAACGCGACCCTTGCAGTGCAAGGGGAACAACTACTTCAGGTCTCAGAGCGAGTGACGTCACCGATTAAAACACTATTAGCGAGCACCACCGCTAACTAGCTAGCCATTTCACATCGATTACATAGGTGTACAGAGGCCCATTATCAGCAACCATCACTCCTGTGTTCCAATGACACGTTGTGTTAGCTAATCCAAGTTTATAATTTTAAAAGGCTAATTGATCATTAGAAAACCCTTTTGCAATTATGTTAGCARAGCTGAAAACTTGTGCTGATAAAGAAGCAATAAAACAGGCCTTTAGACTAGTTGATTATCTGGAGCATCAGCATTTGTGGTTTCAATTACAGGCTCAAAATGGCCAGAAACAAAACCCTTTCTTCTGAAACTCGTCAGTCTATTCTTGTTCTGAGAAATGAAGGCTATTCCATGTGAAAAATTGCKAAGAAACTGAAGATCTCGTACAACGCTGTGTTCTACTCCCTTCACAGAACAGCGCAAACTGGCTCTAACCAGAATAGAAAGAGTGGGAGGCCCCGGTGCACAACTGAGCGAGAGGACCAGTACATTAGAGTGTAGTTTGAGAAACAGACGCCTCACAAGTCCTCAACTGGCAGCTTCATTAAATAGTACCCGCAAAACACCAGTCTCAACGTCAACAGTGAAGAGTCGACTCCGGGATGCTGGCCTTTTCTTTCAAAAACAAGGACATTTCTAAATGACTGCAAACTTTTGAACGGTAGTGTATGTCAAACAAAAAAACAATGATTGCAAAGTTAAACAGACCAAACAACTCGATGCACAATGACTACTTTTAACAATTTCCACAGAAAATGTTAAAACACTTGAAAATGGATGGAATGGAAATGACCCATCTGCACTGGAACTGCCCTCAGTTAAAACCTTATCCCTACCAATTGACACCCTTCAAGTCCTGTTACATGTTTGGTTTAATTTCTGCTTCCTGTGTTAGTTCCAGATGTTTATGACCCAGATCAACAGCTCTCTGGTGGACTCCAACATGCTGGTGCGCTGTATCATCCTGTCCCTGGATCGCTTTGAGAGCCAGATTGAGGATGTGAGCGGTAGGTCCGTAGAAATAGGCTGAGGCCTTCTGGTTAACACACGTTTGTGGCTGCTTTGTTGGTGGCTTTATGGTAGTGAAATATGGCTGCTCTTAGTCATTTCTACTCTTGGTAGTSTTAGTTACCCTCTTCTGACTCCTCCATGTTTCTCTCCCATCCCTCTCTGTCCTGTAGTTGTGGAGGTGCTGTCAGAGTGCAGTCTGCTGTCCTACATGGCCCGCGTGGAGAACAGACAGGCCTTCCTCTTCAGGCTCGTCAACATCATCAATGTGCAGATACTCACCCAGGTAAGGAAATCCTCTGCTCTGTTAATCATTTCACTATAATACTGATGGCTCACGTGCTATTGCATCCTGCTAGCTAATATAGACTTTACATTCCTGTACTTCTTGTTTCTCATTCAGACATGTACACTTGTCTTCATAATCGGCTAACTGGGGCGGCAGGTAGCCTAGTGGTTAGAGCGTTGGGCTAGTAACCGAAAGGTTGCTAGTTCAAATCCCCGAGCTGACAAGATACAAATCTGTCGTTCTGCCCCTGAACAAGGCAGTTAACCCACTGTTCCTAGGCCGTCATTGAAAATAAGAATTTGTTCTTAACTGACTTGCCGAGTTAAATAAAGATAAAATAAAACTGTGATCCTGCCTGTTTGATGGTGGCTGAARCTAATGTTAGGAGAATGTGAGCTGTCTGAACACCAGCCTGGTAGTGTTGATGCTGGCCAGGAGGCGGGACAAACTGGCCTTCTGTCTCAACGCCCTGAGGGAGAAGGAGTACGCTGAGAAATACCCCGGCTGCCTGCTCAACAACTTACACAACCTGCTGCGCTTCTGGCAGCGCCACTACCTCAACAAGGACAAGGACAGCACCTGTCTGGAGAACGTGAGTGTCCTCGTCAATGCACACACACCCCGTTGTTACTTTTAATGCTGTCTACTGTATTGCGGTAATTGGTGGTAATTCTGTATTGGGACACTTGTACATTGGACCATTCTCCATCCTATTTGGTTTTCAGGGGAACTGTTGTATCTCTCTCCTATTCTCAGAGTTCCTGTATATCATTTACCTACTGGAAGGAGACTGTGTCGGTTCTGTTGGACTCAGACCCGACTTCACTATGTGCCATAGCCAGCTACATCGACGAGGCCTACATGGATCTGGGCAGAGACTTTCTGGAAGTGTAATACCTTGATTGCTGCCTCTGGATGGATGGAGGAGAGTCAATGTCTCCATTCACCTACAAACTGAAAGATCTGAGCTCTCACTCCTCCATATAGCTGTTATTCAGGGATCCTTAGGTCTACAGAATGACTGTGTGCATAGTTTTGGGCTTGTGTGTGTTAAGTGTATGAGTGGATACTTGTGTCATGTGTGTGGAGCCGTGTTGGGGTGTATAACATGTCGGACTTGGGAGTGTCCATTCTATTGTAGCTGTGGAGGAGAACCAGTCAGCAGCCCCAGAGGACTGAGGTTCCTTCAGCCTTTCACTAATAGTATGGATAGGATCTCTCCTACCCTCTGGTTAAAAAAAAAACTACCCACTTCATAGTGTCGCCAA
The DNA here is from genome assembly GCF_002910315.2 of Salvelinus sp. IW2-2015. NCBI lineage: Eukaryota > Metazoa > Chordata > Actinopteri > Salmoniformes > Salmonidae > Salvelinus > Salvelinus sp. IW2-2015. The sequence goes on from NC_036847.1 coordinate 14,837,060, forward strand.
AATGTACATGGTGATTACATTGGCAGATGGTACATATTGTACAGAGTACTTACAACTGGTATACCTTTTTGTGGCACAATTTCAGAGATTCGCAATTAATTGTCTAGTGTAATAGTTCTACAGTAAGGAAAGGTTATAACAATCAATTTGAGTTTGTTTGCCGATGTAATAACATTTTGATGTGCAGTCACACGAACACGATGTGTAAGTACACCGACTGGAAGAAATACATTACTCTATCAGTATGTTCATGTTTTAGGGACATTGAGGCCTAGATTCAATCAGATCAAGTGTTAACCGGTGATGGCCGTCACCWGCATAGCTGATGGTTTTTTGGGAGGTGAAACTGTGTTGAAGCTGTCAAATTGGTGCTCTTGTGATCCTTGTCACAAAGCCACAACGTCCCACTCGCTTTAATGTTCAGAACAAGAATGTGTAGGCTATATAGAAATAATGACGCTCACATTGAAAATCATTCACCAAAATGAGGATTTCTGTCAGCCTAATGGAGGTGTAGATTACATTCCAGTGCTCAAACTTGTAAACAAGGCTGTGTGGGATTTATCTTAATGCGACTCCGTGCAGCCAATGGCAATGTCRGCTTTAGGTATGTCTGGAGCCGCTTGTGGATTTGACAGCTCTTAACGCAGTTCCACTGGCCTGAAAACAACCACTATGTGGATCTAATTGAATAGAGCCCTTAATTGAAGACCAAAATATCAGTATTTCAGGGACAAGCAATAGTTTTATTTTGTTCTAAAAAGAGGCTATTTAAAGAAATGCATCATAACATGATCCCTGTAAATGACAAAGGATTTAGGACGAGGTGGACACAAGGCTCAGGACTCACCAGATGAATGAATTAGTTTGGTCCAACACCCACAGGAGTCCTGACTGGCATCCGTAGTAATGTTAGGAAAGGTGCTTCGCTTACAGCATGAGGCTTGTAAACGTTGTGTCCATTCTCAGGATGTGTGGGTCTGTATGTGACACTGGGCCCACCGGGGTTTTTTCTGCATAGAAAAGTCTTAGGCTGACCAAACAGTATAAATATTTTTACATTCAGGATGGTGAAATGTTTTCAGTGTAAACTTAAAACAATTAAAAAGCAGGAAGTATGTAGAAAAGATAATGGACCTATATATTTTTAAAATAGATCATCTTTGAGAACTAACAAATCACCAAAATATAAATTAAACAGAGAATCTAAAATAAAAAAACACGCTTTCATGAGTATTTTTTATTATGACATGGGACCACCACTAGCTTTAAAAACTGCAACATTGCGGGCAAGAGTGACTGCGCCATTGACCATGCTCACCACCTAAACCCCAATTTGATCCAGAAAAAGCCCTGGTCTGTCTGAGCCCTTCTCAGAGAGGGTGTTTGTGTTCATCTAATACAGGTATCACCGCCACCCTCTAACTTCACCTTGTTAAGCGAATGAGGGGGAAAAAACAGAACAACTTTGAATCTGTCTTGTCTCTTTATTTAAGTGACTTTACTTACTACATTAGATGGATGTAGGTTATACAATGTATTGTTGACAGTGAACAGTCATGTTAAAGGATATTTTTGTATTTCAGCTTTTAACAAGGCATTGGCTTGTGTTGGTCTATCACTAATTATTGCTATTTGAACACACACTAGTCAAAACACACTTAAAGGCCCAGTGCAGTCAAATTTAGATTTCTGTGTTTTTAAATATATTTCCACACCGAGGTTAGAATAATACTGAAATTGTGAAAATTATGATAATGTCCCTTTTTAGTGTAGTTTGAAAAGGACACCTGAAATTACAGCCTGTTTTGGTCTGATGAGGTTTTGGCCTGCCTGGTGTCAGCACCAATAAGGAGTTCCAAACTACTGCCAATAACAGCTAGTTTTCTGTTTTGTTTTCCCCTCCCCACTCAGACCACTCCCAGACAGTTCTAGAAAAATTATTGCTTGAAATTCTTTGCTAAAAAGCTGTCTTTCTGACCATTTGAATTGAAAACAATCACAGTAAGGATTTGATATTGAGAACACACATTGCAGTCATCTGAAAGAGTTTCGTACAGGAACACTACCAGGCTTCCATTTCATTCTGCAATCTGGAAAGACAAGCAAGGTTGAAAGCAAAGGGGATACCTAGTCAGTTGTACAACTTAATGCATTCAACTGAAATGTGTCTCCGCATTTAACCCAACCCCTCTGAAGCGCTAGCCATGGACATAAACACAGAGTTGAACTGAAATCGGGGCTCACCTTGGCTGGCCCTGGGTCCCGGGTGCGCACAGTCACACGCAGTTTGTTGACCTGAGTCTCRGCCATGTCTGCCCTCTCCTCTGCGTTGTCCAGCTCATGAACCATCTTCCTGTACTTAGTGACGTTACAGTTCACCTGCTCCTCCTAGTGGGGCGAGAGGGAAATTACTTAATATTACAAAATATGTCAATTTATTGTTCAGTAATGGTAAGAAATTGTTGGTTCAGATGGGCTGTTGTGTGTGACTGAAGAGAACCTATAATACTCACCGCCTCCTCAGCCAGCCTCTTGTAGCTCTTGACTTTAGCCTGCAGCTTGTCAATGAGCTCCTGCATCCTCAGCAGGTTCTTCCTGTCCTCCTCAGCCTGAACAAACAGCAACAAACACTCAATAATGGACTGTCAAGGCATCTACTACCTTAATTGTCCTCAATCATCTGTTGATGCAGTGAAAGTGGTCCATTACTGCTTTTATTCTTCTGGTTCAACTACAACGTGTTGCTATGAAATGGGGGTACTGTGTAGGTGGGCATCAGTGAAGGACGGCTTATAATGATGGCTGGAGTGGAGCGTAATGGAGTGAATGGAATGGTATCCAGCACGTGTTTGATATTATTCGCTCCATTCCAGCCATTATTATGAGCTGTCRTCCCCTCAGCAGCCTSCACAGGTGGGCACTGACTGCTGTGGTTGTTTACCTGGTAGGAGAGCTCCTTGACCCTCCTCTCATATTTGCGTACTCCCTTCTGAAACTCTTCGCTCTTCTTCTGCTCACACAACAGCTCACCCTCCAGATCCCTCACCTGTGGGTCACAGAGGTCGGTCAGTTAGCCATTCATTGATGTTGTGCTGTGTGAATTCCATTACGCCAATATACATTTTATTAAATGTTTAAGGGATTTGCTTTTTTGAAAAGTGAGGCAATCTAACCCCCCCCAAAAGTAGACCTTGTTAAAATACTATAGAAACCTTGCAACCTAATCATGAGATTTTAGCCTCTTGGGAAGGCTAGAAGATGCATAGTTCAGCCATAATCAAAGATTAAGTTGTGCATCTTTTTGCTGGAAGCACGAGGACATTATTTTTGCTCTAATTGTACAATTTTTCAGTAAAATGTTTACAATTTCAGAAGTGAAGACATTTAATTGAATTTGCATGGCTTTATTCGCTTTAACGTGAACCTCACCCTGATCTCCAGCTTCTGGATCTGTTTCTTCCCTCCTTTGAGGGCGATCTGCTCTGCCTCATCCAGCCGGAGCTGCAGGTCCTTGATGGTCTGCTCCATGTTCTTCTTCATCCTCTCCAGATGAGAGCTGGTGTCCTGCTCCTTCTTCAGCTCCTCTGCCATCATGGCCGCCTGGACAGGAGATGAGAGGGAATATCATAACCCTAGTTTCAAAATGGACTGGATTTGTTGCCCCTTCACACAATTAAAGCATTGAATATTGTGAGATCAGGGGGTCACTCTCTAGGTAACTCACATCTGTGATGGCCTTCTTGGCTTTTTCCTCTGCATTACGGCACTCCTGTCCTGCCTCATCCACCTCCCCAGCCAGCATGGACAGGTTACTCTCCAGCTTTTTCTTATGGTTGATCAGGCTTGTGTTCTGTTCAAGCAGAATAAAATACTAGGGTTTCTGTGTGGCTAAGARATATCCAACAATCCTGTAACAATGTACACATCCTTCAAACCTTTCATCCTCTCATCCATCCCATGTCAGGCCCTAACCAGCCAGTTCCCTGAGGCGTCTCCTACCTGGGCATGCAGCAGGTTGACTCTCTCAGTGGCCTCCAGCAGTTCATGTTCGGCCATCTTGCGTCCGCGGTCAGTCTGCTCCACCACGGTGCATAGCTCCTGCACCTCGGCCACCAGCAGGTTGTTCCTGCGCTCCGTCAGGCCCCAGTGCTCCTTCAGCTCCTCATTCTGGTGGATTCGGTCGTCCAGCTCCAACTGCAGGTCCTGTAGACCCCATCAGACGACAGTGGTTAATGGTCACTGAACAAATGGTTTATTAATAACGATTCATGTAATTCTTGCCTACTTAACAGATTTTTCTCTTTAGTTTTTTGCTAAAAAAGTTGTGTAGTTCCAGTAGTTAGCTACACGGCAAAAAACAAACTACTGAAAACACTACCTAGATTTGATTTGAGTTCAACTACCAGTGGTGTAAAGTACTTAATTGAAAATACTTTAAAGTACTACTTAAGTAGTTGTTTGGGGGTCTACTATTTCTATTTTTTTACCATTTTTACTCCCATACGTATATGTTGGGATATGTACTTTTTTACTCCCATACAGTTTTCCCTGACACCCAAAAGTACTTGTTACATTTCGAATGCTCAGGCAGGACAGCCATATTGTTCAATTCACGCACCTATCAATATAACGTTTCGTCATCCCTACTGCCTCTGATCTGGRGGCAGGGGGGGTTTAGATGGTCATACCATGGATCATTTAACTATTTGATTTGGAATTTTAAGAACCCTTTGGGTATATTTTATATATTAAAATATATATATTTAAATAAAATATTGCATTTTGCCTTAGCCCATAGTCGCATTGAATAACACATTCATAAATGGCAACCAAAAAAAAGTCAAAAAATAAATCCTAAGGAATAAGGTTTTGAAGTGGCTGTCTTATATCTAAGAGGTATAGAAAAATATATATATATTTTTTTACACATATAACCCCTTATTTTTGTTGGCACAAAAGATATTTGTTCCATACTTCAATTTGTTTGTATGGGTTACATTCAGATGAGTCCCGTGACATTTGTGGGAGTCGTAGAGCAAAATGGAGAACACCATCGGGTTTGAGAGTCTTCCCTGTCCATGGAGTTCGGACACTACAGACGTTTTCGTGAGAAGACCATTTTTTGGGATGTCTCATGGTCTGACAAACACCGCTGTAGCTCGGCCACCTTGCACCGCAAATGTGGAAGGATGACATAGGAGGATGTGGTCGATTGAGACGCAGCCCATGCAAAAAAAACTGATATCTCCAGTTTAAACTGATAGATATTGATGGGGATTTCTTTATTATGTTACTCAGATTGAGACATGGGTGCATCAATAGACTTAAGGATTATAAGAAGATACTTTTAGACTTTTACTCAAGTCATATTTTACTGGGTGACTTTCACGTGAGTCAATTTCTATTCGGGTATCTTTACTGTTACTCAAGTATGACAATTGAGTCCTTTTCCACCACTCATCTTCCACCAAGCTACTGCAGAATGTAGTTAAATTACTAGTTGAACTACATGCTTACTAGCTGAACTACTCCAACACTTGTTGTCTCACCTATCTTAAGATGAATGCATTAATTGTAAGTCGCTCTGGATAAGAGCATTTGATAAATGTCTAAAATGTTAAATATCTGCCCTAAGTATGAATTGTGTTTCCTTACACGTGTTGTTTGTGTGACAAATCTATGACAATGTTGATAACTTAAAAGCATGAATTGTGTTAGTGCTCCACTGGCCTTAATCTGGCCCTGCAGGTGGTGCAGTAGTCTCTGGGACTCAGCAGCATGGCGGTTGGCATGGTTCAGCTGGACCGCCATCTCGTTCATGTCTCCCTCCATCTTCTTCTTCAGCCGTACCGCCTCGTTCCTGGACCTTGCCTCGGTCTCCAGGGTTGTCTGCAGGGACTCCAGGGAGCGCTGGTGGTTCCGGCTGCAGGAAAAGTGACAAATAGACTGCTTAGAGAGAGGAGCCTAAAACACCATCATGAATAATGACAAATCTGTGCTGCTTTTAAAAGCATACTGGAAAACTATCATGGATCATGAGTCCTTACCGGAGGCTGTCAATTTCCTCGTCCTTTTCGGCTATCTTCCTGTCGACCTCAGTCTTGAACTGGTTCAGCTCCAGTTGGACATGTAGGGTCTTGCTCTCCTCATGCTCAAGGGTGCCCTGACTCGGAGCAATAGAACAGTGTCACATTTAGCGGAGTTACAGGGTCACACCAACCTAACACCCCTGTCAGATCACTCCTCTCAGGTTTCCACTGGTCTCTCTGTACCCTTGTGGTAAGAATAGACACTTTCCAACCACAGTCAGTTCTGTGTGCTCACCTCAGCTTCCTCCAGAGCAGCCTTGATGTCACTCTTCTCGACATCCAGAACCACCTTCATCCTCTCCAGCTCGTGGATGGTCTTCCCACCCTGGCTGATCTGGTCAGCTAGGTCAGCTATCTCCTCTGGGGAAACAATTAACACACTGGGTTATGTAGACAGGCCTTTGTGTTCACTCTTGWGACGTTTATTAGCATTGTCTTTAGACAGGTGGCGTCACTCCTACGACCACGCTCGTCCCTCAAACGACAATGGTTTATTGGTATTATTTAGAGCAGTGTTTACCTTGCAGGTTCTTGTTTTCCCGTTTGAGTGTCTCCAGGTGGTCTATGGCCTCCTCGTAGGAGTTCTTCAACTTGAAGAGTTCAGTGCTCAGGCTGCGAGACTCCTTCTGAGAGCTCTCCAGCTCAGACTGGCAATCCTCATACTTCTGCCTCCACTCTGACAGCACCTGCAGCATTTTACATTGTCAGTACTCATGTTTATGACTTATTGTGCAAAAGGGTTGTCATGCAAATTTGAAAATCCTTCTTTTGACAACTTACTAACTACTAATGCTTATGGGCTCACTGCTTACCTTGTCAAAGTTGCGTTGTCTCTTGTCCAGGGCAAGGGCAGCAGCATTGGAGCGCTCCAGGTCCACCATCAGCTCTTCGATTTCGGTCTGCAGACGGTGCTTGGTTTTCTCCAGAGAGGAGCATTTAGCATGAGATGCCTCCACTGCCTCTTCAGTGTTCTGCAGACGCACCGCCAGCTTCTTCCTTTAAGGTCACAGTCAGGGGTTAACATGAAAGTTTATCAGAAGGGCAATAAGCCAGTATTGTTCAAAAGCTTTTTTCACGCTCATTTATGTAGACAAACAGATCATTTGAGAGCATCAGACTTACTTTGCTTCCTCCAGCTCCTCAGTCCTCTGGATGGCATCGATCTCATACTTGGTCCTCCACTGAGCCACCTCAGCGTTGGCCTTGACTAGGGCCTGCTGCAGCTCAGACTTGGCCTCCTGCTCCTGCTCATACTGCTCCCTAAGCAGGTCACAGTCATGTCTGGAGGACTGGAGGGCATGGGCCAGGGCATTCTTAGCCTGGGACAGACGAGGAAGAAATCACATCATTCATATTCTTGTTATGGGGTCCGACAGGAAAAAGCCTTTAATCTTTTTAATTTTTACATATCAGGTTGATCACTTAATGTTTTACTTAAGTGTGACCTCTGACCTTGTTCTCCTCCTCCAGCAGTTTTTTCAGTTCCTCCGTGTTCTGGCTGAAGGAGATCTTGGTGCGCTGCAGCTGACTGACCATAGCCTCCCGCTCCTCCAGCCTACGGCTGTACTCAGCTACACACAGAGACAGAGAGAGAGAAACATTTGGTGAGTTTCCCAAGGTCGGTTGACCTTCTGTCATGCCGTGCCGTGGCCCGTGTGACCCTTACAGCTCTCAGTGACAGCGCAGGCTCTCTGGTTGCTGATGTCAGTCAGTTGTCTCTGGAGCTCCTCTACTTTGGCCCGGGCCTCGTTCATCTGATCCTCATACAGATGACACATCTTCTCTGTGGTAGCCTGTTATTAAGCAAAACTCTGCCTTAGCATACATGACATAACACTCAGTATTTTCTAACTTCTCATACTGTTGCAGGCCATCCCAACTAGCCTTGTGTCTGGGACACTGAGGAGACCGCAACATCTCAGTGACCAGGCGAACCCTCTCTCCCCCTCACCTTGGACTTGGAGAGGCGCTCCAGGTTAGAAGCCAGGTCCTCTGCTTCCATCCTGTACTCCGCCTTCTCCTTCTCCAGCTTCTGTTTGACGCGCTGTAGCATATCAATCTGCCCGCCCAGCTCTGCCATGCTGTCAGCGTGCTTCCTCCTCAGGGCGGCCGCTGTGGCCTCGTGGTGAAGCCCCGCCTCCTCCAAGTCTCTCCGCATCTTCAGGAAGTCCTGCTCGCGCTTCTTGTTCATGGCGATCTGGGCGGCCGAGGCCCCGCCTGCCTCCTCCAGCCTCTCGCTCAGTTCCTCCAGCTCCCGGGACACGTCACCACGCTGCTTTTCTGCCTTGGTCCTCCACTGCCTCTCCGCCTCCAACTCCTCCTCCACTTCCTCGATACGAGTCTGAGGGAGAGGCAGGGGAACATTTACATGAGCAATTTAGTAACATACCTTATCCTCCAATGGAGTTGTCTTTATAAGTGCTAAATGTCCTTTTATCTTCTGTACTTTGTACATAGATGATGTGATGCATTATAGATGACTCCAAAGGAAATACTCTACCACGTTTAACTATGACCGCATTTATTGTTTAAAAACTGGTGGTCCACAATGTGGCTTTTAAAATCATTTGTTTTGGTATTGTCAACTATTGTATCATTGTGGCGTGATGCTTTAATAAATTTTTCTAACTAACTTTACAAAAGAAGAGAATGTAGAGGCATATAGATAGACATACTTGCAATTCCTTCATTTTCTTTTGGAGTTGAATGACTAGGGCTTGCTCATCTTCCACCTTAGAACTGAACTGACTCATTTCAAAGTCTTTTCTATATAGGGAGAGATAGTGAGGAGTCATAGACAGTACAAAAAATATTTAACATAGATAAACATTTCACTGTAAAATGCTGATATGTGATTCATTTGCAGACTAATTGACAGTCAGTAAGTAGTTTATTTATACTTGGTCAGTTAACAAGGATTTCACAGACCACTTATAAAGGCCTTATTAACTAACAGATTGAAGAGCTGATTCTCACTTCTTGAGTTTCTCCTCCAGCTGCTGCTTGTCATTCTCCAGGTCTATGACAGACTCCATGGACAGCTTCAGATCCCCCTCCAGCTTACGCTTGATCCGCTCCAGATCCATACGCACCTTCTTCTCCTGCTCCAAGGAACCTTCCAACTTGGAGGGGGGGGGGGTTACATCAGTATAAGATATCTCATATCGCTATGTGCTTAACTAAGGAGATAGTTAGGTTACTGTTTGAGGTGAAAGTGTGTATTTTTCATGCCCCTTTACTCACATCGTCCACTTGCTGCTCCAGCTTGACCTTGGCCTTGCTCAGAACGTTGCCCTTGTCCTCCTCGATCTGCAGGTCAGTCAGGGCCTGCTGGTGGGCCTCCTGCAGAGCCGCCTTCTCCTTGGTCAGGCTCAGGATGGACTCGTCCACAACACCAATTTCCTCCATCAGGTTCTTCACCTGAGGAAAGACGGGGAACAAACAATGTGGAACAAATATAACATATCAGAAGAAAAGGAAATATACCAGCAATGTGAGAAATAATCTCTGAAATATAATATACACAGTACAGTAAATTGACTGCCCAGGTAAAACCAAGAGGTTTACAGGAATGCTGAATAATGTCTCTGTAAGCAGTGAGCCACCATTCCCCTGCTCACCTTGTTCTCTGTGCCATGTCTCTCCTTCTCCACCTTGGCCAGGGTGATCTCCAGGTCGTCGATATCCTTCTTCAGCTCTGCACACTCGTCCTCCAGCTTGCGTTTCTTGGCAGTCAGGCTGGCGTTCATCTCCTCCTCGTCTTCCAGTCTCTCCATCAGCTCTTTGATCTTGGCCTCCAGCTGCAGCTTGGCCTTGATCAGCAGGTCACAGCGGTCTTCTGCATCCGCCATGTTGTCCTGCTCCTGAGGTCAGGGGTCACACAGAGACTTCCTGTTTAGTACTTCCCCTTAGCATCTCTTATCTTGATTTATTGCCTAATTGTCTCTGGTTGAATCTTATTAAAAGTCCACATTAATCTTGTCTCATCATATTGTCTTCATCTTTACTAATCCTGTCTCATTAATCCTCTTAATGTTATTCCGTTGTACAGTGTGTTCTCTGATCTCATCTGTAAACACTCACTGCCTGCAGCTGCAGGGCCAGGTCGTTCTTCTCCTGGATCAGGGCCACCTGTCTCTCCTCCACCTCCTTGCGCTTGGTCTCTGACTTGTCAAATGCCTCCTTCAGCTTGGKAAACTCCTCCTTGAGGGCGGCCAGCTCCTTCTCGGCTGTGGCACTCCTCAGGAGAGGCCGGAGCTTGAAGAACAGCATCATCCATGGCCAATTCTTCACCTCTGCAAATGCACGGATGTTCCACTGGATCACCTCTATAGCCTCTCTGTGGAGGTAGAGGGGGAAGGCATTCAGGGTTACACAGAGGTGAATGATTTGTGTGCACTAAGGTGATGAAGTAAGTTGTATTTTCCGAATGACCTTTTAAGACTGAACAAAGGAAAGGGAAAATACTTCAACATATGCCTGATTTGATTAGGGATAGAGAAGTGAGAGGATAASACATTTAAAGTGTGTATTAGTAGAGCTTTTTGGAAATAGGCTGTGAAGCAGTAGACCATAAAGGTAGCTAGAATTCTTTGTCCTATGGCTTTCCCCCCGTACACTTGTGTCCAATGAACTGGTCGTGGTGGGCTGGTGGCGTGGTCCAGATTCCTTCCTTCCTCCTGTTCTAAATTAGATCTGTGTGTGCCCTGCTTACCAAATATGGCCCAGCGAGCGCCGGTCATTGGATCATTTGCTTTACAATAGCGGGTGCTATGACACAGCAAGCATTCCAGCCGGGGAAATAAATCAATAGTGAATCCCAGGAAAAGCAYGGCAGAGACTCACTGTGGGCCAGACAAAGGTCAGGTAGAGGTCCTTTATCTGAAACTCCAGCCCTCTGTGAAACCYAAGACTTAATCCCTTATCACCTGACCAGTTATTCCAGCTATGTGGGGGCTCTGAACTCCAGGCTCCATGGACAAAAGGGGGCCGGGGGAGAATGGGTTATTATTAATACGAGGCTGGGCTGGAGGACATGACAGCTGCTGTTACTGATCTTTAAGGGCCATGTGTCAACCCCTCCTGTTTTRGTAAGCACCATTTGCACCCGGAGGTTAGAACGGGCTATTTCCACCAGGACCACACACACACACACACAATGTAAAGCAAGCAAGTGCTGACACACGCTTGCCACACTCCACGCATGCCACGTACATACCGACAAACCTGAGGGCAAATACACACACTAACCCACACAGTTCCCATACAAAACACTACTAAATAACCTTGTCAATAAAAATGTTTTGGGTTGGGCCTGAAAACTCAACACAGCAGTCCCAGTGGAAACGCCTGACCTGTGTTACCTACCTCTTGTCCATCATCTTGCGTCTCTCCATCCTCATGAGTTTGCCCCGCAGCATAGCCTGCAGCATGGTAAGGATCTCCGATAGCCTTTCATCCCTCATGTCCTCCAGCAGGCCCAGCAGCCCTGCCTTGAAAAACACCTGAGGACACCCAGACCATACTGTCAGTTATAGTGGATCTCTCGAAGTCTGCCCCCATACACATGAACATACTGTCTGTTTCTGTCAACAACCGATGAGGAGTGGCCATACTATAAGCTTCAGCCCCAACACAAGGGACACCTGGAGATGAGATCTCAAAACGCAAGGGTATCTCTCAGCTGCAAACTCATCCAGGTYCACTAGTGCCAGTCATACAGTATCCACCTTGGTTTTTCCAAACTTGTACTGGGTGTGGTCTATGTCCAGGGAGCCCAGCAGCTTCTCCACAGCCTTCCTGCTGTCCACAAAGGAGTTCTCTGGGATCGCCATGGGGTTCAGGATACGATAGCTGCACAGGACAGAACACACAGCAGGGAAGACAAAGAAAGTCATTTATTCTGCACATATTGCCATTTTGATAACGAGACGGTCCACACGTGTTTTGCTGCGTTCACAATGGCAGTCCAATTCTGATATTGTTTTTCTCCGCAAATTGGTCTTTTGACCAATCACATCAGATCTTTTCACATCAGATCTTTTTCAGAGCTGATCTGATTGGTCAAAAAAACAATTAGTTACAAAAAGATCAGAATTAGGCTTCCTGTCAAAATACAGCCTTTGTGTCTCTGTATGTTAAAGTTCAACATTGTCCAGAGAGGTGCTGTGCCCACCGTTGTTTGAACTCTGCATATAGGATCCGGTTAGGGAAGCCCTTCCTGCAGATACGGATTCCCTCCAGTACTCCGTTACACCGCAACTGGTGGAGGACCTGGAATGGGTCCAAGCCCCCTGGGATAAAGAGGACAGAAAGAATCAATCTTACAGCACTGAGACACCTAGCAGCAGAGATGGAYCCAATGGTGACAAGGTGAAGTCAGTTGTATTAAAGCTTTAGATATGTCATAATCCATTACCTGGAGTCTTTGACTCATTGGGGATAATGCATCGCACAAAGTGAGGCTGGGTGCTGCGTAGGTTGGCCATCAGTTTGTTCAGATTTTCCTGCAAATGGGCAGATTAGCAGAAAGTGGGTATGATTTATAATTCAATCAGCAAGTAAAGTGTCTTAGTTGATAAATCCCACATCCTTTTGATCCAATCCTGTACCTCACCTGAAACAACAATGTGTTGAGCGAACATTACATTAAGGAAGTTCTCCAAGGTGTGTCTTACCTCATCCTCGTTCTCAGTCAGAGGCATGAAAGAGTGGAGGTAGCACAGACTTAAAGTGATGTTCATGAGTTGAGTTACCTAAACATCACTGCAAGTCTTAACTACTTCCCTCTTAACTCAGGCACGTCACCGTGACTTCAGGAAAACAGAGCACATTTAAATACTTCCCTTCTTCTGATCTTTACTAAACAATACGACACTTAGACACACTCTCTTGTAATGCCCGTCTGTCTCTACCTCACTCTTACACACCTTGTGAAGCTGTGACACAGTCTGGAAGGAGCCCCCTTTCTTCCTCTTTCCTTTGGCCTCGGTCTTTGGATCAGCAGCTGGAAGATCAAACCGTGGATCATGAGGACTTTATTTCCCCATTTACTGTAGTTTCACTTTCAAATATGTGAAGATATAAAGTTGAAAAAATACCTGCATCACTACTGATGAAGTTCTCAAAGAGGCTTGCCAACAGTTTGTTAGATGACTTCTGGAAGCAGGTGACGACTGTCTCATTTAAGGGGTCTTTGTTTTTGTCCAGCCATCCACTGATGTTGTATGGTACCTGGAGAGGGGTGGAYAGAGAGGGAGGGTCAATGATGACATCAACAGATTTGTATAAAAGTAAATGTCTCAAATGAACCGTGGGTAGAAACACACCCATTCCACACARAACAGCAGACTGGAACACTTACCACTCCTGCATAGTGCACCAGCTCAAAGTGGGTCTCATATTTGCGTTTCTTGTCAAGCCGTGGCTTGAGYAAGTTGGGAGACTTGCCCACGTGGTTGTCATACAGCTTGGTCTTAAAGCTGACATCAGTGGCCTTTGGAAACATGCATTCTTCCTCCAGGATGGACAGTATGCCCATGGACTGCAGGAAACACACAAACAGTATAATATCACACACACATACAACCCCCCCAACATCGGCAGTTCCTTCAGCTCTAGCCCCTTATTTGAATGGCTGAGACCACAGACACACACCTTCTCMATGAGGTTGATACAGGCTTGTAGATCCAGGCCAAAGTCTATAAAGGTCCAGTCAATCCCCTCCCTCTTATACTCCTCCTGCTCCAGGATGAACATGTGGTGGTTGAAATACTGTTGCAGTTTCTCATTGGTAAAGTTGATACACAGCTGCTCAAAGTTGTTGAACTTGAGCGGAGAAKGGAGAGATGGGGAGGGGGGGTAGAAAAGAAGGATAGGTTTATGAGCTGAAACAGTCTGGAGAAAGACTATATCAAATCATGCAGAGTTTGGTCAGAAGCAGGCTTTATAATGTGTAGGCCTACCGCGAAGATCTCAAACCCTGCAATGTCCAGCACACCGATGAAGAACTGGCGAGGCAGTGCCGTGTAGAGGCTCTTGTTAATCCGGCCCACCATCCACTTGAACATGCGGTCGTAGGTGGATTTGGCTAGAGCWCCAACTGAYTAGTTCACCTACACAAAGGAAACATAGCTGTTACAGTATATCACAGACTCAGAAAACAATATTGGAAATGTGAATAATATTTGCTTTAAGTCCATAATACCTTCTTGTTCTACAGGTGTTTTACAGAGACKGAGAAAGAGAGCTCACCTGCTCAACAGTCTGGCCCTTGATGATGTACTCGTTCCCCACTTTGACCCGAGGGTGCAGCAGTCCTTTGATGAGGTCAGCTGAACTGATCCCCATCAGGTAGGAGGCTTTGTCAGCACCTGAAGAGCAAAGCACATACATACCCACTGTATGTATTGGGTGGTGTTCTATATTGACACTGTTAAGAGTAAATATATTCTATTCATGTTTCATTAAGTAAATGGAATTGGGGACTCACTTTCAGTGCCGTCAGCTTCTGCTTGCTCCTCTCTCTGAACCGTCTTGAACTTCATGTTGCCAAAGTGCATGATGGCCCCCACTATTTTATAGCAGCCATACTTCTCCTCAGGAGTGAAGCCCAGACTGTCCATAGCATGCTGAGGGAGGGGTCAGGGAGGGAGAGAGACAGAGAGTTAGGAGAAAACAGACAGGATAGAGAGACACACAATAGAGATGGAACTCAACATAGCAGAGAGAAGGAAAGAGCATTCGTAGAAAGAGGCAGAGCTTACATCTGTGGCCAACAGTTCCTCTTCGTCATTCATGTTCTCCACTTTTGTCACACCCTGGGAGCAAAAGTGGTAGTCGAAGGGATTGGTGGAAATCAACAAAATGTCTGGAAGATCAACGAGAAGACATCATGTTAAAGGCATTGGACACTTGGAGAACTCTGAACTGATAAAACTATTGGGATAGATATTTTCTCATTTAATGTATCCATTGCTAAATATGCCCTTAGCTGTGATCTTTGGTTGTAGCCTTCCAATACCTTGAAGCTCTGGTTTCTTGTGAGATAAAATCTGGTAGTAGATATGGTAGCTCCTCTCTTCAGGCTGCTGAAAGACAACTCTGGACTTCTCCAGAAGATCTACAAATGGTGACAGTGCAGAGGAGGTTTGCATTGGCCTGGAGGAAAACTGTTGGATGTGAAAAACTAAATTCTACATGGTGTGATGTCAGACAGCTTACATATGTCAATATCAGCAGAGGCCAGTTTCCCTGTAGGACCGAAGTGGATCCTGATGAACTTGCCCTAAGTCGAGAGAGATGAGAGAGATTCATAACACAAACACACATTCTTKTGCATTCTACTCAGAAGAGATGTTGAGTCAATCTGTGTAGTGATAAATGACATTACACTCACAAATCGTGAGGAGTTGTCGTTCCTCAGTGTTTTGGCATTACCAAAAGCCTCCATGGCTGGGTTAGCCGCAATGATCTGGTCCTCTAAGGTACCCTGGGGAAGTAAAAGATGTGTGACTTGATGCCAATTGCTGTAAGGATGGCAACATGATTTTAAGGAAAGCACAAGGTGATTTTTCTCACTGATTGTCGTGTGAAGAGATAATGTATTAGAGGGGGAGAAATGGACTTCCAAATAGGAATAATGTGTAACATGATGATGGAAGGAGGATAAAAACACATCTGGGTAAAAGTCAAAAAACAAAATAGGGTATCAACTTTGATGGTAAAATAAAAAGACAGTTGCAAAAAGTAACTGGATAAAGTAGGGCGAAAAGGATGGAATAAAAAGGGATTACAAAAAACAGGCATGTTTTGGGACAAGGAAGTCTGCAGGATCAGGGAGACAAACGGCAAAGGTAACTCTTTGGTTTGCAAACCAGGGAAAGCCAGGGGGAAAACTTTAGGCTAGCTACAGGTAAAATACACACAACCAATAGTTATCAAAGTCAAATATAACAAGCCTGTCCAACAAAAAAAAAATGCAAAAAGGAATGAAAGATGAAAAAGGGTTTAGGTTGAAAAAAGGGTGGGGGAATGTTCAAATCTGGGAAGCTCTCTGCCTTACTCCTTTCTTGGCTGCATCACCCAGGGCTGCTACAATGGCAAAATACTGAATTACACGTTTCGTGTTGACTGTTTTGCCAGCACCGGATTCTCCGCTGGGAGTGGTAGACAAAAATGTATTTCAAAAATATCAACATAATTATAATGAAAAATGTATGTACCGCACTCTGACGAGTGTTTCCATCAGCACAGTAAATACTGTAATGCAAGAGGCCCTTGGAAGGGAAGTCGAAACCTAAATAATAAGCGCCAACTAAATGCTTTGGAGGGAGTATGAATTGTATGTTTTGTGTGAATTGTAACAATTGATTAGAATAAATACAAATTTGTAGAAAACACATTTCAGTTATTTGAAAACAAATACAGGCGTGTCAATCTAGTGGCAGCGTTAGAATAGAGCAGTGCTTTGACTTACGTGATGAGCATGGATTGATTCTCACAATCTATTAAGAGAACATATTGCCCAGAGTTAGCAGAAAAAAAAGTATTTTTAGGCATTGTGTAAGCACTGAACATATTTTATCTAAATGTAGAACATGGATTCTTAATTCCAAAATGACACAGCTTCTATGTTTAGAGTGTGTATTGAGACCAAAGACTGTATTGGTTGAGACTTACTGCGCAACATATCATTGTAGGCGTTGTCAGCGATGGCGTAGATATGGGGCGGGGTCTCATTGCGCCTCTTGCCTTTGTAGGCAGCGATCACATCAGACGAATAGACGGGAAGATACTTATATGGGTTGATTGTCACACAGAACAACCCAGAGTAGGTCTGCAGAGAGAGATGAGATGAGAGCAAGAAAGAGATGACAGACAAATTGGTTGTGTGAGAGATATAGACAAGGAGAGAGAGTTAAACAGAAAGGAAATTAAATAAATAAAAGTATCATGAAACTCAAAAATAAATAGGCCACATATAGAGTGTGAGACACAGGGAGAGTCTCACTGGTTCAGAATAGCCTCAGTTTATCCTCCCCTCTATGGTGTGATGTACAGAACCGCCACTCACATAGATCATCCACATACTGTAGCGCCTGGTGAGGTTGAAAAGCACAGAGGCTTCATTGAGGTTGGTCAGCATGGCCATGTCCTCAATCATGTCAAACTTCGGAGGGTTTGTCTGCTGAATGTCATCCTCTTTCACAACCAGAGTCTTTGAAAGAGAAGGGGGAAAAACAACGATGTACGTCTATAGTCAATTCATACAGTAGGTAGGTGATAATATATCACTTAATTCAAGGGATTTAAAGCACTACTGTACCACATCATATTCAACTTTTGGTACTAACATTTCATATACATTCTATTAGATCTGCGAAAAAATATATAACAGTCCGTGCACTTCAGAACAAAGAGAAGTATTTTGGGATTTAGCTACTGTATATCATGGACTTAATGAGGTCAGTTTCAACAAGTGTTGAAGAGAAGAGTCAGTATTATGATATCACTTTCTGCCATATTAACTACAAGACAAGTGCTCAAACTATCCTTATTATGTTGTATTCAACCCCAACAACTAGCCTACCAACCCTTCCATCTTTGGTCTCCACAGTGGCTTTGTCACCATCCAGTACTTTGACTTCCACCTCGATGTAAGCCTCCTTCTCATCCGGGATCCAGACTCGTTTTGTACCTGAGCAAAATAATAGAAAGTTTATGGCATTTAGAGGGGCAAAAACTTAACAAAAAATGTGTACCATCAAAACTTGCAAAACTGTAGAAAATCTCATGGTCGGCTTCCATATGTTTTTGTTTGTTTTTTTGTCCATAGATAGTAGTGTATGGCATGACAAATACAATTGTTGAACTGATGTGCATTTCTGACAGTTATCCTACCATCAAAAGCCAGGGTCCTGGCGGCCAAAGCCTCCAAATTGGTGAGACGTAGGAACGAGGCTGCATCCCCGAAATCTTTAGTTTCATTAAAGCGAGACATGGTGACAACTCCGCAGGAAAAAACAGCACCAACGCACCTACAATGAATAAGAGCAACAACTTAAACACATTGAAGACATGCTCAAAACTGCCGGAGACGATTTGAATTGTAAAATGTGATTATCAATAGGCCTATTATTATAAAATGATGGTTAGTTGGTGCATCTGGTATACTAACCGTTGAACGCACTGTTAAGGTTTAGCTAGTGAGCTAAAGTCTCTTTTATTGTCCTCCTCAAGGTCAGGGTTAGCGGGAGCTATGTCAGACATCCCCATGTGTCCCCTTCCTCAGCAGCCTATTGGCCCGGACCGTGTGCACGGACGGTCACGAATAGCAATCTGCATTTTTATCTCTTCTCAAACCTACAGTAGGCCAGTTATTTTTAAAACGGCATTGTTTTACAGAGGATTACGTCAATGTTTGACTTCATTCTGTCAATCATAAACTGTACATAGTCATCTCAACGTGCAGAAGATGTGCACGTTTCCACTGTAAATCAATTGGAACAGCGGTGTTCTTTTCTGTCCATGCCATGAAACATAATGTTTTCATTCTATTTGATTATTTTTATTAGAAACATAATACGATCTGACTATGGAACAAACTTGAATGTGCAGAAGGCCCCATCTGTGCAAAAACTGGTTGAATCAATGTTGTTTCCGCGTAATTTCAATACAAAGAATTAATGTGATGACATTAAATCAACGTGGAAAAAATATTTGAAAAAAGTGATAAAAGTAAGGGAATTTACGTATTTTGTAACACCCAACTTTTCCCTAAATCCAATGACGCGCTGAAATGTGTCCGATGGGTCAGGGAGTTTCGTGTTCCTGCCTGGTGCACAATGTAATTGGTATGAGCTTCAGAAGTTGACTGTGACTGTTGTGGCAATTAGAAAATATAGCTTGTCAAGATGTTACAGATTAAAGTTGACCACTAACTCATAATGATTGACCTGGACAATAAAGACAATTCATGATGATACCATTTGGTTATCAAATAGTAATAGACAAGGCTATATATCAATGAAAGGGGGGATGACTGTAATGTTGGACGTAGGCGTGTGYAAATAGATGGGGAAAAACTGAGCCAGTGGGAGTATGCAGGGTGGGGATATGGTGGGTTGGAGTCAGTGGGGTAAAGTACTTAAGTAAAAATACTTTAAAGTACTACTTAAGATCTTTTGGGGGGTATCTGTAGCTTGACTATTTATATTTGACAACTTTTACTTTTACTTCACTACATTCCTAAAGAAAAGAATGTACTTTTTACTCCATACATTTTACCTGACAACCAAAAGTACTCGTTACATTTTGAATGCTTAGCAGGACAGGAAAATTGATGAATTGACAAATTCACTCACTTATGAAGACAACACATGGTCATCCCTTCTGCCTCTGATCTGGACTCACTAAACACAAATGCATCTTTTGTAAATGATGTCTGGGTGTTGGAGTGTGCCCCTGGCCATCTGTAATGATGTCTGAGTGTTGGAGTGTGCCCCTGGCCATCTGTAATGATGTCTGAGTGTTGGAGTGTGCCNGTGTTGGAGTGTGCCCCTGGCCATCTGTAATGATGTCTGAGTGTTGGAGTGTGCCCCTGGCCATCTGTAATGATGTCTGAGTGTTGGAGTGTGCCCCTGGCCATCTGTAATGATGTCTGAGTGTTGGAGTGTGCCTGCTGCTATCCTTGTAATGATGTCTGAGTGTTGAAGTGTGCCCCTGGCTATCCATACATTTTAAAAACAAGAAAATGGTGCTGTCTGCTTTGCTTAATGAAGGAATTTCAAAATTATTTATACTTTATACTACTTTTACTTTTGATACTTAAGTATATTTAGAACCACATACTTTTAGACTTTTACTCAAGTAGAATTTTACTGGGTGACTTTTACTTCTACTTCAAGTAACTTTCTATTAAGGTGTCTAATACTTTTACTCAAGTATGACAATTGGGTGCTTTTTCACCACTGGTTGGAGTGCTTCCAAACATATCTGCCTATCAGCACTTAAGGAGCTTGTTAATTACTGTAAACTCAACTAACAAATTCCAGGTGAACGGTTCTTTCCTAGACTTTTGATCTCAGTGTGCCTACCAACCCCAAAAGAGAAAATATGTTTATCTTTAATCAACAGCAGGTGGGTAGAATTGTGTGACAGGACGCCAACTCTTTGAAGTGACTGTTTCTTTATGGTCCTATTGGTTTGGATATGGTTAACAAAGCCCCATATACTACCCACCACTGCGACCTGTACGCTCTCGTTGGCTGGCCCTCGCTTCATACTCGTCGCCAAACCCACTGGCCCCAGGTCATCTACAAGTCTCTGCTAGGTAAAGCCCCGCCTTATCTCAGTTCACTGGTCATCATAGCAGTACCCACGCATAGCACGCGCTCCAGCAGGTATATCTCACTAGTCACCCCCAAGGCCAATTCCTCCTTTGGCCGCCTTTCCTTCCAGTTCTCTGCTGCCAATGACTGAAACGAACTGCAAAAATCACTGAAGCTGGAGACTCATATCTCCCTCACTAGCTTTAAGCACCAGCTGTCAGAGCAGCTCACAGATCACTGCACCTGTACATAGCCCATCTGCAAGTAGCCCATCCAACTACTTTATCCCCATTCTTTATTTATTTATTTATTTATTTTGCTCCTTTGCACCCCAGTATCTCTACTTGCACATTCATCTTCTGCACATCTATCACTCCAGTGTCTAATTGGTATATTGTAATTAATTCGCCACCATGGCCTATTTATTGCCTTACCTCATTTGCACACACTGTATGTTTTGTTTATTCCATGTGTAACTCTGTGRTGTTGTATGTGTCGAACTGCTTTGCTTTATTCTTGGCCAGGTCGCAGTTGTAAATGAGAACTTGTTCTCAACTAGCCTACCTGGTTAAATAAAGGTGAAATATATATCTATATATTTTTTTAAACAAGCAGTGCCCTTGTACAGTACACCTTTGTACACTTTATACAATGTCAACAAGTCACGCACCAGACAGAAAGGAACCTATAGAAATATCTAGGATACCTCTTCCACTACTAAGCCATAGCTACAAAATGAGTGCAAAAGTCTCAGAGGTAGTATTATTTACTTTATATCGTATTTCCTTCCATATAAGGGTAGTTGGGTTTGATTGCGTTTGCGTTATTTAGGTCAGAGGCTGATTGTCGGCATTGTGGATAAGCCCTTTCACGACCTTGAGAACAAAAGAGGAGATAAGTGACCTTGTGTGCACAGGCCAGAGCACAGCATCCAGAAATAGACCGGAATACAACTCCTGTTCTCAATAGCCCACATTCCGCAGTCTGACATAGGGCTCACAGTTAAAGAGGTAGGATGCTGCCGTGAAGGGCACTAGAACCCCCCGCCGGGCCGACACACAACTACTAAAGAAAATGAAGTGGATATACCTCTAAATACACGTTGATTATTCCATCATAATAGACGATAAAGTCAATTGAACCCTCAGTTCCCACCAACACAGAGAAATTACCATCTTATTTGAATGCACAATTCGAAAGTACATTGATTAGATACATGCCACTTCTATCAGCTCTATTCTACAAGAGTTGAGTGCTTCAGATGAGGGGACTGTCTTGTGTTCTGTGTCACTAGCAAAGCAGACTGGGAGATTTTCAAGTATGGACTTTTGTGTGTGTGTGTCAGTTTGGACTTTTACTTTGTCTATGAAGTAATTTTTAGGTAGCCAGGGTGAACATCTGGGAATACTACTGGTCAAGAATTCCAGGAATGGATTGTGTATTTCTGCTCATAGATTACAGTTGCTCTAGTTGGCCATACGCAGCACATACCTCTTTGCTAAGCTAAAGTGCTGATCCAGGAAACAGGCCATGGTGGGGCCTAGTACATCCACTTTCACACAGCAGCAACATGAAAAATCACCAATACTAATACCTGTTAATGAATCCTTTCCTTGTGCCAATGGAAACACAACCTACAGTTAATCTAGTCTGTTTTTGATTGATGAGCCAAGCAGAAGCTTGAGGCCAGAGGACCCCTATTGGCTAGCATCCCCTGGCTTTGCCCTGATGTTGATGCAATTTATAAGTTTTAGTTTGAAATGTTTCCTGATCTTTAACTGACAGCAAGTAAGACCCTTCCAGCCTCAAAAGACTCCCATCAGTCATCAGCTACAGAGATAGAGACCCATATATGCAGAGAAGGCAGACTCTGGCTAATGCCACCTTCCATTCCTGGTCTTAATCTCCCACTGTCACTACCCCCACAACATCCCCAACTCTCTCAGAGGCAGCAATAACATGAGCTAATCAGTCTTTTCATGACTCGGCTGGTAGAGATACAGTACCATTCCAATGGCATTATTCCTAAAGCTCCAGCCAGGGGCCGGCCTATCTAAGATTAGGGTGTGCTGAGTCCTGGCCTCAGATCCCCACTGCCTGCCTCCCATGACTGCTCCTCCCAGCCAGCCAGCCAGCCAGCCAGCCAGCCAGCCAGCCACTCTCCCTCTCTAATATGGGCACCCACAGCTGTCCTTCTATTTTGGAGCATGCTGTGACAGCGGCATGCCTCTACCCCCCCCCCCCCCCCCCCGACGCCCAGTCCAGAACAATAGACACACGCTCACATAAACATTACAAACTTTTTTTTTAAACTCAGACTACAGAATAACAGAGCTATTCCACAATCAATCCTTCTGCTGCCACACAGTAAGCCCAGGCAGGACAGGCAGGGTTAACAAGGCCTTGGGTCAACAGCGGCTAAAACAAACAGAAGGAAATGTACCTATTAATACAGGACAGAACAATGATTACATTTCATTAGTTTGTATTTCTCTAACCTAGCCACTGGGTCCTTACTTCAAATCAAATATAAATGGAAAGCTGTAGCAAGTGTCTGAGTGAGTTGTTTTATCCCAGGTAAGTTGTTTGGTGTGGAGACAGGTGAGTGGTTTGTTTGGCATAGACTTCTCTTGCACAAGTCATGGATTTTTTTTTGATGCTTTCGGGATAATATAAATTGTAAATTACCCCAAAACCGGCAGAAAAAAGTTTGTGGGTGACTGTGAAGACCTTCGTAGTATGTGTACAAAAGCACTGTGATGATGTGCATGATATGTGTTAACCTGTGAATTTCTTTCAATACAGAGTCCCATAATAAACTGAAAATGTGTCATCTTATCTAAATTCTTCCGATGGCCTCAGGGAGCGTGCCTATAGAATAAGAGACATGGAACACAGTGGCTCTGTGTGGCTATCCATGGCAGTGCGCCTCCCTGCAATCTTTACATTTGAAATCTCTGTTAACAATGAACAGCATTCCAGTGAGGCTCCACATTAAAGCACCAGGGAATGCTGGGAGTATGTGATAGCCTTTCTGCAGCTCAAGACCCCATGAGACAGACTAGCACCTGTCTATCACGGCAGTTGTCACATGTGCACACACATACACACTCATACAAATGCAGATGGACGCACACACCCCGACACACACATGCGTGTATGTATGCACACATACATTCAACACTAACATTTAGAACGGTGAAATGCACACTAAACCCAAAAAACATTTGTCATTTTGTCATGTTTTGGGCATCAAGCCTAGGATGGGGTCACCAAGGACATTGGAAACATGATGCAGAAACTTTTAAAGCCAAATGTCAATTATAATTTAGCATCATGATGGTGTGGTAGACATGTAGAATATGTGCACGTGGCAGTGGTGTTACAAAACCAGACTGTCTGAGAGGATCATGTTTTTGAAACGGAAACATAGCATCATTCGGTTTCCTTTCTACCTTTCCTTTGCTCTCACGGATGTAGAAAGGCCATATAAGAGCTTACGTGAGTTGGGCCTGGGCGGTTCGGCTGTTGTGATGGGCATGACACATTGCGAGGAGACATAAGAATATCTGGTGTTGGGCAAGACACTTGAGCTGCCATTTGCTACAGCAGTCCTCTGTCACTGCACAGATTACCGCGCTACATACCACTTAACAGGACACAGGGTGGTCAGACGCTAAACAGCTTGTCGGGGAAAAGCTCATTCGTCAGCTACAAAACTGTTCATTCATTTCCCCCAAAATGTCCCTCTATTTCCCATGATACATTTTTAGGAATCATGTAATTATCCAGAGATTTCCATATAATTGTGGTGCAATCAAATTCCATTCTCTCTGAGATTACTTAACCTTGTCTCAACATTTAAAAAACTCTCAAACAGGGAAAGAGAAAGTAATATTCTGCAGCCTAAAGTTGTGCTCAAGTGTCACCAAACTAAAGTGAGAAACAGTAGTAAGCAAGTTTGCAACCTTTTTGTTTATTAAGCCCTCCAGCATAAACTTCCGCCTTACCTTATATCTATAATGGAGATGCAGGGCGTTAGGAAGCAGGTGCAGTTGGAGAGTTTAATATAAATGAACAAGTAATAATAGAAAAACAAGAGAAGCGTCTGGACATGAGAACAATGCCTGTCTACTTACACACACACACACACACACACACCTGGCAACCCTTCATTATGCACACCTGTGCCTCATCATTAGGCACACCTGGACCTTATCACTTCCCCTATATATAGCACTCTGTTGTCATTTCCCGTCAGGCGTTATTGTCTCTAAGTAGACAGGCGATGTCGAGCGCCGGAGAAGGGCTGTAGGAGTAGACGTCGATCAGTACCTCCCCCCCCCCCCCCGCCCCCCCCGACGTGTAGCTCCAGCCGCAGGACGACGCTGGCCAGGAGGATGGCCCCGAGGGCGAGGAGCGGGCCGGTCCGGACGGCGGAGGTGGATTTCTCAGATGATGTTGGGATCTAGAATGTTGTCCACCGGAACCCAACACCGCTCCTCTGGACAGTACCCCTCCCAGTCTGGAGTCCAGAAGGGATCTGACAGCATAGGCGAGACCTCCCTCAATGTCCAGAGGAGACAAAGGTGTGTTGTGGGGGACTGCCTCAGCCAGGGGACCAGGAACCACCGGTCTGAGGAGAGAAACATGAAAAGAAGGTGCGATCTGGTAGTTAGTGGGAAGCTGTAACCTATAAGTCACCTCGTTGACCTTCCAGAGGACCTTGAACGGCCCGACCAAACCAGGGGCTCAGCTTCTTGCAGGGCAGGCAGAGTGGGAGGTTCCTGGTGGAGTCAGACGCGATCACCAGGAAGGAACACGGGCGCCTCACTGCGGTGGCGATCCGCCTGCTCCTTATGACGACGGACAGCACCCTGGAGCCTCACGTGAGCATCACTCCAAACTTCTTCTGCGCAACGGAACCATTCATCCATCACAGGGGCTTCGGTCTGGCTCGGAGTCCACGGAGTCAGGACTGGCTGATAACCCAGGACACACTGGAAGGGAGTAAGCCCGGTTGAGGAGTGACGTAATGAATTCTGGGCGTATTCCGCCCAGGGAAGTTGTCTCCCCCTGCCGGTCTGGGCAGTGACTCCTCAGGAACCTCCCCAGCTCCCAGTTCATCCTCTTCAACCTGCCGTTTGGACAGAGGCCGGTACCCGGAAGTGAGGCTGACCGTGACCCCCAGTTTCTCCATGAAAGACACAAATACCTGTGACGTGATATGAGGGCCACGGTTGGAGACGATGTCCTCGGAAGGCCATAGGGCCGGACGACCTGCTGGAACAGTGGCTCAGCGACCTGGAGAGAGGTAGGGAGACCAGAGAGAGAAATAAACCGGCATGATTTAGAAGATTTGTCCACAAATCAAATCAAATCAAATCAAATTTTATTAGTCACATACACATGGTTAGCAGATGTTAATGCGAGTGTAGCGAAATGCTTGTGCTTCTAGTTCCGACAATGCAGTAATAACAACAAGTAATCTAACCTAACAATTCCACAACTACTACCTTATACACACAAGTGTAAAGGGATAAAGAATATGTACATAAAGATATAGGGAGAGAGATGAACGCGGCTGGGAATGCCGTCTGGGCCTGCAGCTTGCGAGGGTTAACACGTTTAAATGTTTACTCACCTCGGCTGCAGTGAAGGAGAGCCCGCAGGTTTTGGTAGCGGCCGTGTCAGTGGCACTGTATTGTCCCTCAAAGCGGGCAAAAGTTTTTAGCCTGTCTGGGAGCAAGACATCCTGGTCGCGACGGGGCTGGTTTTCTTTTTGTAATCCGTGATGACTGTAGACCCTGCCACATACCTCTTGTGTCTGAGCTGTTGAATTGCGACTCTATTTTGTCTCTGTACTGGGACTTGCCTGTTTGATTGCCTTGCGGAGAGAATAGCTACACTGTTTGTATTCGGTCATGTTTCCGTCACCTTGCCCTGGTTAAAAGCAGTGGTTCGCGCTTTCAGTTTCACGCGAATGCTGCCGTCAATCCACGGTTTCTGGTTTGGGAATGTTTTAATCGTTGCTGTGGGTACGACATCGTCAATGCACTTCCTAATGAACCTCGCTCACCGAATCAGCATATTCGTCCATGTTGTTGTTGGACGCAATGCGGAACATATTCCAATCGCGTGATCGAAGCAGTCTTGAAGCGTGGAATCAGATTGGTCGGACCAGCGTTGACAGACCTGAGCGCGGAAGCTTTGTTGTTTTAGTTTCTGTTTGTAGGCTGGAATCAACAAAATGGAGTCGTGGTCAGCTTTTCCGAAAGGAGGGCGGGGGAGGGCCTTAATATGCGTCGCGGAAGTTAGTATAACAATGATCCAGGGTTTTACCAGCCCTGGTAGCACAATCGATATGCTGATAGAATTTAGGGAGTTTTGTTTTTAGATTAGCCTTGTTAAAATCCCCAGCTACGATGAATGCAGCCTCAGGGTGTGTGGTTTCCAGTTTACAAAGAGTCAGATAAAGTTCGTTCAGGGCATCGATGTGTCTGCTTGGGGGGGAATATATCGGCTGTGATTATGATCGAAGAGAATTCCTTGGTAGATAATGCGGTCGACATTTGATTGTGAGGAGTTCTAGATCAAGGTGAACAGAATGACTTGAGTTCCTGTGTGTTGTTATGATGATCACACCACGTCTCGTTAATCATAAGGCATACCCCCGCCCC
>NC_036847.1:14869184-14872239 GCF_002910315.2 Salvelinus sp. IW2-2015
TAAAACAATAATGAATGAGTGTGGTACAGAACGGCATAGGCAAGATGCAGTAGATGGTATACATTTACATTTACATTTAAGTCATTTAGCAGACGCTCTTATCCAGAGCGACTTACAAAATTCGTAGAGTCTAAAGGTTCTCACGCCGAACTGCCCATGTGCAGACTATCAAATCAAAGGCACTCCTTCATATGAAGTTGTTACATTTACATTTTAAGTCATTTAGCAGACGCTCTTATCCAGAGCGACTACAAATTGGTGCATTCACCTTATGACATCCAGTGGAACAGCCACTTTACAATAGTGCATCTAAATCTTTTAAGGGGGGGGGGGGGTGAGAAGGATTACTTTATCCTATCCTAGGTATCCTTAAAGAGGTGGGGTTTCAGGTGTCTCCGAAGGTGGTGATAGAGTACGGTATATACATATGAGATGAGTACTGTAGGGTATGTAAACATAAAGTGGCATAGTTTAAAGTGGCTAGTGGTACATGTATTACATAAAGATGGCAAGATGCAGTAGATGATATAGAGTACAGTATATAATATACATATGAGAGTGTAATGTAGGGTATGTAAACATTATATTAAAGTGGCATTGTTTAAAAGTGGCTAGTAATTTTGTGTACATTTTACATAAGTTTCACTCAATTCCCATTTTTAAATAGGCTGGATGAGTCCGTATGTTGTGGCAGCGGCCGCTAAATGTTAGTGTCCGTGGCTGTTTAACAGTCTGATGGCCTTGATGACGAAGCATAGTTTTTTCGTTCTCAGTCTCCGGTCCCTGCTTTGATGCACCTGTACTGACCTCGCCTTCTGGATGTGGGGGTGAACAGGCAGTGCGCTGGTGGTTGTTGTCCTTGATGATCTTTATGGCCTTCCTGTGAATCGGGTGGTGTAGTGTCCTGGAGGGCAGGTAGTTTGCCCATCTTCTTACCAGAAAGATGTATGTTTCTGTCGGCGCGATGCGTGAAGAAACCAGCTGGCTGCACCGACTCCGTTAGCGTCTCTTGAGTTAGCCATGTTTCCGTGAAGCAGAGCACGTTGCAATCCCTGATGTCTCTCTGGAATGTTACCCGTGCTCGGATTTCATCAACCTTATTGTCAAGAGACTGGACATTGGCGAGTAGTATGCTAGGGAGTGGAGCGCGATGTGCCCGTCTCCGAAGCCTGACCAGGAGACCGCTACGTTTGCCCCTTTTACGGCGTCGCATAGGGTCCCCGGCTGGGATCAGATCCATTGTATTGGGTGGAAGGCAAAACACTGGATCCGTTTCGGGAAAGTCATATTCCTGGTTATAATGATGGTGAGTTGACGTTAATCGTATATTCAGTAGTTCCTCCCGACTGTATGTAATGAAACCTAAGATTACCTGGGGTACCGATGTAAGAAATAACACATAAAAAAACAAAATACTGCATATTTTCCAAGGAACGCGAAGCGAGGCGGCCATCTCGGTCGGCGCCGGAAGTAGGCGTCGTGAAACCATCAGAGGGGAGATTGGTCACAAAGTCAATGGACAGATGAGACC
This sequence comes from Salvelinus sp. IW2-2015, assembly GCF_002910315.2. Classification (NCBI taxonomy): domain Eukaryota; kingdom Metazoa; phylum Chordata; class Actinopteri; order Salmoniformes; family Salmonidae; genus Salvelinus; species Salvelinus sp. IW2-2015. Next base: position 14,870,716 of record NC_036847.1, read on the forward strand.
AGGGACGCTGAGGCATTGGAAGGGGAACGAGCTTCCCTGCTGGAGCGTACCGGGTGGATTTTGTTTGGACACATACTGAACATGAGTTGATATAGTGAGCCACGTCCTCCGACAAGGTGGGCCACCAGAGATGGAGTGAATAGTGCGAGTGATACCTGGGTGTCCAGTGGTGAGGGATGGGCGCTACCTGGACTCTCAACAGATGTGGAACCACAATGTGAGGGAAACCAGGTATCCTGGTGCCCAGGCGGTGATTCTCATTCTCAACCAGGAGATGGTGTGGTTATGACGTTGAAGCCACGGGATGCCAAGGATGACTATGTGTGTGGGTACAGTGATGATGAGGAAGGGAAGGCTTTCCTGGTGCATAGGTCCCACAGTGAGGGTGAGTGGTGCTGTGATGTGTGTGGGTGTGATGTGAGTGGTGCTGTGATGTCCTGGATCCCAGTGGTCGACCATCCAACACTTGAACCGGAAATGGAGTGGAGAGCAGATGTAAGGGATGTTCAGTGAGGAGGCAAGGGCCTGGTCAATGAAATTCCCTGTGGCACCGAAGTCCACTAGAGCAGTAGATACAGCCAGCTAGTGATATGGATACTAGAAAGGGTTTGGCGGAAAATGAGAATGTGGAATACCCAGGAGATGGATGATCACGGGACCATCCCTCTGCTCTTGTGGACCCCGGGTTGGGACATATCAGACACTGCAGAAGCTGGTGCCCCTCCTGTCCGTATTAGGGACAGAGCCCCAGCTGTCTCTGACGGTGTCACTCAGCCGTGGGGAGGCGGGTGGCCCCTACCTCCATGGTTTCAGGCTTGGACTCAGAATGGTCAATGAAGGAGGGGGAGAGGGGATGGGGGTACAGACGCTCCCGCAGAAGGTTATCCAGATGGATGGCCATCACATTAAGTACGTCCAAGGAGAGGGTGTCATCTCGGCACGCCAACTCAGTCTGGATTTCCTCTCGCAACACCAAGACTGGTGCTTTGCGGATACTATTTAATGAATCTGCCAGTTGAGGACTTGTGAGGCGTCTGTTTCTCAAACTAGACACTCTAATGTACTTGTCCTCTTGCTCAGTTGTGCACCGTAGCCTCGCACTCCTCTTTCTATTTTGGTTAGAGCCATTTTGCGCTGTTCTGTGAAGGGAGTAGTACACAGCGTTGTACGAGATCTCCAGTTTCTTGGCAATTTCTCGCATGGAATAGCCTTCATTTCTCAGAACAAGAATAGACTGACGAGTTTCATAAGAAAGTGCTTTGTTTCTGGCCTTTTTGAGCCTGTAATCGAACCCACAAATGCTGATGCTCCAGATTCTCAACTAGTCTAAAGATGGCCAGTTTCATTGCTTCTTTATCAGCACAACAGTTTTCAGCTGTGCTAACATAATTGCAAAAGGGTTTTCTAATGATTAATTAGCCTTTTAAAATTATAAACTTGGACTAGCTAACACAACGTGCCATTGGAACACAGGAGTGATGGTTGCTGATAATGGGCCTTTGTACGCCTATGTAGATATTCCAT
>NC_036847.1:14878172-14897166 GCF_002910315.2 Salvelinus sp. IW2-2015
ACGACAGTTAAAAAGTTTGGGGTCACTAAAAAATGTCCCTGTTTTTGAAAGAAAATCTATTTTTTTGTCCATTAAAATAACATCAAATTGATCAGAAATGCAGTGTAGACATTGTTAATGTTGTAAATGACTATTGTAGCTGGAAACGGCAGATTCTTTATGGAATAATCTATGTTGGGGTGGCAGCTGCAGAGATGTATTTGGATATATGAGATTTGACTTCAGAAGAGTTAATGTGTTGAGTGGTGGTGTCCTGTCCTCCCAGGCTGTTGGCATGGTGCAGGAGCAGATAGGGTCAAAGTAGAGGACTGGGGTAGTGGGTTTTTAATGAGTGTAGGGTTAGTTGGAATTATTATACTTTTTTTWAATTTATTTTTTTATAATAATTTTATTAGTATTAATGTTATTATCCAAAATATCGCTATTTCGAAAACAAGCCATTGAACGTTGGTTGCAATTTCAGTTAAATCCACCAGAAAAGACAGAACAWATAATACAACAAATATTGTGGTTAAATTCAAATATACTAAATTGATTAAAAAAACATTCTTTATCACAAAAATCTTTGTAAAATATATCATAAATAGGACTGGTGGAGTTATGTCAAACACATGCAGCTAACAAAAATATATGGAAATGTTTGCTCTACCCAAAATTACAACCAACTAATTGCAGCAATACCGCATAATTGAAGAGGCAAGTGAAAGGGGGAAAAAGTAAGGAACTTGTCTGTTGGCCCAGCATTAAAGACCAAAGTTGATTTAAAGAAAATTGTGATAAATTAAAAAGTAGACCAGTTTCATTTAAGGACCAAAAAAATGACAGCTGTGCCATATAGATTGCAAAATAGTTGTAAGAGATTTTCAATGTACTGATTCCATGGCACATGGCTTATGAACTGATACGTAAAACAATGCCAATTTCAAAACTTAGAATTGTTCAACTGTATTTAACATTCTATTGGTTGCAAGAATGTTGTATAATTATTACAATTGAAGTCGGAAGTTTACATACACTTAGGTTGCAGTCATTAAAACACGTTTTTCAACCACTCCACAAATTTCTTGTTAACCAACTATAGTTTTGGCAAGTCGATTAGGACATCTACTTTGTGCATGACACAAGTAATTTTCCAAACAATTGTTTACAGACAGATTATTTCACTTATAATTCACTGTATCACAATTCCAGTGGGTCAGAAGTTTACACACACTAAGTTGACTGTGCCTTTAAACAGCTTGGAAAATTCCAGAAAATGATGTGGCTTTAGAAGCTTCTGATAGACTAATTGACATCATTTGAGTCAGTTGGATGTGTACCTGTGGATGTATTTCAAGGCCTACCTTCAAACTCAGTGCCTCTTTGCCTGACATCATGGGAAAATCAAAAGAAGTCAGCCAAGACCTCAGGAATTGTAGACCTCCACAAGTCTGGTTCTCCTTGGGAGCAATTTCCAAACACCTGAAGGTACCACTTTCATCTGTACAAACAATAGTACGCAAGTATAAACACCATGGGACCACGTAGCCATCATACCGCTCAGGAAGGAGACGCGTTCTGTCTCCTAGAGATGAACATACTTTGGTGCGATGCGAGAAGTGCAAATCAATCCCAGAACAACAGCAAAGGACCTTGTGAAGATGCTGGAGTAAACAGGTGCAAAAGTATCTATATCCACAGTAAAACGAGTCCTATATCAACATAACCTGAAAGGCCACTCAGCAAGGAAGAAGCCACTGCTCCAAAACTGCCATAAAAAAAGCCAGACTACTGGTTTGCAACTGCACATGGGGACAAGATCATACTTTTTGGAGAAATGTCCTCTGGTCTGCTGAAACAAAAATAGAACTGTTTGGCCATAATGACCATCGTTATGTTTGGAGGAAAAAGGGGGATGCTTGCAAGCCGAAGAACACCATCCCGACCATGAAGCACGGAGGTGGCGCATCATGTTGTGGGGGTGCTTTGCTGCAGGAGGGACTGGTGCACTTCACAAAATTGATGGCATCATGAAGGCAGGAAAATTATGTGGATATATTGAAGCAACATCTCAAGACATCAGTCAGAAGTTAAAGCTTAGTCGCAAATGGGTCTTCCAAATGGACAATGACCCCAAGCATACTTCCGAAGTTGTGGTAAAATGGCTTAAGGACAACAAATTCAAGGATTTGGGTGGCCATCACAAATCCTGACTCAGTTACACCAGCTCTGTCAGGAGGAATGGGCCAAAATTCACCCAACTTATTGTGGGAAGCTTGTGGAAGGCTACTCAAAACGTTTGACCCAAGTTAAACAATTCAAAGGCAATGCTACCAATACTAATTGAGTCTTTCTTTCTTTCGGAGGAGGACCTGAGCTCTAGGACCATGCCTCAGGACTACCTGGCCTGATGACTCCTTGCTGTCCCCAGTCCGCCTGGTCGTGCTGCTGCTCCAGTTTCAACTGTTCTGCCTGCGGCTATGGAACCCTGACCTGTTCACCGGACGTGCTATCTGTCCCAGACCTGCTGTTTTCAACTCTCTAGAGACAGCAGGAGCGGTAAAGATACTCTAAATGATCGGCTATGAAAAGCCAACTGACATTTACTCCTGAGGTGCTGACCTGTTGCACCTCGAAAACCACTGTGATTATTATTATTTGACCCTGCTGGTCATCTATGAACATTTGAACATCTTGGCCATGTTTTGTTATAATCTCCACCCGGTACAGCCAGAAGAGGACTGGCCACCCCTCATAGCCTGGTTCCGCTCTAGGTTTCTTCCTAGGTTCTGTCATTCCTAGGGAGTTTTTCCTAGCCACCGTGCTTCTACACCTGCATTGCTTGCTGTTTGGGGTTTTAGGCTGGGTTTCTGTACAGCACTTTGTGACATCAGCTGATGTAAGAAGGGCTTTATAAATACATTTGATTGTATGTAAACTTCTGTTCACTGGGAATGTGATGAAAGAAATAAAAGCTGAAATAAATCATTCTCTCTACTATTATTCTGACTTTTCACATTCTTAAAATAAAGTGGTGATCCTAACTGACCTAAATGTCAGGGAAATTAAATGTCAGGGAATTTTTACTAGGATTAAATGTCAGGAATTGTGAAAAATGTATTTTGCTAAGGTGTATGTAAACTTCCGACTTCAACTGTATATATGGGGGATACAACCATCCCAGCTCTGAAAGAGCCAGGCAGGTGATTCCTATGGGTACAGGAGGGAGAAAGAGCCAGGCAGGTGATTCCTATGGGTACAGGGGGGAGAAAGAGCCAGGCAGGTGATTCCTATGGGTACAGGGGGGAGAAAGAGCCAGGCAGGTGATTCCTATGGGTACAGGYGGGYGAAAGGGCCAGGCAGGTGATTCCTACGGGTACAGGGAGGAGAAAGAGTAACGCAGTTCCCTGGTGGACTGAGTGTAGAGAAGCAGTGAAGTGTAGGAACAGGGCTTCAGAATGTTGAAAAGGTCCCATAATTACCAGCACCTGATTCAGTATAAACAAGCACAAGCAGTAGTAAGGAGGATTGTTAGGACAGCTAAGAGGGAGTATTGGCACTAGTTCTGTGGGAACATAGGCAGTACCACTCCTGTGGGAGAGGTATGGGGGATGGTTAAGAGGATCAGTGGGGTCAGATGAGATTGGGGTCTCCCTGTGCTGAAAAGTGGGGAGATTTTTGCAGTGAGAGATATGGAGAAGGCAGAGATGTTAGCCTAGGCATTTGTTAAGCTGCACATCTCAAATAATCTGACAGAAGAGGGTCAGAGGAGAACATCCGGTGGTCCTGGATCAGAGAGAGATGGTGGGGGATGCATTGAATGGCCCTTTTATGTTGGCTGAGATGAAGAGAGCATTAGCTAAAGCTGAGGTAACATCTCCTGGGAAGGATGAGACGTGTTACATCATGATGGCTCATCTCAGTGACACTGCAATGGGCAAAGTATTGGGCCTTTACAATAAGGTGTGGCAGGAAGGGAAACTGCCTGGAAGTTGGAAGCAGGTTGTAGTGGTGTCGATACGGAAACCAGGGAAAGACCTTACTAGTCCTTCAAGCTATAGGCTGACAGCGTTGACATCTCATGTATGTAAACCTATGGAAAGGATGATAACGAAAAGGCTGACTTACTTTCTGGAGAGTAAGAGACTTACTTTCTGGAGAGGACTAATGTCACCAGATCAAAGTGGGTTCAGGAAAGGCAGGGGAACTATGGATCCTGTGCTGTGCCTTGAGTCAGTCATATGGAAGGCAAATAAGGAGGTGGTGGTGGTAGTCATTTTCTTTGATGTAGAGAAGGCTTATGATATGATGCGGAAGGAAGGCCTACTTATCAAGCTGGATAACATGGGGGTTGGAGGAAGGGATTTTGACTGGATAATGGATTTTCTTTTTGGGTGATCAATACAAGTGAGGGTGGGGAGCTCTATGTCACAAAGCTATGAGGTAGATAATGGTACCCCCCAGGGAAGTGTCATTCATCCTTTGTTGTTCTCCATTATGATTGACGATGATTTATTCTCCCAGGTGAGACCTAATATTGGGAGGTCATTGTTTGCGGATGATGGGGCGCTGTGGGTAGAGAGGGACAAATGTTACCCATACAGCCAGAAGAGTTCATGTAGCGATTAGTAAAGTTGAGCAGTGGTCCCTCAGGTGGYGCTTCAAGTTTTCAGTTGAGAAAATACAGACTGTGTTTTTTCTAGAAGGAAGGTTGGGGAGGAAATATACTTGAAGCTGTATGGAAGGAATCTGGAGAGGGTGGGAGGGTTTTAGGTTCCTGGGGGTCTGGTTTGACACTCGAATGASACGGGCGGAGCATATTAACAGAGTAGTTGTCAAAGGAAAGAAAATATTGAATGTGATGCGWTGCTTGTCAGGAATGGAGTGAAAATAGAATGGTAGAATGGTGTTGAAAATGCTATATATAGCACTGTTAAGGTCAACACTGGATTATGGAAGTATAGCATATGGATCAGCCGCTCAGACGTCTTTAAAAAAGCCCAAGCCCTAAGAATATGTTGTGGAGCCCTTAGGACTGCCCCGGTAGCAGCGATCCTGGAAGAGATGCTGTTAAAGTTAAGAAGAAAACAGCTAGCCATGACATATTGGGTAAATCTACAATGACATACAGTTATGCACCCTACAAAAATGGTACTCCTAGAGTGCTGGGAACATGAACAAAATCTTAATACAAGCTTTGGGTGGATAGGCAATGGCATGGCAAGAGAGATGGTGTTGTTTGGGAGGGAGTTTAGCCCCTCTGTGGTTCGTCCTGTTATCCCACCTTGGTTTCTCCCTCAGCCAGTGATCTAGGGTTGCTTGAGAGGGTATGAGATGTTGAGGAAGGAGTAGATTCAGTTGTAAGTGAACATTTAAGAACACAGTACTATGCTTTCTTGAATATATTCACAAATGGATCTAAGGACCCTAAAACAGGGAGGACCGGTGCAGCTTTTAGTATTCCTGAGTTTAAGGTGGCAGTGACAAAAAGAGCCACGGATCATTTATCTGTTTACACAATGGAGTTGTTGGCCATACTATTGGCTGCAGAGTGGGTGGAGGAGGTGAGGCCAGAGGTGAGGCCATCTGCTCTGACTCTTGTGCAGCACTGATGAGCTTAAATACATTTGTGTCACAGAGCAGACATTATGTATTGTATGGGGTTTTGCAGTGCTTGTATAGGGTGAGACAGGGGGGTATTTGTGATGTTCCTCTGGTTACCAGCTCATGTGGGAGTAGAGGGGAATGAGGAGGTGGATGTTATCACCAATTAGGCTCTTAAACATCCTAATGGTGAGATGGAATTGTCAAGCAGTAAAGCCAAGGGGTCAATAAGAACAGTGGTTAAAAACAAATGGCAAGAGTTGTGGAACAGGGAGAGAAAGGGAAGACACCTGTATAAGATCCAGGAAAAGGTGGGGGCAGGGAGGTCCTCAGACTGAGAGAGAAGGGAGGAAAGTGTAATCACAAGGCTCAATAGTACATTGAAATTGGTGGGGAAACATCTGACTGGGAGGTGTGATCATTGTCAGGAGGAGATGGAAACAGTGGAATATGTTTCTATTTCAGTGCCAGAAATATGGGAGGGAAAGGGAGCGATTGTTATTAGATTTTAGGAGTAATAGGGTTGAAGAGCCAGGATTAATTGAATTGCTGGATAAATCTTCAGGGGATATTGTATTGAATTATGTATTTCGTTTCCTTAAGGAGACGAAAATATTGGGCAGGATTTAGACCTTCGCTATCGCTGGTCCACACTCCAGTCCAGTTGYTGGCGGTAATGCGCCTTAGTTGGTTGCCAACTGCCATATAAAATCCACAGAAGAATACGTTTTCACGGTAGTGAGCTTTGAAGAGAGAGGAAAAGGCGTAGTCTTTGGTTTGCCCCCAAGTCCATGTTTATCCGTGGTGTTCATTCTTGAAGGGAAAAACATCTGGTTTTTTTGGTGGGGGGGTTGCCATTCCAGAGCACATCATCTGAGCATAATCGGCGTATAGAAGGACAGGTTTGTCATTTAACATGTGGTGGTGCATTTACGTTGATAGCAAGCCAAAGTGTATGTGTATGCTGCTGGTAGCTAACGTTAACTAGCTAGCTACAGTATCTTGCTAACTTTAGTATGTAACGTTACATCTCTGTATTAGCCCAATATCCCGACACAATCAGAATCCAGTTGCGGTCGAAGCTAATCTCAATGGGGATCCCTGTCTAAATAAAGGTTAAATCAATCATCTGCTTTGTCATGGTGACAATGCAAATACGTTATGTTGGTCTCACCTTGCACAGGTGAACTYCAATGGCTGCCAACGGGATACCAGAGGATGTGTTAATGGATAATGATCTTATAAAGGACTTAGTGGATGTGGCAAAAGACTCAGCCCTTCTAAATGGAGTGTTGATGCGGACTAAAGAGACACCCAACTCATCAGAGGTAAACCTTTTTCTGCTTGATTAGGCTAAACCTTTTAGACACACTGAACTGTTGTTTGATAACTATAGAATTTTCTACTATTAGATGGCGAAAATCACCTGTCTGGGTTAATTTAATTCAAAGGAGAAGTGGGAGAAGGAGGAACTGGGCAGCCATTGGAACTATACTGTTCAAAAAATGGCGTTTGTAATGACCAGCCATGCCAGGAATTCTCTCTTTTGAGCCTGTGTTGTCTGACTGGATTTGTGGAAATCCAGGGGTGCGACTTTCACCGCGGACGGGGGGACATGTTTTATCATTGGAATGAATGTGATACAAAACGAGGCAGCGGTGTGCTTTAGGAACATGCGGACGCCTCCGAGTGGTCGGGTAGACTGTTTGGCGTGGTTATCTGACTGGTTTTAGATGTGTCCCCCGCTCCACTTCTAAAACTAAAGTTGTGCACCTGTGGGAATGTATTKTGTCTCAGTGGTCATGTTACATGTTTTTCTGTTTATTTTTCACTATACCAAGTATCTAATCTACCATCTTAAATGTTCAGAGAACAGAATGCCAAGACATTTAATGCAATTCAATTGCTTACCTGTACTTTGTACATGTCAATCTGTTGTGATAATCAGAGAAATCCCAATAACATCAAGTTCGTAAATTCATTCTAGATTGCGCTCTGGTCGTTTGTAAATTCAGGGTGTTGTCAGAGTGTCCTTTCGTAAATTCAGAGCGTTAAACTCTCGACCGAGGAGTAGGTTTGATCCTAGCGTTCTGACCTCGGCGGCAATCAAGCACTGGGGCTAGGACTTTCCAGGTACCTCACGATCATGATATATAGGGCTCCCGAGTGGCGCAGCGGTSTAAGGCACTGCATCTCAGTGCTAGAGGCGTCACTACAGACACCCTGYTTCAAATCCAGGCTGTATCACTACCGGCTGTGATTGGGAGTCCCATAGGGTGGCGCACAATTGGCCCTGCGTCGTCCGGGTTTGGCCGGTTTATGTCGTCATTGTAAATAAGAATTTGTTTTTAACTGTTATGCCTAGTTAAATAAAGGTTACATTTTTTATATATAAAAAAGTTTGGACACACACCTACTCATTCCAGGGTTTTTTGTTTATTTTTACTTTTATCTACATCTACATTGTAGAATAATAGTGAAGACATCAAAACTATGAAATAGTTTGCACACTCTTGGCATTCTCTCAACCAGCTTCATGAGGTAGTCACCTGGAATGCATTTCAATTAACAGGTGTGCATTAAAAGTTAATTTGTGGAATTTCTTTCCTCAATGTGTTTGAGCCAATCAGTTGTGTTGTGACAAGGTAGGGGGTGTATACAGAAGATAGCCCTATTTGGTAAAAGACCATGTCCATATTATGGCAAGAACAGRTAAAATAAGCAAAGAGAAACGACAGTCCATTAAGACATGAAGGTCAGTCAATACGGAAAATCTGAAGAACTTTGAAAGTTCCTTCAGGTGCAGTCGCAAAAACCTTCAAGCGCTATGATGAAACTGGCTCTCATGACGACCGCCACAGGAATGGAAGACCCAGAGTTACCTCTACTGTAGATGATAAGTTCATTAGAGTTACCAGCCTCAGGAATTGCAGCCCAAATAAATGCTTCACACAGTTCAAGTAACAGACATGTCTCAACATCAACTGTTCAGATGAGACTGTGTGAATCAGGCCTTCATGGTCGAATTGCTGCAAAGAAACCACTAATAAAGGACACCAATAAGAAGAAGAGACTTGCTTGGGCCAAGAAACACAAGCAATGGCCATTAGACTGGTGGAAATCTGTCTTTTTCTCTGAGTCCAAATGTGCGTGTCTTTGTGAGACGCAGAGTAGGTGAACAGATGTTATCCGCATGTGTGGTTCCCACCGTAAAGCATGGAGAAGGAGGTGTTATGGTGTGGGCGTGCTTTGCTGCTGACACTGTCTGTGATTTATTWAGAATTCAAGGCACACTTAACCAGCATGGCTACCACAGCATTCTGCAGCAATACATCATCCCATCTGGTTTGTGCTCAGTGGGACTATAATTTGTTTTTCAACAGGACAATGACCAAACACACCTCCAGGCTGTGTAAGGGCTATTTGACCAAGAAGGAGAGTGATGGAGTGCTGCATCAGATGACCTGGCCACCACAATCACCCGACCTCAACCCAATTGAGATAGTTTGGGATGAGTTGGCATCCAACAAGTGCTCAGCATATGTGGAAGACTGGAAAATCATTCCAGGTAATGCTGGTTGAGAGAATGCCAAGAGTGTGCAAACTGTCAAGGCAAACGGTGGCTACTTTGAAGAATCTCAAATATAAAAAAATATTTAGTTTAACACTTTCTTGGTTACTACACGTGTTATTTCATAGTTTTGATGTCTTCACTATTATTCTACAATGTAGAAAATAGTACAAATAAAAACCCTTGAATTAGTAGGTGTGTCCTAACTTTTGACTGGTAKTGTATATGGCTATTCTCACGATTCTATATGTTTTCTGAATTGATACTGTGATGTTATAGCAATTTGATGTTCCAAACATTGCTCAGTATATATATCTGCAGCAGAGTTTTTGATCCGTCTTGGAAATTGTGCTGAAAACATCCAAAATAATATAAGCGTGCTCTCTTTTGTGTCTGGAAGAAGCTTTAACACCTCACTTTGAACATTTTACTCGCCCTAGCAGAGCTGGTTAGGCTGCTTTCGTGTTATCTAGAGCGTTGGTGACTAACTGGGTTACTGGCAACAATTGAAATCAGTTTCTTTGCCAATGTTTACATATCTGCCATAACAAGAGTTTAGGGRATTCACAAACTCCTCAATTATTCTGCACTCTGCCACTCTCAAATCAGAGTAGATTGCCATGGGGAATTTACAAAGGCACCCTTATTGTGTGTTTGGTTTCAGGTGGTGACCTATGCACCGTTCACACTTTTCCCCTCACCAGTGCCCAAGGCTGCCTTCCACCAGGCTCTAGCAGTACAAACGCACTACAACCGACTGGTGGACAAGATCAGCCAGGACTCAAGCTTCCTGGAGGAGGCTCTAGCCAGCACCATCAAAGTGGATGATTTCACTGGGAGGTTGTTCAATATATACAGACATGTTTTACGGGAAGGCAAGACCCAGGTAGGGTATTATTGCTTTCTAACAAATCAAATGTTATTAGTCACATTTTTTGCAGGTGTTGTGAAATGCTTGTGTTCGTAGCTCCAACAGTGCAGTAATATCTAACAATACACACATCTAAAAGTAAAATAATGGAATAAAAAAATATATAAATATTAGGATGAGTGGCATTGACTAAAATACAGTAGAATAGAATACAGTATATACATGAGATCAGATTTTATTGGTCATACACATGGTTAGCAGATGTTAATGCGAGTGTAGCGAAATGCTTGTGCTTCTAGTTCCAACAGTGCAGTAATATCTAACAATTCTACAACAACTACCTAATACACACATCTAAAGGGATGGAATAAGAATATGTCCATATAAATATATGGATGAGCGATGGCCGAGCGGTGCAGCGATGCAGTAGATGGTATAAAATACAGTATATACATAGGAGATGAGTAATGTAAGATATGTAAACATTATTAAAGGACTAGTGATCCATTTATTAAAGTGGCCAATGCTTTTGAGTCTTTATGTAGGCAGCAGCCTCTGTGTTAGTGACGGCTGTTTAACAGTCTGATGGCCTTGAGACAGAAGCTGTTTTTCAGTCTCGGTCCCAGCTTTGATGCACGTCTACTGACCTTGCCTTCTGGATTATAGCGGTGTGAACAGACCTTGGCTCGGGTGGTTGATGTCCTTGATGATCTTTTTGGCAGGCAGTGTGCCACCGGTTATGTGTTGGGCAGACCACACCACCCTCTGGAGAGCCCGGTTGCGGGCGGTGCAGTTGCCGTACTGCACCGCCCGCAATGCAGCCCGACAAGGCGTGGATGCAGCCCGACAAGCTGCTCTCAATTGTGCATCTGTAAAAGCTTGTGTGGGTCGTAGGGGCCAAGCCAAAATTTCATCAGCTTCCTGAGGTTGAAGAGGCGCTGAACCATTTCAGATTGTCAGTGATGTGTACGCCAAGGAACTTGAATCTTTCCACTAGAGGTCGACCGATTATGATTTTTCAACGCCGATACCGATTATTGGAGAACCCAAAAAAGCCGATACCGATTAATCGGCCGATTTTTTTTAAAATTTATTTTTAATAATGACAATTACAAAAATACTGAATGAACACCTATTTTAACTTAATATAATACATCAATAAAATCAATTTAGCCTCAAATAAATAATGAAACATGTTCAATTTGGTTTAAATAATGCAAAAACAAAGTGTTGGAGAAGAAAGTAAAAGTGCAATATGTGCCATGTAAGAAAGCTAACGTTTAAGTTCCTTGCATTTACATTTACATTTAAGTCATTTAGCAGACGCTCTTATCCAGAGCGACTTACAAGTTGGTGCATTCACCTTATGATATCCAGTGGAACAACCACTTTACAATAGTGCATCTAACTCTTTTAAGGGGGGGGGGGGGTTAGAAGGATTACTTTATCCTATCCTAGGTATTCCTTAAAGAGGTGGTGTTTCYGGTGTTTCCGGAAGGTGGTGATTGACTCCGCTGACCTGGCGTCGTGGGGGAGTTTGTTCCACCATTGGGGTGCCAGAGCAGCGAACAGTTTTGACTGGGTTGAGCGGGAGCTGTACTTCCTCAGAGGTAGGGAGGCGAGCAGGCCAGAGGTGGATGAACGCAGTGCCCTTGTTTGGGTGTAGGGCCTGATCAGAGCCTGAAGGTACGGAGGTGCCGTTCCCCTCACAGCTCCGTAGGCAAGCACCATGGTAACTAGTCCTAGACCTTGCTCAGATCATGAGAACATATGAAAGCTGGTGGTTCCTTTTAACATGAGTCTTCAATATTCCCAGGTAAGAAGTTTTTGGTTGTAGTTATTATTGGAATTATAGGACTATTTCTCTCTATACAATTTGTATTTCATATCTTTGACTATTGGATGTTCTTATAGGCACTTTAGTATTGCCAGTGTAACAGTATAGCTTCCATCCCTCTCCTCGCTCCTACCTGGGCTCGAACCAGGAACACAACGACAACATCCACCCTCGAAGCAGCGTTACCCATGCAGAGCAAGGGGAATAACTACTCCAAGTCTCAGAGCAAGTGACATTTGAAACGCTATTAGTGCGCACCCAGCTAACTAGCTAGCCATTTCACATCGGTTACACCAGCCTAATCTTGGGAGTTGATAGGCTTGAAGCACAGGGAAGAGCTTCTGGCAAAACGCAGGAAAGTGCTGTTTGAATGAATGCTTACGAGCCTGCTGCTGCCTACCACCGCTCAGTCAGACTGCTCTATCAAATCATAGACTTAGTTATAACATAATAAAACACAGAAATACGAGCCTTAGGTCATTAATATGGTAGAATCCGGAAACTATCATCTCGAAAACAAGACGTTTATTCTTTCAGTGAAATACGGAACCGTTCCGTATTTTATTTAACGGGTGGCATCCATAAGTCTAAATATTCCTGTTACATTGCACAACCTTCATTGTTATGTCATAATTACGTAAAATTCTGGCAAATTATTTCGCAATGAGCCAGGTGTCTCAAACTGTTGCATATACTCTGACTCTGCGTGCAATGAACGCAAGAGAAGTGACACAATTTCACCTGGTTAATATTGCCTGCTAACCTGCATTTCTTTTAGCTAAATATGCAGGTTTAAAAATATATACTTCTGTGTATTGATTTTAAGAAAGGCATTGATGTTTATGGTTAGGTACACGTTGGAGCAATGACAGTCCTTTTTCGCGAATGCGCACTGCATCGATTATATGCAACGCAGGACACGCTAGATAAACTAGTAATATCCTCAACCATGTGTAGTTAACTAGTGATTATGATTGATTGTTTTTTCTAAGATAAGTTTAATGCTAGCTAGCAACTTACCTTGGCTTCTACTGCATTCGCGTAACAGGCAGGCTCCTCGTGGAGTGCAATGTAATCAGGTGGTTAGAGCGTTGGACTAGTTAACTGTAAGGTTGCAAGATTGAATCCCCCGAGCTGACAAGGTAAAAATCTGTCGTTCTGCCCCTGAACGAGGCAGTTAACCCACCGTTCCTAGGCCGTCATTGAAAATAAGAATGTGTTCTTAGCTGACTTGCCTAGTTAAATAAAGATTAAATAAAGGTGTTAAAAAAAAAATACATTTTTTTTTTTTTTATTGGCCAAATCGGTGTCCAAGAATACAGATTTCCGATTGTTATGAAAACTTAATCTGCCTTAATTAATCGGCCATTCCAATTAATCGGTCGACCTCTACTTTCCACCTTCTCCACTGCATTCTCGTCGATGTGGATAGTGGCGTGCTCCCGCTTCTCTTTCGTGAAGTCCATAATCAGATCCTTCGTTTTGTTGAGGGACAAGTTATTTTCCTGGCACCACTTCGCCAGGGCCCTCACCTCCTCCCTGTAGTCTGTCTCGTCGTTGTTGGTAATCAGGCCTACTACTGTTGTCAACTGCAAACTTGATGATTGAGTTGGAGGCGTGCGTGCCATGCAGTCATGGGTGAACAGGGAGTACAGGAGGGGGCTGAGCATGCACCCTTGTGGTGCCCCTGTGTTGAGGATCAGTGAAGTCCAGGACCCAGTTGCACAGGGCAGGGTTCAGACCCAGGGCCCTGAGCTTAATGATGAGCTTGGAGGGTACTATGGTGTTGAAGGCTGAGCAATATCAGATGCTATGTTTGAATGCATTTCAAGTTGCAACAATCAAATACGTTTAGGATGAGGTCAAAGACCTTGCTCATGCTCATTTATTCATTGTACATTTCCAGTCCATAGTTTTGGGTCTGAATCGCTCAGACTACATGCTGGACCAGAATGGGGATGGGAGTGCCTCCCTGAAGCAGATCGAGATCAACACCATTGCTGCCAGTTTTGGTGGTCTTGCCTCACACACGCCAAATGTCCACCGGTATGTGAACCACAACAATACTGCCGGTTTTCCCTGCTGAAGGTTTTTATTCTCCTGCTGTAAAAGATACGGGAGGATGGGAAAGGGAATTGGAGAAGTATGTCTGGTTTGAAGAAAAAGTTGTAAACAATTGAATGCCCTGTGAATGACCCTGTCTATGTCTGCATCAATAGACACATCCTGAAGGTGGCTGGTCGGTTGGAGGATAGCAAGCGTATCCTAGACAATAACCCGTCTGCAGGTCTGGCAAAGGGCTTAGCTACGGCCTGGGACCTCTACGGCTCAGAAAGGTGGGTTTCTTGGTTAGGATTCAGATGTGTGAATGCGTTTGAGATCTGTCAGTTTGTACAAAGAACAAAAGAGGATACAGAAAACTAGGACGTTTTGTTGGTTGTCTGTCAGTAACAGAACACAAAGTAGATACCACTGCTGAGCGTTTAATATGGGTCATTCTGTCATTAAAGGGCAGTAGTCTTGTATCTGGTTGAAGAGCTCCAAAGAAACATCTTCGACCATCGATATGTGGAGAATGAGCTATGGAAGAGGTAAGGCCTAGGTGCTTGGTCAAACGCATCATAATCAACTCTGACGCAATCATCTGATTTTTATCCTGTTGATGATGCTGTGATGGAGCCTCCTAATGCCACTTTTGTAGCCATGGTAGACAAATGTAGTTGACTACCATTGGTATATCAAAACGGCGCGACATAAAATATTTCTGCTTGTTTTCAGAAATATTCCTGTTATACGAAGACAGTTTGAAGATGTAGCTAAGACGGGATTCCTTGATCAGGATAAGAGGCTGTTTGTGTAAGTGTTACTTTCTTTTAAAAAATGTATTACAGTCATTTGCGTGCTCAACATATACTCATGTTTTGATTTTGCAACATCTGTTACTGATAAGGCTGTTGAACATTGCCTTACTTTCAATGTAATGCCATGCTCATTGTTTCATTTAAAACCATTTTGTTGCAGAGATGGACGGGAGGTTGCTATTGTATATTTCCGCAATGGGTACATGCCACAGAACTACACAGAACAGGTTTGAACACAAGCATCTTCATTTCTTTCTTTCRGTTCTCAGAGCTTTGCTGGGGTTGTCAAATCTGTCATCGTGAAACTGATGCAATCACTTATTATCATGACAATGTGTATGATTTTTTTTGTAGAACTGGGAGGCTCGTCTCATGATGGAACGCTCTATGGCTGTGAAGTGTCCAGATATCAGTACCCACCTGGCTGGCACCAAGAAGGTCCAACAGGAACTGGCCAGACCGGGTGTTCTGGAGAGGTTCTTTCCTGGTGAACCTGATGTTGTGGATCAGATCCGGGCAACCTTTGCTGGGCTGTATACTCTAGACATGGTAAGAACAAAACCGGGCTCTTTTGGACTCTTGACAATGTTTACTTACATACCTCTTTCTTTATAAAGCCTTTCCTAGCAGTTTGCTTTTCTGCTTCAACTTTCTTATTCAATCTTACTAACAGGGACCAGAAGGTGACAAGACTGTGGCTATGGCTTTGGCAAAACCAGACCAGTTTGTCTTGAAGCCACAGAGGGAAGGTGGGGGTAAGAGGACCTCAGCTCTTTACTTCACATCTCTTGTGACCCTGACCTCTAACCTTGTCATGCTCTGGCCTGTCTGCTAAAGTGTAGATTTCCTCTACTCCTGTAGGCAACAACCTCTATGGAGCTGAGATCTGTCAGGTACTGGAGGGTGTGAAGCAGAGCACAGAGAGGATGGCCTATATTCTGATGGACAAGGTTCAGCCCCGCCCTGTACACAACTACCTCCTTAGACTGGGGACGCCACTCAAACTCAGCACCTGCCTAAGTGAGCTGGGTGTCTTTGGGGCCTACGTCAGGTACAGTCAAAGACCCTTCTGTATACATTCCTGTCATGACAACTTTATAGAAATTGTATATGTGAGTTGGAATGAAGTATACTGTAATTGGAGGTGGTATACATTTTGGCCCACTGAAAACTATTGTGTCAAGATGTGGTGATAACAATGTACTCCTGCAGAGTAATGAAGATGCCTTRTGTCTCCTCTCTGAATGGTTGTGTGTGTGTCCTCATGATTTCTGTGTCCACACAGGCATGGGCAAGACATGGTGCTGAATGAGTGTGTTGGACATCTGCTGAGGACCAAGAGTGATGAACACTCTGATGGAGGTGTGGCTTCTGGAGTGGCAGTGCTAGACAATCCACTCCTCGTCTGACCGACACTGCCCTCTGTCACATTAATAGTGAAACTGCACAAAGATGGTAATAAGAAAAGTTAAACACACAAGTGCTCTTCTTTGACTGCAGAGAAAATTGCTGCTCCCCATCTATTTTAGATGTTTATTTTATACTTTTACAGTAGAATCAAATGTGTGCTCTTAGAGCCTGWGCAGATCAGGAATGAGCCTGATGGACGAAGAACAGCTGTGTGRGGACACTATGAAGTCTTACTGCCACAATACATTTCTYTCACTGCTCGGTAGACTTAAACAGAGCCAAGAAATGAATGGAAACAGAAAATACAGAACTCTGATTATTTCACACCAAAAACTGTAGTATTCCAGATATTGAAATGGAGAAACTGTTTTAATCAGGAAAGAAGAGAACCATTGCGAGGTAATATCCCTAGAGTAAATAATAGTATAAAGATAAATAGATTYTGGGAATAATAGTAATAAATTGTTTTATGACTTTCAGCCTTTAGTTTTTTTTTTGTATTTATTTTCATATGCATTCATAATATACTGATGGGATTTGATGCAGTGGGTTACTATATTGGCATTAGACAGATGGATAAAGGTATCTGACAGATATAATTCAGTTCCATTTTATGAACACCAGATGGGACATGGAAAAAATAATATATGTGATTTGCATATTCATGGGGGTGTTACTTACTGTGGCTCAGTTGGTAAAGTATGGCGATTGCAACACCAGTACAGTAGGTTAGATTCCCAGGACCACCCGTATGTAAAATGCAAGCACACATGACTAAGTAGCCATGGATAAAAGCGTCTGCTAAATGGCATATATTATTACCTAAGCTGTAAAGGTTATGGCCCAGGTACATCATCATTTTGCATTTGAAAAATTGGATGTCATGACATACAGTAAACAAGTCAAACTGCTGCTTGTATGGCAGAGCTAAGGTATTCATAGACCAAAACCTTAAGAGCAAGTGTCTACCATGGATTCAGTAGCTTGCTCAACCGTTCACTGAGGATTATATAACACATCTGCCATTAAGAGGACATCTTTACTTTGGGAGAAATGGATTGATGTTCATGTGTTTCCTACTTTATACCTGTACCTAGATAAAAAAAAATCATAAAAAAAAATCATAGAACTGCTATGGTGGCTCAGTTGGTAGTGCATGGACCTTGCGATGCCAGATTTGATTCCCATGGGGGACCAGTACGAACAAATATGAACATGTATGCACTCATTACTGTAACTAGCTCTGGATAAGAGCATCTGCTAAATGACATGTCAAATTCATTTTTTTTCCATATTTTAAACGAGGGGATACAAAGAACAAACAGTCACAGATAAAACTCTAGAATAACATTTGACTTTTCTCCAGCTCGTACACTTTAACACAGTGGGGGGGGTCCAGATCTAAATKTTTTCAGGGTACATACATCTACCCCTGTGCCAAATTTGGTGCTTTTATGCACAGTCCAGTCAAATTTTGCAGCTCAACCATCCCACTAACATCTTGAACACAGGTGAACTGCAATGGCTACCAGTCCGAGTGGGGTTCCAGAAGAGGTGTTGCTGAACACTGAACTTATAAAGGACTTAGTGGAAGAAGCTAAAGACTTTGCCCTTCAAAAMGGAGTCTTGATAAGGACTAAAGAGACCCCCAACTCATCTGAGGGAAAGAGGGCATCCCCTACTATAGATAGATCAATCTTTTTTTAATAAAAACCTATACAGTGGGGCAAAAAAGTATTTAGTCAGCCACCAATGGTGCAAGTTCTCCCACTTAAAAAGATGAGAGGCCTGTAATTTTCATCATAGGTACACTTCAACTATGACAGACAAAATGAGAAAAAAAAATCCAGAAAAACCATCGTGGATTTTTAATGAATTTATTTGCAAATTATGGTGGAAAATAAGTATTTGGTCACCTACAACAAGCAAGATTTCTGGCTCTCACAGACCTGTAACTTCTTCTTTAAGAGGCTCCTCTGTCCTCCACTGTTACCTGTATTAATGGCACCTGTTTGAACTTGTTATCAGTATAAAGACACCTGTCCACAACCTCAAACAGTCACACTCATGTTAGTGATGGCTGTTTAACAGTCTGATGGCCTTGAGATAGAAGCTGTTTTTCAATCTCTCGGCCAGCTTTGATGCACCTGTACTGACCTCGCCTTCTGGATGATAGCGGGGTGAACAGGCAGTGGCTCGGGTGGTTGTTTTTCCTTGATGATCTTCTTGCCTTCCTTTGACATTGGGTGATGTAGGTGTCCTGGAGGCAGTAGTTTGCCCACGGTGATGCGTTGTGCAGACCTCACTACCCTCTGGAGAGCCTTGCGGTTGTGGGCGGTGCAGTTGCCGTATCAGGCGGTGATACAGCCCGACAAGATGCTCTCGTTGTGCATCTGTAAAAGTTTGAGTGTTTTTGGTGACAAGCCAAATTTCTTCAGCCTCCTGAGGTTGAAGAGGCGCTGTTGCGCCTTCTTCACCACACTGTTGTGTGGGTGGACCATTTCAGTTTGTCCGTGATGTGTACGCCGAGGAATTCGCAACTCAACTCAATATTAGGAAGGTGTTCCTAATGTTTAGTAAATTCAGTGTATATAAAACATATGGAAATCATGTTTTCGACTACACCGGGCCTTTAATTAAATCTTAGGATAGAATGCAAATGTGGGATTGGTACATCCATTTTTGGAATTATGATATATAACCATTGATTCTAAATAATATATTTTTAAATGTCTCACTCACCCTATCAAGAGCCCAAAATATATGCTTGCTTTACGCCATTATGTGTAAACAATATAATTGTAAACCACACTGTAATAACATGGCTATAATAATTTTGATCTCATGGATGGTCAGTCCCT
>NC_036847.1:14897191-14930178 GCF_002910315.2 Salvelinus sp. IW2-2015
GTATTCGTTTATGTTTTTTCTTTTTTTTTTGGGTTTTTGCAACTCATGCATCTTGTCCTCCAAACCACGACGATGTGAGTTTTTACCAAAAATATTATATTGGTTCATCTGACCATATGACATCCCTCTTCTTCTGGATCATCCAAATGCTCTCTAGCAAACTTCAGCCGGGCCTGGACATGTACTGCTTAAGCAGGGGACACGTCTGGCACTGCAGGATTTTAGTCCCTGGCGGCGTAGTGTGTTACTGATGGTAGGCTTTGTTACTTTGGTCCCAGCTCTCTGCAGTCATTCACTAGGTCCCCCGTGTGGTTCTGGGATTTTTGCTCACCGTTCTTGTGATCATTTTGACCCCACGGGGTGAGATCTTGCGTGGAGCCCCAATCGAGGGAGATATCAGTGGTCTTGTATGTCTTCCATTTCCTAATAAATGCTCCCACAGTTGATTTCTTCAAACCAAGCTGCTTACCTATTGCAGATTCAGTCTTCCCAGCCTGATGCAGGTCTACAATTTTGTTTCTGGTGTCCTTTGACAGCTCTTTGGTCTTGCGGCTAGTGGAGTTTGGAGTGTGACTGTTTGAGGTTGTGGACAGGTCTTTTATACTGATAACAAGTTCAAACAGGTGCCATTAATACAGGTAACTAGTGGAGGACAGAGGAGCCTCTTAAAGAAGAAGTTACAGGTCTGTGAGAGCCAGAAATCTTGCTTGTTTGTAGTGACCAATACTTATTTTCCACCATAATTTGCAAATAAATTCATTAAAAATCCTACAGTGTGATTTCTGGATTTCTTTTTCTCATTTTGTCTGTCATAGTTGAAGTGTACCTATGATGAAAATTACAGGCCTCTCATCTTTTTAAGTGGGAGAACTTGCACAATTGGTGGCTGACTAAATACTTTTTTGCCCCACTGTAATATATTTTTTTACCCTTTTAATTTAACTAGGCAGTTACATAATGCGATCTAGTTCAGAATAAGTAAACAAGTCAAATCAAATTTTGAATAATTGGCATACGCATACACCTGGTTAGCAGAAGTTAATTGCGAGTGTACGAAAGTGCTTTGCTTCCTAGTTCCTGACCATGCGTAATATCTAACAAGTAAATCTAACAATTTCAACAACAACAAAGGGAAAATGAATAAATATGTTACATAAATATATGGGATACGAATGGCCGGAACGGCATAGGCAAGGATGCAGTAGATGGTATAGATACAGTAATATACATATGAGATGAGTACATGTAGGGTATGTAAACATATAAAGTGCATTGTTGTAAGTGACTAGTATACATTTATTACATCCAATTTTTAATTATTAAATGGCTAGAGATTTGAAGTCAGTATATTAGACAGCACACTCAATGTTAGTGATGGCTGTTTAACAGTCTGATGGCCTTGAGATAGAAGCTGTTTTTCAATCTCTCGGTCCAGCTTTGATGCACCTTACTGACCTCGCCTTCTGGATGATAGCGGGGTGAACAGGCAGTGGCTCGGTGTTGTTTTTCCTTGATGATCTTCTTGGCCTTCCTTTGACATTGGGTGATGTAGGTGTCCTGGAGGCAGGTAGTTTGCCCACGGTGATGCGTTGTGCAGACCTCACTACCCTCTGGAGAGCCTTGCGGTTGTGGGCGGTGCAGTTGCCGTATCAGGCGGTGATACAGCCGACAAGATGCTCTCGATTGTGCATCTGTAAAAGTTTGAGTGTTTTTGGTGACAAGCCAAATTTCTTCAGCCCCTGGGTTGACCTGAGGTTGAAGAGGCGCTGTTGCGCCTTCTTCACCACACTGTCTGTGTGGGTGGACCATTTCAGTTTGTCCGTGATGTGTACGCCGAGGAATTTAAATGTTCCACCTTCTCCACTACTGTCCTGTCGAGTTGAGAAGTAGCAGGTCAGCCATTGGACCTATGCTGGTGTGCTTAGCCATGAGAGGAATGTTGTCCGATTGAGTTAGTGGGAACCAGATGTGTAAATGTAATTTTTTTAAATCTAGACTTAAAGGTCCAGTGTAGCTTTTTTTTAATTTTTTATCTCAGTGTCAAATAATTTCTGGGTAACAATTAAGTACCTTACTGTGAATGTTTTCAACTAAAGTGGTAAAAAAAAAGCTTCTTAGCAAAGAGCAATTTCTCAAACAAGAATTTTGCTCTGGCTGTCTGGGAGTGGTCTGAGTGGGGGGGGGGGGAACTAGCTGTTATTGGCAGAGAGGTTTGGAACCCTCTCTCTTTTTTGGTCTATTAACTCATTTCTCGCCTGGTGATGTCATCAGGCAGACCAAAACGACATGTATTTTCAAACAGCTCTTACGCTACAAAGGCATTATAATCATTTAATATGTCAGTGTTATTCCAACCTCATAGTGTGGAAATGCACTGAGTATACAAAAGAAGACCTGCTCTTTCCATGACATAGACTGACCAGGCGATTCCAGGTTAAAGCTATGATCCCTTATTGATGTCACATGTTAAATCCAATTCAATGAGTATAGATCAAAGCGGAGAAGACAGGTTAAAGAAGGATGTTTAAGCCTTGAGACATGGATTGTGTGAGTGCCATTCAGAGGTTGAATAGCAAAACAAAGATTGAAGAGCTTTTGAACAGGGTATGGTAGTACAATAGGTGCCAGGTGCACCGGTTTGTGTTAAGAACTGCAAAAGAACTGCAACGCTGCTGGGTTTTTCACACTCAACAGTTTCCTGTGTGTATCAAGAATGGTCCACCACTCAAAGGACATCCTGTCAACTTGACACAACTGTGGGAAGTATTGAAGTCCCTGTGTAACGCTTTTGACACCGTGTAGAGTCCATGCCCCAAGGAATTTAGGTTGTNTGGGTGATGTAGGTGTCCTGGAGGGCAGGTAGTTTGCCCACGGTGATGCGTTGTGCAGACCTCACTACCCTCTGGAGAGCCTTGCGGTTGTGGGCGGTGCAGTTGCCGTATCAGGCGGTGATACAGCCCGACAAGATGCTCTCGATTGTGCATCTGTAAAAGTTTGAGTGTTTTTGGTGACAAGCCAAATTTCTTCAGCCTCCTGAGGTTGAAGAGGCGCTGTTGCGCCTTCTTCACCACACTGTCTGTGTGGGTGGACCATTTCAGTTTGTCCGTGATGTGTACGCCGAGGAATTCGCAACTCAACTCAATATTAGGAAGGTGTTCCTAATGTTTAGTAAATTCAGTGTATATAAAACATATGGAAATCATGTTTTCGACTACACCGGGCCTTTAATTAAATTCTTAGGATAGAATGCAAATGTGGGATTGGTACATCCATTTTTGGAATTAATGATATATAACCATTGATTCTAAAATAATATATTMTTAATGTCTCACTCACCCTATCAGAGCCCAAAATATATGCTTGCTTTACGCCATTATGTGTAAACAATATAATTGTAAACACACACTGTATAAACATGGCTATATAATTTTGATCTCATGGATGGTCAGTCCTTGAATTTATTTGAGGGTGGTTTTATTTCACCAGCGCTGTCCCTCAGCCGTTTACCAAAAAAAAGTGGTGGGTTGACGACTTTTTGGTTTGAATCACAGATTGCCCCTTTAAGTGCTTACCAGACAAAATGCAAGTGTCTATCCAGATCCGGGCTCTCCAACCCTGTTCCTGGAGAGCTACCATCCTGTAGGTTTTCACGCCAACCCTAATATAGCACACCTGATTCTAATAATTAGTTGGTTGATAAGCTGAACCAGGTTAGTTATAACTGGGGTTGGAGCGAAAAAATACAAGAAGGTATCTCTCCGGGAACACGGTTGGAGAGCCCTGATCTAGATATTGCACCTGGGTCATCTTTGCATCTCAGGACAGCATTAGCTCACTAAGCATTTACCGTTTAGCTTTCACCACACTAGCATGCTACACAATAACAGTTGAGACTATCACATGTCTAGAACTGTGTCTGTTTGCCGGCATACATACAATTTTTAATGTGTCCATTTTATCTGAAGTTAACAAATCGTCATCGGAGCTGCTGTTCATTTTGTCTGGTTTCAGGTGGTGACCTATGCACCGTTCACACTTTTCCCCTCACCAGTGCCCAGGGCTGCCTTCCACCAGGCTCTAGCAGTACAAACGCAGGCTGGAGAAAGCTCTAGCCAGGTAATACAGAGAGCTGTATGACCAAGCAGAAAAGACTAGTGCAATTAGTCTTTAGAGGGATTGTAGCCAGTTTAAGGATCTGCTCTTTTTTTAAAATTTTAACAGCATTATCGAAGTGGATGATTTCACTGGCAGTTTATTCAACATACACAGACATGTCATTCAAGAGGGGAGGACCCAGGTAGGTTTTGTAGTTTTAATGAACCTTTTACTGCATTGGGCTAAATCAGGGTCACACAGTGTTTCTTGGTAGTCTTGAACAAATCTCCTTTGAAACAAAAGTATACACCTCACACACATGGTTATGGGTTTAAAAAAAGACACCTGTACCATGTCAGATATAGAGGTGAAATGTATTATTTTGAGTTTGCATCCCAATATTACAGTTTATATACATCACAGAAGATAGAAATGTAACAAAACTGCTTGACATAGAAACACTGGCTTTTCGGTTGGTTTTTGAAATAATGTTTATTAATTGTGAAAAATATGAATAACATGAGGTCATTAGGTTGCTTACTGCAGGAAAGGGTGACAGGGCAATTCCACCACTTTTCACTGGGAGGACCCAGGTAGGGTGTTGTAGTTCTATTTAAATGTTAATGAACTATATCAGATATTAAGAACATTTGTATTAATCTAATTTAGGAACAATTAAGATAGGATGTTCACACTACTTTATGAAAAATGTCTAGTCCATAGTTTTGGGTCCAGACTACATGCTGGACCAGAATGGCTCCCTGAAACAGATAGAGATCAACACCCTTGCTGCCGGTGGGTGTGGTGTTTCTGCACGCACACCACACGTCCACCAGTATGTTCACATAACTAGTTATCAAATGATTTCTTTAAATATCCCCTGTGAAGTATTCTTTCTAAATAAGGCCTATTATTATTTCATCATTAGGCACATTCTGAAGAGGCCTGGTCAGCTGGATGAAAGCAAGCATGTCCTAGACAACAACCCTTCTGCAAGTCTGGCAAAGGGATTAGCTAAGGCCTGGGACCTATACGGCTCGGAGAGGTGGGTGTCATAAGGTTTTCATATCACTTTAAATGTAAATGATTCAAGCTCCAACTGGCAAGGCTAACTATCTAACTTTCGTTCACTGCAGGGCAGTGGTCCTGTTTCTGGTTGAAGCATTTTTGGCCATAGATATATTGAGAATGAGCTATGGAACAGGTAAGTTTGGTTGGATTCCTTGGTGCTTATTAGTCGAGTGAATTATCTGTTCTCGCACAATGAAGTCATGAGTGTCCACATATTGACTGCAAAATGTTTTTTTGCAGAAAGATTCCTGTTATATGAAGACGGTTTGACGATGTATCTAAGATGCGATTCCTTGATGAAAACGAGGCTATTTGTGTACGTTCTATAGTAACTTTTTGTGACCAGATGGATTGTTAGATTTCTAACAAACATGTAATTATGTTACTGACATGAAGCTTGTTTGCATTTAAGCAAGTCAAACTCTCTTCATATCTCTTGTTGTTTCTCATTCTCTCTGCAAAGATGGAAGAGGTTGCTATTGTATATTTCCGCTATGGGTACATTCCTCAGAACTACACAGAACAGGTTAGATGGTAATATCCTGTCATTGTACTTCACCTGTGGTGGCAGGTAGCCTAGTGGTTAGAGTGTTGGGCCAGTAACTGAAAGGTTGCTGGATCGAATCCCTAAGCTGACAAGGTAAAAATCTGTCATTCTGCCCCTGAACAAGGCAGTTGTTCCCCGGTAGGCTGTCATTGTAAGTAAGAATTTGTTAACTGACTTGCCTAGTTAAATAAAGGGCTTACAGCATTTATTTTATTTTATTTTAACCTTTCTCAGTAGTCAGTGTATCATTGACTGTAATGTATGTACCCCTTAAACTCACAGACCAATTCCCAGTTCCTCTATCTATGATGATGATCCTGTTGGATTGGATTTGTCCCTTTGATTCAGCAGTAATAATCTTCCCTGTATGATTTTGTGTAGAGCTGGGAGGCTCGCCTCATGATGGAGCGCTTTCTGGCTGTGAAGTGTCCAGATATCAGTACCCACCTGGCTGGCACCAAGATGATCCAACAGGAACTGGCCAGACCGGGTGTTCTGGAGAGGTTCTTTCCTGGTGAACCTGATGTTGTGGATCAGATCCGGGCCACCTTTGCTGGGCTGTATACTCTAGACATGGTAAGAGAACCTGGCTAAGTGTTTACATATTACCTCTTCTCTTTACAATGTTGTTGTAAATAGTTTCATTTATTTTTCATTGACTTTACTTGGTCACAACAGGGACCAGAAAGTGACAAGACTGTCTATGGCTTTGGCAAAACCAGACCAGTTTGTCCTGAAGCCACAGAGGGAAGGTGGGGGTAAGAGTACCTCAGCTCTTTCTTTCTTCTTACAATGGGTGCATTAACTAAAGGTTGCCTGGTGCCCTGGGTGAGCTGAGATTTCACTTTAGGACCATTGGAATGGTCTACAATGTACAAACTCTACCCACTCTGTGTCCCAGGTGAGGTAAAACGAATGCACCTAGTCTCTCGTGACCCTGACACCGTCATGCTCTGGTCTGTCTGCTGATGTGTAGAATTCCTCCTCCTGTAGGCAACCACATCTATGGAGCTGAGATCTGTCAGGTACTGGAGGTTATGAAAGATGACATATAGAGGGCAACTTACATCCGGATGGACAAGATCCAGCCTGTGCACAACTACATCCTGGAACGGGGTACTCTGCTAAAACTCAGCACTTGCATATGTGAACTGGGCACATTTGGAGCTTATGTCAGGTATACACACAGACAGACATGCATATTTTTGTCACAATATTATTAATTGACTGATACAGAAATGTTCTGGATGGTGTTGTGGTGGCAGAATTTTCCACAACAGTGTTATTTGTGTTTGCACTGATGTCTGGATTTGAATTCTCATAGGAGCAGTCACATGGTGCTGAATAAGTGTGCTGAGGACCAAGCGATGAGCGCTCTGATGGAGGTGTGGCTGCTGGAGTAACAGTCCAAGACAACCCACTTTTCGTCTGACTGACACTGTCCTTTTTGATACTAGTGTATTTTGACTGGTCTATAGATGAAGCCAATGGATCCATACTATCCAAGGATGAGTGTAATGTCTGTCATCCATCTATGCCCATCATGTCTGTAGGATGTATGTGCTGTTATGTTGAATTTGATGTGGAATTGTTCACATAGCCTGTCTGATGGTACAGATTAAGTGAATAGCCTATCTAATGAAATGCAGGAATCGGACCGAGCGAGAAAAGTAGAAATAATCATCAGTTTCATTATCACTTTGCTGTTGATTTCTTCGKAACTTATTCAAATGACTGGCAGGGATCAACCAAGTTTAATAATGTAGAATTATGATGAGTTCATACAGGGGTCATTGATTTGGAAAGTATATCACAATAACTGCTATTTCTCAAACATGTAGAATGGTATTAAGATGTAMAAAATGCAGTTCCTTAGTTTGAACACCAGGTGACAGTAAAGGTTAAGATATGTCCATAGAGAATGATAAAGACATCAGCACACAGGCAGTGCTATTGAGGCAATCTCCATTTTGAAGTAGTCAATTTTCTTCTACTACTATTTTTTTATTTTATTTAACCAGGTAGGCTAGTTGAGAACAAGTTCTCATTTACAACTGCGACCTGGCCAAGATGAAGCAAAGCAGTGCGACACAAACAACAACACAGAGTTACACATGGAATAAACAAACATACGGTCAATAATACAATAGAGAACGTCTATATACAGTGTGTGCAAATGAGGTAGGATAAGGGGGGTGAGGCAATAAATAGGCCATAGTGGCAAAATTATTACAGTATGGCAAATTATACATTGGGGTGATAGATGTGCAGAAGATGAGTGTGCAGTTAGCGGTACTGGGGTGCAAAGGAGCAAAATAAATTATATGGTGATGAGGTAGTTGGATGGGGTATTTACAGATTGGCTATGTACAGGTGCAGTGATCTGTGAGCTGCTCTGACAGCTGGTGCTTAAAGCTAGTGAGGGAGATATGAGTCTCCAGCTTCAGTGATTTTTGCAGTTCGTTCCAGTCATTGGCAGCAGAGAAGTGGAAGGAAAGGCGGCCGAAGGAGGAATTGGCTTTGGAGGTGACCAGTGAAATATACCTGCTGGAGCGCGTGCTGTGGGTGGGTGCTGCTATGGTGACCAGTGAGATGAGATAAGGCGGGGCTTTACCTAGCAACAACTTATAGATGACCTGGAGCCAGTGGATTTGGTGACGGATATGAAGCGAGGGCCAGTCAACGAGAGTATACAGGGCGCAGTAGTGAGTAGTATATGGGGCTTTGGTGACAAAACGGATGGCACTGTGATAGACTGCATCCAATTTATTGAGTAGGGTATTGGAGGCTATTTTGTAAATGACATCGCTGAAGTCAAGGATTGGTAGGATGGTCAGTTTTACTAGGATATGTTTGGCAGCATGAGTGAAGGATGCTTTGTTGCGAAATAGGAAGCTGATTCTAGATTTAATTTTGGATTGGAGATGCTTAATGTGAGTCTGGAAGGAGAGTTTACAGTCTTACCAGACACCTAGGTAGTTGTCCACATATTCTAAGTCAGAACCGTCCAGAGTAGTGATGCTGGACGGGCGGGCAGGTGCGGGCAGCGATCGGTTGAAGAGCATGCATTTAGTTTTACTTGCATTTAAGAGCAGTTGGAGGCCACGGAAGGAGAGTTGTATGGCATTGAAGCTTGTCTGGAGGTTAGTTAACACAGTGTCCAAAGAAGGGCCAGAAGTATACAGAATGGTGTCGTCTGCGTAGAGGTGGATCAGAGAATCACCAGCAGCAAGAGCGGCATCATTGATGTATACAGAGAAAAGAGTCGTCCTCAGGTTGAACCCTGTGGCACCCCCATAGAGACTGCCAGAGGTCCGGACAACAGGCCCTCCGATTTGACACACTGAACTCTATCAGAGAAGTAGTTGGGGAAACAGGCGAGGCAGTCATTTGAGAAACCGAGGCTGTTGAGTCTGCCGATAAGAATGTGGTGATTGACAGAGTCAAAAGCCTTGGCCAGGTCGATGAATACAGCTGCACAGTATTGTCTATTATTGATGGCGGTTATGATATCGTTTAGGACCTTGAGCGTGGCTGAGGTGCACCCATGACCAGCTCGGAAACCAGATTGCATAGCGGAGAAGGTACGGTGGGATTCGAAATGGTCGGTGATCTGTTTGTTAACTTGGCTTTCGAAGACCTTAGAAAGGCAGGGTAGGATAGATATAGGTCTGTAGCAGTTTGGGTCTAGAGTGTCTCCCCCTTTGAAGAGGGGGATGATCGCGGCAGCTTTCCAATCTTTGGGGATCTCATACGATACGAAAGAGAGTTTGAACAAGCTAGTAATAGGGGTTGCAACAATTTCGGCAGATAATTTTAGGAAGAGAGGGTCCAGATTGTCTAGCCATGCTGATTTGTAGGGGTCCAGATATAGCTGATTTTCTGAAAGAGCTGCAATCTGGATTTGGGTGACGTGGGGAGGCTTGGGTAAGTTGCAGTGAGGGGTGCAGGGCTGTTGACCGGGGTAGGGGTAGCCAGGTGGAAAGCATGGCCAGCCGTAGAAAAATGCTTAGTAAAATTCTCAATTATCACGGATTTATCGGTGGTGACAGTGTTTCCTAGCCTCAGTGCAGTGGGCAGCTGGGAGGAGGCGCTCTTATTCTCCATGGACTTTACAGTGTCCCAGAACTTTTTGGAGTTAGTGCTACAGGATGCAAATTTCTGTTTGAAAAAGCTAGCCTTTGCTTTCCTAACTGCCTGTCTATATTGGTTCCTAACTTCCCTGAAAAGTTACATATCGCGGGGGCTATTCGATGCTAATGCAGTACGCCACAGGATGTTTTTGTGCTGGTCAAGGGCAGTCAGGTCTGGAGTGAACCAAGGGATATATCTGTTCCTGGTTCTACATTTTTTGAATGGGGCATGCTTATTTAAGATGGTGAGGAAAGCACTTTTAAAGAATAACCAGGCATCCTCTACTGACGGGATGAGGTCAATATCCTTCCAGGATACCCGGGCCAGGTCGATTAGAAAGGCCTGCTCGCTGAAGTGTTTAAGGGAGTGTTTGACAGTGATGAGGGGTGGTCGCTTGACCTCAGACCCATTACGGACGCAGGCAATGAGGCAGTGATCACTGAGATCCTGGTTGAAGACAGCAGAGGTGTATTTGGAGGGCAGGTTGGTTAGGATGATATCTATGAGGGTGCCTGTGTTTATGGCTTTGGGGTTGTACCTGGTGGGTTCATTGATAATTTGTGTGAGATTGAGGGCATCAAGCTTAGATTGTAGGATGGCCGGGCTGTTAAGCATGTCCCACCTAACAGTTCGAGCTCTGAAGATAGATGGGGGGCAATCAATTTGCATATGGTGTCCAGGGCACAGCTGGGGGCAGAAGGTGGTCTATAGCAGGTGGCAACGGCTGTTGGCAAACATACTGAAAAGGGTCATACTGCCACCTAGTGTGTTTGAGCAGGTATTAAGCCAAGGTTGGCAATTTACCTCCACGGAATTAATTAATTCGCTTATCCCTCCAGATGACCCAGAGGGAATCATGTGATTCTTTCTTCATCCAGGAAGTCCCACCCAGTTGACTACTTTAAAATGGTGGAAGCCCTCAATGGCGATTTCCATGCCAAACAGGTTTCATCCATCTCGAGTCCTATATCTAACTCTATGGATATTTCTTGGACTATTCAAAAAATAAAATGTCAAAGGTTTTTAGAATGATTATGAAAAACCAGTATCTTTCATCATTCTCATTTGGGCCTTTTGCAGAGGTCAAACAGTGGGTATAACACTGTGCTTATCAGTGAATGGATACTTTTTGAAAACGATAACAATATACTTGAGATATGCAACTGTTGTATTAGCCATCAAAATACTCATGTTTGGTCTCAATACTGATCCTTATAAGGTAGTCTATGCCTATGTTTAGCCATTCCATTCTTTGTTCATGATCTACCAACTCTCTGAGGAGACAATGGGGCCAGATTGACTATCCTTTAAGAACAAACACACACAACAGCCAGTTTGACCTGGATGTTATCTCCCCCTCTCTGTCCCTGGCAGTGCTGTTGTCTACTCTGRCTGTGTGTTTTATCCTGCTGTCATCAGAGCTCTTTGTTATTGTTCGCTCGGTGCCACACATTCCAGGAGTTGGGTCATCAAACAGACGGACACACAGGTCACTCTCAATGGGCTGCATTTCCCGCAAGGCTCTGGCTGTATTCCACTTTACTTCCTGGACTGCAGCAGTGGAAAATGAACTGTGTTTGTTCCCGACAAAAGTTGCTCTAGGGGTCAGGATATGTATTATTCCAGTGATCACTAAGCAGACAGTTTAGTCATAGGTTTCCTTTCTCAGAAATCGCTCCGCATGACTCCCAAAAGCTGACAAAGAATTGTACCTATTTTCTCCATGAATGACTCCACTGTTTGTTTCCTTGCCAGTGTGCTCACATTCTTGGACAAATTATTGGCAAAGGTAGTTGAGAACGCTTGAGTGAATGGTTGTAGTGGATTAGCCTTCAACTCTGATCACGGACTAAAAGCAAACTATTGGAGTTAACAAGCTGGTTACACAAGTGGCCCAGATAGCAGGGCACTGTGGTGAGAGTGGCAGAGACTGCAGACAGAGGCGCCAGGTCAGGAAGGAATGACAGGAAGTGGGTCATGACAGGGTGGAAGTGGGTCACAGTGCTCCAGCTCTGCATGGGAGGACAGGGAAGGACAACAGCACTGAGACAGGACTCGGAGTAGCTTCCCTGCCTGACTCACTTTCCTGCTGCAATCCCTACACCACTCTGTTTTGTCCATAGACTGTAAAAATAAACTGTCAAATCAAATGTGTTTACTACAAATCACTTAATTTTTTATTCTACACCCTCTTTTGAAAATAAAGTGTGTTTTTGGAAAACCTCTGTCAGGTGTTACTTTCAATTAACCTACCTATGTTATTTTATTTACACACCTTAGAGAAAACCCTACGAGGCTACAGTGCATTTACTGATTACTCTTAAAGCAGCAATGGTGGAAACAGAATCTGAGGGTTTGACCGTTGCCATGACACCAGTTATAACTAAGATGATGAGCAAGGTGAAGAGATCCAGGCAATGGTACTGAATCCAGTTCAACTCATGGGCTGCTGCCATCACATGACCTGCTCCTTTGTCCCTCTTAATATACTCAGTCCAGAAGATCGCCAGGTAAAAGGGATTAACAGGACAGTCCTTATGCACGGCCCAAAGCTTTGTAATCTTCTTCTTGTACGTTTTGTCATTGATTATCTTATTAAGGGCCTTCAGAATTTTGTCTGAGGTCACATCATTAATACTGAGGACTTTTCCCACGCCTTGTGCTGCCATGCGCTGCACGTTGTCACACTGGTCACCAAACAAGGGCATCATCACCATGGGCACACCGTTGCAGATCCCCTCGTGGATCCCATGGATCACTCCATGTGTGATTAAGGCCTTGACGGTGGGATGGCCCAATAGATCGTTCCGGGGGAGCCAGCTTATCACCTTGACATTCTCTGGAGGATTTTCAGGCACAGCTCCAATGTATCTCCACACAACTCGTTGAAGAACCTGCCGGAAGACATCAAAGAACTGTTGAGCTTTCTCAGCTGGCGGTGAGAAATCAAAGCACATGAGCCAAATTGATGTCTTGCTCATCAGCTGTGGAACAGTCGTCTCCCTCTGTAGGACATCTGAGGKGATGGAATTGACTCCTGAGTACAGGTATCTGCAAGACAGGGGCTCAAGCAGGGCCAACAGGAAGTTGACACTCCTCTGTCTCAAGGTCATGTGGTCTGTGTAGTGTGAGGGGACATAGGAGGCAGGGAATGGGCACTGGCTGGCCTCAAACTCTACACCACACAGGGGGCAGTTATGGATGAAGAGAGAGTCTCCAACGATGACACCAACAGGTTAAAAGGGATCAGTCAGGGTTTGCATCAGCTTCTTGTTATATAGGAGGAATGTTACAGGCATGCTGGATGTAGTCCCTAAGCACTGTCAGGGTTTGCATCAGCTTCTTGTTATATTAGGAGGAATGTTACAGGCATGCTGGATGTAGTCCCTAAGCACTGTCAGGGTTTGTATCAGCTTTCTTGTTATATAGGAGGAATGTTACAGGCATGCTGGATGTAGTCCTTAAGTACTGTCAGGGTTTGGTAGTAATGCCACATAGGGAGGTCAGGGTGATTTAGTGCTGCAAAGGCCCCCTGCTGCTACCCCTGATATCACCACCACCACCCTGTGTCCCCTCCAAGCTCCTCCACCATGCTCCTCATCCCAGTCCAGTGGCTGCCGTCCTTGGGCATCACAAGCAGCTTCCCAACCTGAGGGGAGACCAGATGGAGGCAGAGCAGCTGCCCTCAGAAACACTCCTCCTTCAGCCATAGGATAGAGTGGTCACTACACTTGGTTACACTACAGGATAGAGGGAACTATACAAACAGACAGTTAGAATCGTGAGTGAACAGTAGCCGACAATTGACAATGTAGTTTCACTGTGTTACTGTGCATTTAATTACATTTTTAAATAGAAAAAAGTTCCGTCAAGAGTTTGGGAGAAGTTTGAGAGGAGCATACACGTTACACACATAAAKATTMAAGTGGAGTTTAGGATGATGTGTTGCAATGGGCTGAATCAGAATCAGCCGTTTGTATTTACCGATATGCCCAGTTTACTCTCTTTCCTGAAAACAAATGCATATTGGGAATGTTAGTGTTTCCTAATATGTTGTTTGATTTTTGAAGAAAGGCCACCAGTCTTGTCAGTAATGCCAGTTGCAGCATGTCAATAAAGAACACTTCAGGGAACCTCCTCCACAGTCTACACACAGGGCTCTGTCATGGGTGTAAAGTCCAGCACAGACAACAGAGCAACTAGAACACCAGGGGATTTGGATGCCTCTTTTTCTTTAGCTTCAAAGCGCTGTTACTATGTTATCTCCCTTTATTGTGTGTTTTCCCCCTGACACTAGCACATTTCCCTGTCCACATGTTCATGCCAGTGATTTGGCAGAGGACCTTTAGAGTAGATCTGTTAAGTGCAGATAATATGTTTGCATCCCCTGGAGACAAAGGTCTGTGCTAGCGTGCTTCACTCCTTTTGCTCTGTCATCACAGTGTGATAACATCCTGTCCTAACGACTGGAGCGGCTGGCTGAAAGGAGAAAGACATGCAGGCAGACAGACAGGAACCCARCCGGCCCATCACACTACCATTGACCTGAATGTGTACTGGAGMTAGGCTGTAGCCTCAGAGGAACAAATGTGTTACAGCCACACGAGTCAAGGTTTAATTCCTGTCAACTTTTAAGTTCCTCATTATTGTAAATTGGAACTTTCCTAACCCCAACTTCCTCTTCCACTATCTTAATGAGTATTAAAATACTTGAATGAAACTCTCAAAAAGCCTAAGAATGCAGTTACAGAGGCACATTCCTTGGAAGACTTTGCATGCATGGTAGACTTTGCATACATGGTACTTATCATAAATAGCCATGTAATTGTATGACAAAGTACATGTTAGCTTGACTGTGAAAGCCACAAATGGACAACAACAAGCAGAAACAAGTATTGACACATCAGCATCTCCTCAACTACTCTCACASGAATGAGGAAGTGAGTGATGCACTAGTTTACGGGAAATTAGTGGGAGGGGTTGATGGGAATGCATGGGGGTGGTTATGGGGATGACTATGACAAATATTTCAACAGAGAGAGAGGAAGAGAGAACAGTGAGGTAGAATGCCTTAAACAATTGTAGCCAGAGGAAGCTGGTAGGAGGAGCTACAGGAGTACAGGCTCATTGTAATGGCTGGAATGGGATCAATAGAACGGAGTCAAACAACTTGTGTTCATGTGTTTGATGTGGTTAATACCATTCCATTGATTCCATTCCATCCATTACAATAAGCCCGTCCTCATATAGCTCCTCCCACTGGTCTCCTCTGGTTGTAGCACAGTAAAGTTGGATTTGATATCCATATTTGTTTCTGTGTGTAGTAGTGGCTGGATTCAATCCGTATTGCAGAACTATAGCGGAAGATCCACGTTATGGCTCGATACACATTTAAAGGCAATGTTCCCACGTTGGCAAAGACTGGGTTCACAGTAAATGCTGCGCATGTCGGCTCAATATGAAATGACCTTTACATTTTAATGCGGATCTTCCACGATACGGATTGAATCCAGCCCCAGCAGGCCTTCCTTCCAACAAAGATTATTCTAGAGTTCAATATGGTGTTTTGCTGATGTGTCCAGCATGCCACCAAAAGCCGTTCTAAACGTCATGCTCATACAGCTTAGGAGTTCACTGTCATACAAAACTCTGAAAACTCTCTCAGGACTCTATTCAATCTGTATTGCTGAAGTGTTACAGATTGCGCAATAGAAATGTAAAGGTCATTTCCGGTCATTGAGCCGGCATATGCAGCCTTTACCGTGAACGTGGTCTCCGCTAAAGCGAGAACATTACCTTTAAATTTCAATCATGCTGTAARTCTGAACTTCCATGATACGGATTGAATAGAGCCCTCAGTGAGTTTTCCAAAGCAATTGTGCATAAACAAAGATCTAAAAGACAAGACAACCCGTCAATAACATCTCCTCTTGTGTATAAACAATGTTATTTACAAATGGGCGAGTTCAAGGGGTGAGTCGACAGGCTCATGCTGACAGTTGCCGTTCAGACTATTGATGTGTGTCTCCCTCCTTCTGCCTCAGAAGGGGAGTGACAGGAATCTGCTTGTGGTCTGGTCACCACGCCCTCCCCTCTGCCCTGCGGTCCATGTCATCCTGTTTGCCTGTTTGCTTGAGAGAGAAAGCTGACCTTTCCCTTAATAGCCAATCTGGCCAACACAATGTGTGGAGCTGTGAGTCAGGCAGCAGGAATGCAGCACTCCCCGCAGGCGGAGATGGGGACACTGCAGGTAGCGCCAGCCCCAAGGAGTCAGGGTCACCCTGAGACGTTTCYTTCCTGCCTTGGAAACCCCTGAGGCATGCTGTAGGAAAACATTGACTTAGTCATCTCCCACACTARAGCCAACCTTCCTCTCAGGCAGCTCTCCCATGTACTGGCTTGTTGCAGTAGGAGGGTGGCTGGCTGGCTGGCCAACCGTTGGATCCGTCACAGATGTGAAAGTGCTGGGGCGGATAGCTGGGATAGCTGTCCGCCCTCTCTAATTACTCTGTCTGACTCATTCACAAAAATGTGAGAACAACTGCCTTGCCTTGAACAAGTGCAGCTAGAAACTCTGCGGMGCAGTTGATTATATCTAACTTTCACAGAGGAGAGTAAAGCATGAGATGTGAGCCAAATAAAAATCACAGCATTTGATACGCTTATGGTGGGAAACAGTTTTGAATGTTTTTTTAAGATCAGACGCTTTGCAGGGGGTATTTAAGATCCAGGCCACACACGCAGGCAGTGATGAGGACCAGGATCGCTGACTAGTAGAACACCCTGCTATACAGGGAGAGACGGATCACACTGACCTTACAGAGCACTGTGCTCCAACGGAATGACTTCCACTCCCTCAGTGCGGTGTGTGTGTGTGTGTGTGTGTGTGTTGGGGGTTTTGTGTGCTTGTGTGGTGTGTGTGTGTGTGTGTGTGTGTGTGTGTGTGTGTGTGTGGTGTGTGTGTGTGTGTGTGTGTGTGTGTGTGTGTGTGTGTGTGTTGTGTGTGTGTGTGTGTTGTGTTGTGTGTGTGTGTGTGTGTGTGTGTGTTGTGTGTGTGTGTGGGTGTGTGTGTGTGTGTGTGTGTGTGTGTGTGTGTGTGTGTGTGTGTGTGTGTGTGTGTGTGTGTGTGTGTGTGTGTGTGTGTGTGGTGTGTGTGTGTTGTGTCGTGCTGTGTGTGTGTGTGTGTGTGTGTGTGTGTGTGTGTGTGTGTGAAAAACAAATGTTTTGGGCAGCATACAAAACATACCTTGTGAAAGCACATCCCTTAAAGTAAATGTTAAGCAGCTAATTATACAGGGGTGTTCATGTTGTGTATGATGTCCAAAACAATGGACAGCCAGGACTCGTCAGGCCATATTATGACTATCATTTTTGGATCGTTGCCTGTGTTTGGAAATATGGTATATATGCGTGTTTCTTCAGTTCTTCAGAATAAGTTCTTGAGAAAGATTTGGGAGGGGGGAGTTCCTGCAACAGCTGGAGTTTCTCTCTGTTTCCCAATAACTGTTTTGCAGGGAGTGGTATACAGGAATGAGCATGTAGAAGGCAGTGGAGGCTGCTGAGAGGAGGACGGCTCATAATAATGGCTGGAAACGAGTGAATGGAATGGATGTATTTGATACCATTCCACCAATTCCGCTCCAGCCATTTCCACGAGCCCATTCTCCTTAATTAAGGTGCCACCAACCTCCTGTAGTAGCTGCAAATAATCGGCCATAAACAATGGTCAGAGTTGTACAGATAATTTAAGATGAGCAATACTGTTAACACAACACTATTAACGCATGCATTTTCCGAGAGAGCGAGAGAGAGAGAGCGAGAGAGAGCGAGAGAGAAAGAGAGAGTCAAAGCAGCAGGTCCGAGACAAGGTAGAGCGTCCGGTGTAACAGGTCAGGGTTCCACAGCCGCAGGCAGAACAGCAGAACTGGATCAGCAGCACGACCGGGTGGACTGGGAACAGGGACAGCCAGGAGTCGTCAGGCCAGGTAGTCCTGAGGCATGGTCCTAGGGGACAGAGAGAAAGAGGGAGACAGAAGAGAATTAGAGGGAGCATGCCTAAGATCACACAGTACCACAGGTAGGACAGGAGAAATTGAGGTCACACAATACACCAGAGCGGACAGACTGACCCTAGCCCACCGGAGCATAAACTATTGCGGCATAGATACTGGGGACTGAGACAGGGGGGGTCGGGGAACACTGTGGTCCCATCCATAGATACCCCTAGACAGGGCCAACCAGGCWGGATATAACCCCACCCAATTGGCCAAAGCACAGCCCCCACACCACCAAATGTATATCAACAGGACACTAACTTACCACCCTGAGACAAGGCTGAGTATATAGCACACAAAGATCGCCACACAAGCCCGAGGGGATACAAAACTTGACAGGAAGATAATTTCAGTGATTCAACACACCCAAGTCGAGTATAGCGGGAAAATAAGCCACGGATGACATACAGTGCATTCAGACATTTCGTTACGTTACTGCTTTATCCTAAAATTMATTTAAAAWATATATATATTCATCAACCTACACACAATACCCCATAATGACAAAGCCAAAACAGGTTTTAGAAGAAAAAAAATGCAAACTGAAATACATTATTTAAATACAGTTGAAGTCAGAAGTTTACATACACCTTAGCCTAATACATTTAATCTCAGTTTTTCACAATTCCTGACATTTAATCCTAGTAAAAAAAATCCTGTTTTAGGACAGTTAGGATCACCACTTTATTTTAAGAATGTGAAATGTCAGAATAATAGTAGAGAGAATGATTTATTTCAGCTTTTATTTCTTTCATCACATTCCCAGTGGGTCAGACGTTTACGTACACTCAATTAGTATTTGGTAGCATTGCCTTTCAATTGTTTAACTTGGGTCAAACGTTTRGGGTAGCCTTCCACAAGCTTCCCACAATAAGTTGGGTGAATTTTGGCCCATTCCTCCTGACAGAGCTGGTGTAACTGAGTCAGGTTTATAGACCTCCTTGCTCGCACACGCTTATTCAGTTCTGCCCACAAATTTTCTTTAGGATTGAGGTCAGGGCTTTGTGATGGCCACTCTAATACCTTGACTTTGTTGTCCTTAAGCCATTTTGCCACAACTTTGGAAGTATGCTTGGGGTCATTGTCCATTTGGAAGACCCATTTGCGACCAAGCTTCAACTTCCTGACTGATGTCTTGAGATGTTACTTCAATATATCCACATAATTGTCCTGCCTCATGATGCCATCTATTTTGTGAAGTGCACCAGTCCCACCTGCAGCAAAGCACACCCACAYCATGATACTGCCACCCCCGTGCTTCATGGTTGGGATYGTGTTCTTCGGCTTGCAAGCKTCCCCCTTTTTCCTTCAAACATAACAATGGTCATTATGGCCAAAGAGTTCTATTTTTGTTTCAGCAGACCAGAGGACATTTCTCCAAAAGTACGATCTTTGTCCCCATGTGCAGTTGCAAACAGTAGTCTGMTTTTTTTATGGCGGTTTTGGAGCAGTGGCTTCTTCCTTGCTGAGCGGCCTTTCAGGTTACGTCGATATATGACTTGTTTTACTGTGGATATAGATTATTTTGTACCGGTTTCCTCCAGCATCTTCACAAGGTCCTTTGCTGTTGTTCTAAGATTGATTTGCATTTTTCGCACCAAAGCACGTTCATCTCTAGGAGACAGAACGCATCTCCTTCCTGAGCGGTATGATGGCTGCGTGGTCCCATGGTGTTGATACTTGCGTACTATTGTTTGTACAGATGAATGTGGTACCTTCAGGCGTTTGGAAATTGCTTCCAAGGATGAACCAGACTTGTGGAGGTCTAAAATTATTTTCCGGAGGTCTTGGCTGATTTCTTTTGATTTTCCCATGATGTAAGCAAAGAGGCACTTAATTTGAAGGTAGGCCTTAAAATACATCCACAGGTACACCTCCAATTGACTCAAATGATGTCAATTAGCCTATCAGAAGCTTCTAAAGCCATGACATCATTTTCTGGAATCTTCCAAGCTGTTTAAAGGCACAGTCAACTTAGTGTATGTAAACTTCTAATCCACTGGAATTGTGATACAGTGAATTATAAGTGAAATAATATGTCTGTAAACAATTGTTGGAAAAATTACTTGTGTCATGCACAAAGTAGATGTCCTAACCGACTTGCCAAAACTATGGTTTGTTAACAAGGTATTTGTGGAGTGGTTGAAAAACGAGTTTTAATGACTCCAACCTAAGTGTATGTTAACTTCCGACATCAACTGTAGGTGTTCCTTTTGCACAGGTTTGAAAGGGCAGTGTGGAGTGATATTGAGATTGCGTCATCTGTGGATCTGTTGGAGCGGTATGCGAAATAGAGTGGGTCTAGGGTGTCTGGGAGGATGCTGTTGATGTGAGCCATGACCAGCCTTTCAAAGCACTTCATGGCTACRGACATGAGTGCCACGGGGCGGTAATCATTTAGTTAGGTTACCTTCACTTCCTTGGCTAACCTAAGTGTATGTAAACTTCCGACTTCAACTGTAAGTGCTCAAAGCCTTTGCTATGAGACTCGGGTGCTCAGGTGCATCCTGTTTCCATGGATCCTCCTTGAGATGTTTCTACAAATTGATTGGACATGATTTGAAAAGGCACACACCTGTC
The DNA here is from genome assembly GCF_002910315.2 of Salvelinus sp. IW2-2015. Lineage (NCBI taxonomy): Eukaryota > Metazoa > Chordata > Actinopteri > Salmoniformes > Salmonidae > Salvelinus > Salvelinus sp. IW2-2015. The sequence continues at coordinate 14,917,673 of NC_036847.1, forward strand.
TCTATAAGGATCCACAGTTGACAGTGCATGTCAGAGCAAAAACCAAGCCGTGAGGTCYAAGGAATTGTCCATAGAGCTCAGAGACAGGATTTTGTTGAGCTACAGATCTGGGGAAGGGTACCAAAAACATTTCTGCAGCACTTAAGGTCCCCAAGAACACAGTGGGCTCCATCGTTCTTAAATGGAAGAAGTTTGGAACCACCAAGACTCTTCATAGAGCTGGCCGCCCGGCCAAACTGAGCAATTACGGGAGAAGGGCCTTGGTCAGGGAGGTGACCAAGAACCCAATGGTCACTCTGACAGAGCTCCATAGTTCCTCTGTGGAAATGGGAGAACCTTCCAGAAGGACATCCATCTCTGCAGCCCTCCACCAATCAGGCCTTTATGGTAGAGTGGCCAGATGGAAGCCACTCCTCAGTAAAAGGTACATGACAGCCCACTTGGAGTTTGCCAAAAGGCACCTAAAGACTCTCAGACCATGAAAAACAAGATTTTCTGGTCTGATGAAACCAAGATTGAACTCTTTGGCCTGAATGCCAAGTGTCTCATCTGGAGGAAACCTGTCACCATCTCTACGGTGAAGCATGGTGGTGGCAGCATCATGCTGTGGGGATGTGTTTCAGCGGCAGAGACTGGGAGACTAGTCAGAATTGAGGGAAAGATGAACAGAGCAAAGTACAGAGAGATCCTTGATGAAAACCTGCTTCAGAGGGCTCAGGACCTGACTGGGGCGAAGGTTAACCTTCCAACAGGACAACGACCCTAAGCACACAGCCAAGACAATGCAGGAGTGGCTTCGGAACAAGTCTCTGAATGTCCTTGAGTGGCCCAACCAGAGTCCGGACTTGAACCCGATCGAACATCTCTGGAGAGACCTGAAAATAGCTGTACATTATGAGGTATTGTGTGTAGATTGAAGAAACAAAAACGATTTAATCCATTTTAGAATAAGGCTGTAACACAATGTGGAAAAAGTCAAGGGGTCTGAATACTTTCTAAATGCACTGTATGTATGAATATGGTACAATGATAATTGAGTTAACATATTTTGGAAAAGTTTACATTGCACAGTATATACTTACAGAAATAATCAACCTGAGAGAAAATTGGGTTATTTTATTCTCAAACAGTCCCTCACTGTAGATTGGCTTTGTCCTGCTATTGTGATGACTCAATCCAAAATGCATATTTTCCCCATTCAAAGGAGCTCCATAGGTGAGGAGTGAATGAGTCATCGATTCTCCATCCATGCAAATACAACACCCTTATTTGACTGTCATTGTAAAACAGGTTTGCATGATTTTCCCTTCCTCAGTTCAGGGAATGAGTAGGCTACTTCATTGACTGAGTCCTATCAGTCCCATCACAAGGCAGACAGTAGCACTTTATGGGGCAAAACAAAAATGGTGGCAAGATGAAAGGTTTCATGGCAGAGATTCCACTTGTGTATCATATTTGACATTATGGACTTTGTTGGAGTTAAAAATACATTGCCTTGCTGTATGATGTTAATATTCAAAGCAGCCACCCACATGTCAATTGTAGTACACCCCCAGATTCTCAGAACTTGCATAACTATGCCATCTAAAGGAAATGCTCTGTGGTTTTGATGATGTCTCTACTACAGGCAAATGTTTTCCAGGTAGAGGATGCATACAGATAGAGGGTTAGACAAGTGTTGAGTAATATGTCAGTGAGATAAACCAAAGTGCAATGGCTTAGAAACCACAATACAGTGTGCGTTTACAGTAATACCCAGCCCACATGGTCATACAGGTCCTCTAGCTGGGCTTTGGACATATACTGAAGCATGCATAAGCCAATCAGGTATAGTGAGCAAGGATAGGCAGAGGATTACAGAGGCTTGGGGAGCGTGACCCCCATGGGGAGAGAGGAGGGGCCAGGTTGGCAAAGCTGGGGCCTGGAGAGGGGGCAGGGCAGAGGACCACATGCTGGGCCATCTCTGCTAAAGGAATTAAGATGAGGGCATGCCTGGCTACGTAGGTGTATTTGAATACTTACTAAACAAACAGCCAAAATTTGTGCCAAAATTTTCTACCTCTATGTTGTCTCTACTGAAATACAAAATGCAAACGCTACAGATATGGACTTCTAGACCTTCATAAATGRATCTACTTTGCCTTCTGAGATGATGTTAGTAAAGTTCTGATTTTCAGACTGAGGCCAGGACCCCCGCGGTATAATCGCCTTTTATTAAACGTAACCTGCTTTCTAGATAAACCCTTAAGAACATAAATCAAAGTTTTTTAGCTTGACTTATAAACAGACTAATGAAATCTGAACCATGTCTCCTTGTCAACTTTGCACACTACTGCTCATGCTCCCATTTTATTTTATTTATAACAACGTTTCGACCCTTAGGTCTTTATCAGGCATCCATATCCCAGGTGGGGGTGAAAGGTCCTATATATAGGGGCGGTACTCAGTGACATCACTTCCTGAAACAGGAGGTAAAAACATATAACATAGGTTCACAATATTAACATTCAATGTATCAAAATATATGATCATACACAAGGAATGTGATCAATATTTACAGTAATATACACTACCAGTCAAAAGTTTTAGAACACCTACTCATTCAATGGTTTTTCTTTATTTTTACAAATTTATACATTGTAGAATAATAGTGAAGACATCAAAACTATGAAATAACACATATGTAATCATGTAGTAACCAAAAAAGTGTTAAACATATATTTCATTTTTGAGGTTCTTCAAATAGCCACCCTTTGCCTTGATGACAGCTTTGCACACTCTTGGCATTCTCTCAACCAGCTTCAACTGGAATGCTTTTCCAACAGTCTTGAAGGAGTTCCCACATATGATGAGCCCCTGTTGGCTGCTTTTCCTTCACTCTGCGGTCCGACTCATCCCAAACCATCTCAATTTGGTTGAGGTCGGGGGATTGTGGAGGCCAGGTCATCTGATGCAGCTCTCCATCACTCTCCTTCTTGGTAAAATAGCCCTTACACAGCCTGGAGGTGTGTTGGGTCATTGATAGTCCCACCAAGCCCAAACCAMATGGGATGGTGTCGTGCCTTGACTATCATTAATGTGTTTGACTGTTATTTTTAAAATAATTACATGCCACGTTCAATTATTATGCAATTCAATTAATCATATAACAATTAATTAAGTAGTAATCTGGAACACCATGGGAAAACGTATTTAACGAGTTACTATCTCCCYAATTAAACTCTTATAAAATATATTAATCTCTATAGATAACAGTCACTTATTAATGTATTTTTACCACATATCAGTCTCATTCTGAATGTCGCATAATCCTATAAATCTGCATAAACCCTAGTCTCCATGATGAATCAGCAATACACAAATTGGCTGAATTATTTATTTACTAACTAACTAAATAATCACACAGAATTACATAAACACACAAACAGGATAGATTACACATAGATTACTACATAATGCAATTACATACTACATAATGCAGTTGTTGTTGAGATGTGTCTGTTACTTGAAATCTGTGAAGAGTTTATTTGGGCTGTAATTTCTGAGGCTGGTAACTCTAATGAACTCCACAGCAGAGGTAACTCTGGGTCTTCCATTCCTGTGGCGGTCCTCATGAGAGCCAGTTTCATCATAGCGCTTGATGGTTTTTGCGACTGTACTTGAAGGAACTTTCAAAGTTCTTTACATTTTCCGTATTGACTGGCCTTCATGTCTTACAGGACTGTTGTTTCTCTTTGCTTATTTGAGCTGTTATTGCCATAATATGGACTTGGTCTTTTACCAAGTAGGGCTACCTTCTGTATACCACCCCTACCTTGTCACAACACAACTGATTGACTCAAACACATTAAGAAGGAAAGAAATTCCACAAATTAACTTTTAAGAAGGCACACCTGTTAATTAAAGTGTATTCCAGGTGACTACCTCATGAAGCTGGTTGAGAGAATGCCAAGCGTGTGCAAAGCTGTCATCAAGGCAAAGGGTGACTACTTTGAAGAATCTCAAATATAAAATATGTTTAGATCTTTTTAACACTTTTTTTGGTTACTACATGATTCCATAAGTGTTATTTCATAGTTTTGATGTCTTCGCTATTATTCCACAATGTAGAAAATAGTATGTAGAAATTAGGATAAAAAACACAATCATTTTTACATTTTTAAACTATAAAAACGGTTTTAAGTTTAACTCCTCGTTAAGGTCAAGAGGAGACAGTGTGGAGCCAGAAAGATTCCATTTGAAGAAGTTTCCTCTCAATGTCCCCTCCCCTGCGTGACATCTTGACCATTTCTATTCCAATGTATCTCAGAGAGCTAATAGGATGTCCAGCTTGTGCAAAATGAGCAGCGACCAGATTTGTTCTCACCTGTCCGTATATTTCTGCGATGCACACTGATTCGGGTCTTAAAGCTTCTACAGGTTTTCCCTATGTAAGACAGACCACAATGACATTTCAACATGTAAACAACATTGGTGGACATGCAGGTAATCAGGCCACACATTTGTACGTGAAACTGCATTGAGCACACTGGCCACATTTGTAATTACCCTCTGGAACCTTCTCCAAGAAAGTTTCCCTTTTCTCTGGTGGATAATCAGATTTGACCACAATGTCTCTCATGGTTTGTGGTCTTTTAACGACCATATGTGGGGATATTTAAAGATGAGTTTCAATTGTGGGTCAGTATCAATAATGTACCAATGCTTCCTGATAAATGCCTTCTCTAATGGTGAGTATTGGGTGAAGCATGATGGGACATGTTCTGCTTTTTCTTTGACTTTTGGTTGAAGGCTTTCCAAATGTGTTAGTCCTTCAAAATGATCATTGGCATGTTTTACCCAATTATCTTTTTACCCTCTTTCCTTAAACCTTTGTGTGAGATCTGTTTCTAGTAAGAAGCATCAGAGCCACATATTCTTCTGATGCGGCTGAATTGACTTACAGGACGTGGATCAAAGCTGTCACCTCTAAGGAGGGTGTTCCTGTACGTGGGTTTCCTATAGAGATTTGTAGAGGGAGCTTAATAACCATCACATCCAAGAGTTCTTCCTGGGTCCCTTTATAGATCACGAAAATGTCATCCAATTATCTCAGAATTAGGATAGGAGAGAAATGGGTTGAGGTCTGGATTCAGTACCACCTATGGTCTGGAAGAAAAAGTCTCCTCTGAAGAGAAAATAGTTGGAGGTTAGTACCAGTTCAGCCAAGTCCACAATACAATTGGTGCTGGGTAGAGCATTAGGGGGACGTTCATTGGGGTAGAACTTTAGGGACTCTAGGCCGCCCTGATGGGGGATGTTAGTATATCGACAGGTAACATCAAAAGTACACAGAATGGTCAGGTATATTGTCCATAGATTTCAAAAGATTAATAAAATCAAGTCTCTAGTACACGTGGGGAGAGATCGCCCAGGGTTTCATAAAATGGTCTGCAAAGGTAGATATTCTCTGTCAGAGATCCATTACTACTCACAATGGGCCTGCATGGCGTCATGCTCTTGTGAATTTTGGGGAGAGTATATATATATATATGTATATATGACAGGTGTGGTTCACCTTCAACTCCAGAAAGCACCTGGATGTGCGTATGTCGTCAGCTTTTGTCCTTGTCAACTTTGACATATGGTAATGGTCTACACCCCACTTCTTACACACGAAAGAGAGTTGAGCTATGTGGACTCTGAGCAGGTGTGGAGCAGTGGTGGCAACTTATCTTGTTATTCATTCATGTCAATCTAATTCACATCTGAAATATGATTGGGTTTTAAGCTATTTTTTCACTTGTGTTTGTAGTTGAAATACCAGGCTCATGGTAGACATTATCTCCTGAAGTAAAACAAGTGGGTCAAAAGTCAAAGGTTAAAAAAATATTTATTGAAATCGTATAAAAATAGTTAATATAATTTACAATTCTAATTTGGATGAAAACAAAACAATCCAAGCCGCAATCATGCAACAAGAGGTGAAAACAATGCTGATGTATGACACACACTTGCTTACTCAGAACATTGTCAATTCATCCAAATCAACAGCAGACAAATAACAAACAGTTACCATCAGTAGACTTTCAACATACATTAAAATGGAAGTGCTTTGAAGGTTATTTACACACAGACATATATATACACATACATACACACACAAACATCTGCTCAGAAGATTTCAAGCCATAAATATGGTCAAAATACATTTAAATAATCTGTGGGCCCTTCAACAACTGTGGAATGAAATATACAGCCGAAATTCTCTATAAATAAATAAATAATTCCACACAGCTCGAGTGAGAAAAATCACACAAATATTATTCACAATAGCCTTATTCCTAGCCTGTGAGGTGAAAGACACAGACATGTTTATTCGAACAAAAAAGCATTTAGTATTTTAGTGTGGTGCTTTGCATTGCAGTGTGCATTCACGTCTGGGTGAGTGGTAGTTGTGTGTAGACAGGCGTTAAAAGCTCAGAGGTGGATGCAGGAAAGTGAGGTAAGTCTTCCGGTTTTTGTTTGCACAGGTTTGTGTGTACTATAGGAGGTTCTCTGGCTGCGGTCGATATTGGAAAATGGCAAAGGCTTTACTGATCTAGTCCTATAAGACGAAAGCAGGAAATAAAACCTTGTAAAGTAAAAGAAAAAAAAGTGATATGTTGGCTTCATGAAATTCAAGTATTTCCAGGGTCCCCAACAATCTGACACACCAAAGGCACTTCGATTTGCTCCTCTTTGCTTCCTCTGACACCCACTCATCAGTGAGGCAGGGCAGAGTACAATGGCTGGTTGGTAGCTAGCTAGTTATGTAACAAAGACTGTCCACTTGTTCATGCCTTCAGCAGAACAAATCACATGAATAGGGATGGACTTCGTCCTTTCTGGTGTACATACTCTCACACCACAGCCAATATTACAGAGCAAGTCCTTCGTAGGGGTGAGAATAGCTTGTGATATTACAGTGTCCAATTAAGTAGCCATTAAGGATGTTTGGTTTTCATGAAGTCCAAAAGGAGAGTGAACAGGTGGGGTCTGGCCACAAGAGAAAGAGGGAGATATTTAAATAAAATGTAACTTCCTTCTGTATAGTCCATATTGTCTTTGGTGTACAGCCACGTCAGTCCTCTGTGTTCTACTAGTCTCTGTCAGTGCAGTGATACAGTCATTGGGCCACCACGGTGGTGAAAGCAGTAGGCTCATGACTGATGCTGTGCAGTCTGATCTCTGTGCTCTGCCCTGCTGAGGACACTGTGCTCTGCATCCATGGGTGATTGATGATGTCCTCAAACGATGGCCTCTCAGCAGGCCTCAGGGACAGGCACAACTTGATCAACTGCTGGCACTCTGGAAGAAGAATGGGGATAATGGTTAGTCAGTGCTTAGACTGGTCACCCAATGACTAATACATGAGCAATATATTCCACTGGTGTAGCTTATTAGGTTTGAGGATGGTTTGTTCCAGTTATTGGGGCTCACCTGTGGAGATTATTCGTCTGAAGAGCACCTGGCCTTGTACAATCTCCTCGTCCTGCTCGAAGGGGATATCTCCACACACCATGTCATACAGCAGGACACCCAAAGACCAAACAGTTGCTGACCGCCCATGGTACCGATGGTATTTGATCCATTCAGGTGGACTGTACACTCTAGTGCCTTTTGATAGAGAAAAAACAATAACGGTTCAATTCAATGATGTGCTCAATTTCTATGAAGAAATAGTAGCACAGAACGCTTTCAAAAATGGACACAAAAAATATACATTAAGTACTGAMTTAATAAATCTGTGATTATATGGATTAAACATTGATAAATAATCACTGCGTGCCTTCTATTGAGGTCAAGCGCCAGTGAGCGTGACAGTAGGCGTGTGTGAGAGTGAATGTGTGGGAGGAGAGCCTGACATGTGACAATGTTTATAAACTTTGAGTTGTAAAAATGCACTTTCCCTCCAAAGGGTGGCGCCAAAATCAACACATCCAGCTAACCACTAAAACGGACTATGATTAAGAGTATATCAACGAGGATGCTTACCATCGAAGTCGGTGTAAACAGTGTCTTTGAGCAATGCCCCGGATCCGAAGTCAATAAGCTTCATTTCGCCCGTCTGAAGATCAATGAGGATGTTTTCATCTTTGATGTCCCTGTGTACAACCCCACAGTTGTGGCAGTGTCGAACGGCTTCAAGAACCTGACGGAAAAAGTTCTTTGCCAGCTCCTCTGGTAAAGCACCTTTCTCAGTGATGAAATCAAAAAGGTCCTTGACCTTCTCCGGCCGTTCCATGACAATAATAAAGCTGTCAGGTCGCTCGTACCAGTCCAGCATCTTTATCACGCCCCGAGCTCCATTCCCAACTTTCTTCATGAGTAGAATCTCCATGGGGACACGAGAGCCATTTGGCTGAAAATAAAATTGAAATCTGGTTAATTTCTGCCGCCAATTGTGGGAAGGCAATAATAGACATGTCGTCCCCCACGAATGATGCAGTTTCCCCCCGGCCAACTGTGATATGGCATGTGACCAACATTTCTGTTAATTACTATAGCTCCCGCCTTGGGTCAAACAGTTTAATTTTGTATGATGCCAGATCTCTATGGCAATATGCATCATTCACCCGTTTCATTAAAATCGTGCCAGTGCTGTCTTGAGATATCGCGCGAAACGACCTAATGTACGAACGAATGGAGCCAGATCCACAGTCCCCTGGACAACAACATACTATACATGTCTTTAAACTAAAATGCACAACCAAAAGCATCCTTACCAGCTCTCCCCACTCCGAGACCCGATCCTTAGCCACATGTTTGACAGCAACCTGCGTGTGGGAAAAAAGGATCAGATCAATTAAACCTGATATTAGAGACGAGAAAATATGCAAAGATATTAATTGATTAGCCAACTTGTATTTAAAAGATATATTTAAATAATGCGACTGTTGACAATAAAATGTAAGAAATACTAACCAGTGCTCCATCTGAAATTCTTGTGCCAGAATACACCGTCCCAAAACCGCCACTTCCCAGCACAGAGCCGACCTGGTAAAGCTTCTCGAAAGGTTCCCTCTCTTTCCCTGTAAATATACAAGAACAAACGATTAATACAACCCTTTCCACATAGTTAGTGTAATGGTACATGTGTGAATACAAATAATTGAAATACCCGAAAGGGAAACGGTTACTGTAGATTAGGTCAAATGGAAAATACAGTATTGGTAGCCTAGTAGCAAGGTAGCATAATGTTACTCGTTAGCTAATAGCGAACCTCCATTTACAAGACAAGCGTCATCTAACCTTGGTGAACTTGAAGCTGGATTTTCGCCGGCATATCAACGGTGGAGATATGAGCGAATGAGTTTAATTTAGACAGCAGCATTCCTGTAATCCACGAAATTGACGATTTATTCTAGAAATATTCCGATGTGGGATCCAGTTCAACTATATCTGGCGCGTGACCCACGTTYCTGTTGGAAAAAATGCGGCACCAATCCTCGTCTCATCCGGATCTTGCGAAGACTCGTTATTTGGTCCTTAAACGTAAACGCCTCCGTATCCAGTGAGTTGAAATATCGAGTAGCCTAATGATACAATATGACTATTGATATACTGTACAATTATTTGTAAACAGTAAGCCAAATTGTAAAAGTAAAAGAAAAACAGCTCCTCACGTTTTGATAGGACACCGGCTCTTTGAATTTGAGGAAGGGCAGGGGAAGGACAAATATATATCCATAGTAAATGGGAGTAGCCACCACAAGGTCTATCGTCATTCTGTTCTCCRCCCACCACGCAGTCTCCACCAATGGTAACCATTATAGACTATACAAAGGCACGTCAATCATATAATAAAAATAAAGAATAACGTGTGACCCGCTAGACTAGCCGTGGCGGGAATTAAAACGCGCCAAAAGAAGTCACATTTTCCTGCAGTTTAAAAGTAAACGCAAATTCAAGATCTAGGTGGGGCTAACCACTTGAATGAGAGATGCAGTTTGCCCATTAATGCGTGGTTACTTGCTGTTACTCAGTTATTTTGTTTCATGCTTCAGTCTTTGGTGCAACATAGTAAAAAAATAAAATAAAAATAATTAACTGCCTTTTACATTATAGGAAATAGCTGATTTTGGCTACCCTAAATTAGATTAAGAGATTTAGAGCATTTATTAGTGACATGCACAGGGTTGGAGATGTACATCTAGGGTACAGTTCTGTACAGGATTATAGCTCAGCTCTAACAGCGCAGGTCAAATAGAGGAATGAAACAATACAAATAATAACAAAAGGACAGGGAAAATGGGGGGGGGGGGCAGGTATCTGTCTAGTGGTGGCTAATTATAAAATGTCCATTTGGTGGGGGCAGGGTAATTGTCACTGAGGTTGGGGGGCGGGGGGGGGGGGAGTATGTAGCTGACTAGTGGTGGCAAGTCAGCAGCCTGATGGTCTGGGGGTAGAAGCTATTGGCCAGTCTTTCAGGTTTTGCCATGATACTCCAATACTGCCCACATCTGAGTGATGAAAGCGGGAAGAACAGTCCGTGGCTCGGGAGGCTAGGGTCCCAGATGATCTTCTTGGTCTTCTTGCGACACATGGTGTTGTAGTAGTTGTCCTGGAGGGCAGACAGTGAGCACCCAAATGTGGTGGAGTTGCCGTACCAGGCTGTGATGCAGCCCGACAGTATGCTCTCCATGGTGCTCCTGTAGAACAAAGTGAGGGCCCTCAAGGACAGGCCAAATTTCTTCAACCTCCTCCTGTCCGTGTGGTTTGACCATTTCAGCTCCTTGGAGATGTGTACGCTGAGGAACATGACATTTTTGACCGTCTCCACAGCGGCCCTGTTGATGAGAATGGGGGCATGCCCAGCCTGGTTCCTCCTGAAGTAATTAATCAGCTCCTTTATTTTGCTGATGTTGAGGGAGAGGTTGATATCTTGCACCACGCCGTCAGATTGTCTTCCTCCTCCCTGTAGGCCAACTCGTCGTTGTTGGTAATCAGCAAACTTGATGGAGTTAGACTTGTGTGAGGCCATGCAGTTGTGGTACACAGGGAGTACAGGAGGGGACTGAGCATCCACCCTTGTGGGGCCCCCATGTTGAGAAGGGAATATTTTGCATACCATCACCACCTGGGCTGTCATTAAGTCCAGGATCCAGTTGCATAGGGAGGAGTTCAGTTCCAGGGCCGCGAGCTTTGTGGTGAGCTTAGAGGGCACTATGCTATTAAAGGCCAAGCTGTAGTCGATGAACAGCATCCTCACATATGCATTCCTTTTGTCCAGGTGGGTGAGGGCAATGTGCAGTGCAATGGAGATTTCATCYTCTGAGGATCTGTTGGGGTGGTAGGCAAATTGGAGAAGATTGAGTGTGTTGGGGAGGGAGAGTTGATGTGGTCATTGACTAACCTCTCAAAGCACTTCATGATGATGGAAATGAGTGCTACAGGTTGGATGTTTAAAAAAAAAATGAAACCTTTATTTAACTAGGCAAGTCAGTTAAGAACAAATTCTTATTTACAATGACGCAGGGGCGAAAATCTGACATCAACCTTGGAGGGGACAATTACATGAAATTTTCTCAGGAGCAATTCCTGAGGGGGACACCAAAAGTAGTGCTGTAACACATAGACTATGTTGTAATATGTTAAATGTATATTGAGGGACCATAATCACTACTACTGGATAATTGTTAGGTACAGTAGTTAACTGAAGGGTTGTCCCAACTTGTTTAAATCATTATAATACTACTAATAATAATAGTTATAGCAATGTTCCTTATCAGTGCAGTGTTCCTCTCTCTTGAAACGTCAACACTCTGTTTGCAAGAGTTTGCGGTTCTATAAATTGTGGGGGTGGCTGATATGGTTTTGTGTCATCACTGAGGTAACTGGACGATGCTGTGCCACTGTCCCCTATACTGGTGCTGCTGGCAACAAGGGTGACACCTGGTCCTGCCGTGGCTGTGACACTGTCCTCTGAAGTCTCTCTCCTTGGCTCTTTCCCTTTCACCACCCTCACTGACTCACAGTCTGTCTCCTAGAAAAGAAATAAGGTGTTTGCTGTACTCCTAACTACCGGTACCCAAAACTACACAATTAATCACAACAGCAATACCATTGCCTTAAACAAATCTTGGTTCAGTCACCAGTTTAAATTGAGAGTGGGGGTATTCATGGCATTTTCCAATTATGTTATGTCCTATTTACAAATCAAAAAAATTGAGAACCTTTCATAATGTTGCCAAACAAAGACTCAACAAACTTACCTGAGACTCCCTGTCTCTGCCAGTCTGTCCCTGCATATCTGTCCCCAGCTCTGCTGTCTGTGTGCCATCTGTTGCCTGCTCTGCCTAATGACATCATTGTGAAATATTTCCATTAGCATTTCACTTCTTTCTTATGAACATTTTAATCATGGTCTTTGAGATATTAGGCTACTAGAGTTCTTACTTTGCGTTTTGGTGTACTGAAAAATACTCTGATGTCCGTCTTTTTACCTTTTTCTGACATTTTTCTACCTGGCTGGCTGGCTGACC
>NC_036847.1:14934433-15009795 GCF_002910315.2 Salvelinus sp. IW2-2015
TTTCATATTGGCAGGCTTCCAACAATAAGCTGAATTTGCAAAGCTAGCGAGCACCAATTCCGTTTCTGTGGTGTTTGCTATAATCTTTGCTACCTGGTTAAAGGTGAAAAAAATAAAAAATTCACTAGCGACAATTTAGCTTTTGCAACGAGACCATTAAATATATTTAAGACAATGGTATAAGAGAGTGTAGTTCTGTTCAGTTTGGACTTCAGTTTATCGCTAACCTTATCACAGGGACTTTGAAGCACTACAGCTGCATGCTAATCTTGGAATAAACTGACGATAGCAAATATTCCATCTTTGACGACGCCACATAAATGGAATAGGTACTAGCTAGCTTGATAGTTAATGTTTGCTTTAGTTTGCGCGCTAGCTCTGCAAATTCAGCTCGTGTGTGAACCCTGCAACATTAAACAAATATATACATTGCTAAAGCGACTGGATTACCTCACGTCAGTTACGTACATTGAGTGCCTTTCGGACAGTAGATACGAGCCCTCTATTACCTTGCAAGCTAAAGAACTGGCAGTGGATCAAATCATTGTGAGGCAAAGGGCGGGGGGGTCGCAATCTTGTGAAATTTAAAAACGCGCTATTAAGTGTCTATAATCAGCACAAGTGCTTTCATTGCGTATTATTAATATTATTGAAATTACATAGTTATGTTTACAGTGATAGATTGGGGGGGACAAATCATATTTTCCCCAGGATGGGGGGGTCGTGTCCCCCCCGTCCCCCCTGGGATTTCCGCCTATGCAATGACGGTCTACCCAGGCCAATCCCGGACGACACTGGGCCAATTGTGCGCCACCCTATGGGACTCCCAATCACAGCCGGATGTGATGCAGTCTGGATTTGAACCAGGGACTGCAGTGACACCTCTTACACTGAGATGCAGTGCCTTAGCCTGTTGCGCCAGTTGGAAGTCATTCAGTTTAGTTACTGTCCCTTACTTGGGCAAGTTGATGATAGTGGACATCTTGAAGCAAGTCGGGGTAACAGCCTGAGCTAGAGAGAGATTGAAAATGTCATAAAACACAACAGCTAGCCGGTCTGCACATGCTCTAAGGGCGTGGCCGGCACCCTTGCGAGTGTTAACACGTTTGAATGACTTAAGTGCGTCTTCCGTGGAGACCGTAAGCACATAGCTCTCGTTGTCCTAAAGGGCTCTCCTCGGCAGCTCAGAGTTGTTATACTTGAAGGGGAAAAAAGTGTTTAGCTGGTCCAGTTGGGCGGCGTTGGTATCCGTGACGTGTCTTGCTTGTTTTTTTGTAATCTGTAAATAGGCTATTCCAGAGTTCAGCCTTTATGCATTATGTTATCCTGATGTCATGCTATGCTGCGAGATTAGATTTTTAGGTCTTTACAAATACAAAGTTCTCTGTCGCAGGGATACAATGAAGGCCTAGCCCTTTCTGTATCAGGATCTATGATTTTAACCCCTGCTATAGGCTAGCCTATTATTTTCACATTAGGACACTGAAGTGTTGGCCTATGCCTATTGAGTTGAGAACTTATCAGTTTTTATTTGAACAATTCATGTCTGTCTAGTGATTATGATTGATTGATTGTTTTTTATAAGATATGTTTAATGCTAGCTAGCAACTTACCTTGGCTTCTTACTGCATTCGCGTAACAGGCGGGCTCCTCGTGAGGCAGGTGGTTAGAGCGTTGAACTAGTTAACCGTAAGGTTGCAAGATTGAATCCCTGAGCTGACAAGGTAAGAATCTGTCGTTCTGCCCCTGAACAAGGCAGTTAACCACCGTTCCTGGGCCGTCATTGAAAATAAGAATGTGTTCTTAACTGACTTGCCTAGTTAAATAAAGGTGTAAAAAAAAAAAAATTATAATAAAAATAATACTTTTTTAAAAATACCGATTGTTATGAAAACTTTAAATCGGCCCTAATTAATCGGCCATTCCGATTAAATGGTCAACCACTAGATTGAACCCATTCTCTGTTTATCTGAGTTCTTTTGATATTCATTTTCTTTGTTGACTATAATTATGCTACTATCAGGCTTAAATGTAAAAGTTTACCTGAAACACAAATATGAAAAATAATGATTTTGTCATGTTGTGCCATATGGTAAATCATAGCAAATAGCCCCAATTATCAAGGCACAAGGCGAGACCCAGATGCAGACAGGAAGCAGATGGTTGGAGTCTTACAATGTTTAATAATCCAAAGGTGCAGGCAAGAGAATGGTCGTGGACAGGCAAAAAGGTCAAAACCAGATCAGAGTCCAGGAGGTACAGAGTGGCAGACAGGCTCGTGGTCAAGGCAGGTGGGTACAGAGTCCAGAAACAGGCAAGGGTCAAAACCGGGAGGACTAGAAAAGGGAGTACAGGAAAAACACCCTGGTTGTTTTGACTAAACATACTTGACAAACTGGCACAGAGAGACAGGAAACACAGGGTTAAATACACTGGGGAAAATAAACGACACCTGGAGGGGGTGGAGACAATCACAGGAACAGGTGAAACAGATCAGGGCATGACACCAGTAAGAAATGCTCTCTCTATATATTTGCTCAATATATAAAACTCTAGCACTCTATATATACATTTGCTATTAGATTTTTACAGAAAAGGAAGAAGCAAAAGTGTATTTGTTAAAAAGTATAATTCTGTAGGGACATTGTTTATTTATCAATGCAAAGCACTGATGCACTGGACTGCATAAAACGTATTGTTTAACCAATTCAAAGCAAATTTTATTGSTCACATACACATATTTAGCAGATGTTATTGCAGGTGTAGCTAATCTAGTTTCTTAGAACACCTATTTCTGCTTATGTAATGTGCAATAACGTTGAACTGGTAGGCCTACTAGGCCTCCTAATAAGGATCTCATATGTGTTACAGTCTTTTGTGATTTTTTTGTGCCCCCCCAAAGTTTTTTGGGCGATTTTCAGTTTTTGGTTGAAAAATGTGTTTAATTTAGAAAACCTGTTTGCAAGTATTTTCACTAATTAAAAAAAGACATATTACCATGTCTCAATGTAATCAAYGTTTGAAATTATTGTTATTTTCAAATGCAATCTCTTTTTGGGCTTAGTTGTGGTCAATTAGAAGTGTACATTCTAATTGTGTTCCGGCCCCCAGACCATCTGCTCTGATCGACCCCGGCTGAATCATGTTGCCTACCCCTGCTTTAGGGTGTCCACTGTCCAATGCTACAGGGTAGAAGGCAGAGCCTTTAATTTTATTTCATACTAAATTGGCCAGGGCATGGGTTTAGCAGGCGTGCGAAAACGGAGCTGCAGGAGGGCAATGTAATGCCAGTGTAATGGCCGCACTTCTCAGTGACACTACTAAGGAGCCCGATCAGCAAAGCTCGAGTGACAGTGAATATAGTGCCCCATCTGTCAAAAGCGACACTGTCTTTTATTAGCTACTCTTGGAAGCATGCAGTATTCCATCTGCCCTGTCCAATGTCCAAACTCAATTCCCTTCACCCGACTATGAGGTGTCATTTGATAACCTTCTTTCCATAAACCTGCTCAGATATTATTCCTGACAGTGGTGGTTTTTCGTGATGCGCGGGTTGACTCATAACCCACAGCCCCCGATGTTATATCTGCGGTTTGGGTGGGTTTATGGTAATGAAATATTGTGTGGATGAAGGGCGGGTAGGTGGCGAGCGATTTGAATAATGAGAAAACGATGCATAAGAATATCCATAAATGTATCATTCTTGTGCAATTCACAACTATCTGTTGTTAGTGCGTAGACATAAGCTTTAGGGCCTAACTGTACGCATGCCAAATACACGCCAACTGCCAAATGCTTTTGGGAACTTGGGCAGAAAAAGGAAACATTGATCTGCTGAGGGAAAAACTGGGGAGAACGACTGCCCCCTCTCATTGACYGAAGTTGAAGGCTGACCACGGTACTGCAGGCATTGTTCGCAGAAAACAGGATCCCCAATTATAATGAACGAAAAAATGGCAAACTTTGTGGTTAATCTTTGTGTAAATAAAAAATAATTCTAAAACAATCATGGTACCAATAATTATTTGTAATACACCAGATGTATGTCATGAACCAATTATTAGAATATCGCACACAGGATGAGTAATTTAGTTGCTAATAGCAGACTGCAGTACCCTGGTTGGGGGCAGCACTGAGCAAGCCTGCAACGTCACTTCCTGGAGTTGCTCAAAATGCGCATGTTATGTCTCAATGAGACACCATCTTAACCGACTTCATTTGGCTTCAATGCACTATTGAGTCTTCACATTGGAATGACTGATGTCATGTGATCGGTGGCTTAGTCCATTCATATATAGAGTCCTTGGGCAAAAAAGGACAATGTCGGAGATTAACTCAATAAGAGAAAAGCTGAGAAATGGAGAGTTGAAAATAAAGAGAAAGAAACACAGTAGCCTGTTTGGGAAAGATGATGATCGTGAGGCGCTATAGAGTCACAAGACGGGGACTTCAAATATGGAAAGTCAAGGGAACCGTACTGTTCAGATGGGTTAAATGGAAAAGTAGCCCAAATTAAATCTGGACACTGACTGTAGGGACCGCCTGTAAAGGTGTTATCTTTATCAGCATCAGAAAAGTTGAAAGTAATTTCAAACACATAAAATATGCATTAAAGCCGAACTGAAATCTTATCTGAAACATGTTGGTTCGTTTTTCACAGCTTTTAATTCCGTTAAAACTGGTCAAACTGATGTAATTTGGAAATTTTGCATGAAAAATCTTTATTGCATTTTCTCCCTGGTCCCTAAATGTCTTTGTGGCGTGAGAGAAGCAGAGATAAAAGAGAACTTTACCGATGTCAACTACATTGAAGCATTCATTCTATCGATGTATGACATACTTTCTGGTGAGTAAGGGTTTATTTAGTCTTTTAGGGCAACAAGTCATGACAGTAGAGAAGCTGCATGTATCTAATTATAGATGTATCTAATTAAAGTTGACTAACAAATAGCCTACCAAAATGTTGGAAATTATAAGCAGAAACATAGGCCTATCTAAATTAGGCTTAAAAAAGAATCCTAGTCCCCCTGTCAAAAATCATTCTCAGACTTTCACTTTATCACGTAGTCGGCGGTTGCGGATGGGTTATAAGCAATTGCGGGCATGTGCGGGTGAACAAACAGCATCACTAGTGCTTTCTCACCTCCATAGGTCGCTCAGGGCCAAACACTTCTCTCTGCAACAGAAATGGTCCCAGAAAAAGAGAATTCCTCTGTGGAATATGTAGACCGTGGACTACCTCTGTGGATTATCTCCTCTACCTACTTGTTTGACAACAATGAAGAAAAATTTAATATATTTTGCTTTCTTTTTGGGTCAAAAGAAGATGTTTTTTTGTTGCTTGTGTGAATATTTCTCAATGTATTTATAATCTATTTGACCTTGTTATGTCATTTCCTCTTTATGCAATAGTAGATGCTGCAAGACTGTCAAATAGTCAATTTGTCACCATGACCCCAGAGCATGAACCTTTAGCCCTGCTCTGCCCTGACACTTTACCGACTGACAATCTAATGACATTTCCTGTTGTGGCTGTATGAATAAGATGTTTTATGATGACTCTGGTTTTCTGAACATTGTATGTGCCCAATTTTCCCTTATTTGGATTCTTAAACTCTTATCAAGCTATTTTTTTTTCTATACGACTCATCAGTTTATAATTGTGTGCCTATTTGTCAACATTGTTTCCCTCTTCTTTCATCCTGAAATAATATGTGATGAGGAAGTTGGAAGTCAGAGGACCAGAAAGTCACTAACCCATCCAGCCCACCCCACCACACACTGTTTAAGATATATAGTACCTCCCAATAAGGAGGTGAGCAGAACAACATTTTTAGAGGTGTGTAAAAGGAAGAGAGTTTGGTGAGTAGTCTCAGTACCCCCAGTGTGACCTCTG
The DNA here is from genome assembly GCF_002910315.2 of Salvelinus sp. IW2-2015. Classification (NCBI taxonomy): domain Eukaryota; kingdom Metazoa; phylum Chordata; class Actinopteri; order Salmoniformes; family Salmonidae; genus Salvelinus; species Salvelinus sp. IW2-2015. The sequence continues at coordinate 14,940,330 of NC_036847.1, forward strand.
TTCAGGAAGCTTGACCCTTCTAGTTAATGTTTTGAAAGGTCTTGACAGAAGGGGCCATGGGAAAGACTCCTAGTGGACATTAAAGCATGGGGATATGTGGGAAAGGGCCTGTGAGTTCCCAGGGGTCACACAGGGTCAACTTTCATGTCAGCACAGACATACCTGTCCAGGGGCACCAAGGCACTTTTCCAGGAAATTACCCTCTCACTTGTCTCAATTAGAGAGCTGCTACTGAAAGGCTGCCCTTTGTTTATGAGAGGAATGATGAAGTAATAAGATCAAACTCTCTCTGTCTCTGCTGCATTAAGAAAAGGAGGCTTTTAGCACAGGTTTACGATAAGATACCTTCCTTGTTGTCCTTTGCCCCTCTCCTTCTTGAGGACATGTAGACATACTATTGCCAGGGGAACTTTTTATAAGCAAACTAATGCATGCCAAATGACATAATATTAGATCATTAAGTGATAATGCCCGAGAAGCCGGTGTTTGGAGGATATATTGGCATTATTTTGATGAATTTATTCATACTATTTCATCCTTCCATATGAGATAGTCCCGACACAAATCTAGGGTTGCTACCCATTCGTTCTATCGGTCCGGGTTCCAGAGACGTGACCCAGTTGTTAAGTCTTTTTGTTCTGTATCTATAGACGCGACCCAGTCATTCGATCGAAATGTTCTATTGACATACTGGCTGGCAACGTTCTTATGCCTTGCTTTCTAGGTAGCCAACTACGGCTAACTTACAGTTACAACAAAAAGTGCAGCCAGTATAACAGCAGAGTATCTGCTTGTGCGTTTGTTTAAGCTGTTTTCTACTGACATTTATTTGTATACACCCATCACAATGAGCTAATGATGCGCGATCTGGCATAGAAAATGTGCTCTCTCGTCAGGGCACTGTTGTTCAGAGGAGCTAGCCAACAACAAGGCTAACACAATCAATTCAAACTGAAGCTGGAATGACTAAAAACGATTTGCATTTCATTTGGTTTTACCTGTTTTCTATTGACATTTCTTTGTATATATCCATAAAAATTATGCCAGCTGATTCATGATTTTGACTGGCTGAGAAAAGCTGTCTGCCTGTCTGTCTCGTCCTGAATCCTGACATGTTCATTACTATGGGACAGTTGGAGATTGAATTTCAATATTGGAACAATGTTGCAAATGTCAGAGAAACAGACAGCAAGGTTTATACAAATCTCTGCTGTTGAAAACCAAATGCTAGTCTTAAAGAAATAGAAGATAATGTTTAGATGCTTTTCATAGTGGAAATCAAGTTTATAAATTGCCTGGCTAGGCTGATGAGACAATGGATTGCGCAGTTAAATGGAACAGAGTAAATAGGCATTTCAACGTCATAGATTTAACCGGTGGTAACTTGTGGAATAGACACCGGCTGGAATGCGGTTTTAACCAATTGGCATCCAGGATTAGACTCACCCGTTGTATAACATTTAATAACTATGGTGTTACCCAGTTAACAGTTTGTTAAACTAATAACAACATTCTATTTCCGGCATGTGTTCTACTATTACTTCTAGTCATTGATTATATTATTAATTCACTAGTACATATAAAATAGTTAATAAAATGTAATGTCATTTATTTGGGGCAATAGACATTTGGGACTAATCCATTAGGTAAGATAATCATCTATGGGTTAATGGTTTATGCTGTCTGTGTTCTGTCATTTGTGATAAATAAATAAAATGCTTCAGCGATCGCCAGCGCTTGGCTTTGCACCAATCACAGCATTGTCCTTCCTCCTCTTCTGTTTGAGTGTGAGGGTCATGAAAGGGAAGTGATCTTCTGGAATGTGATTGAGTTAGGCATGGCGAGGAATGTACTGAACTATGGAGGAGTGTTCATGTCACCCCCCCCCACAGAGGTTAAAGAGGCTAGGGGAGGGGTTTATATATATATAATGTCACAAACTCCAACAAGGAAATGTTTAAAAAAAAACATGTGTTTACCCTTTCTATTTGCCCTTACTTTACATCAGAAAAACTCTTCTCAATCCATCTGTGTGACAGTTTTGTTTGTTGCATCCTCCTCCCCTCCCCCAATGTTTACCGTTGATTTCCATGCTGTAGTGGGGTTTTCCCAGGCTGAGTCCTGTTTGTCTATGCTCAGTATGAAAACCTCCTTGTTGTGTGATGGTGATGTCATGGCCTAAAAACCACCGCATCCACGAGAAATCCCACACCAGGAAGTTCAGACGATGTTTTGACTTGATTATTAAAGCAGAGAACCATAGCAGGGGAAATGATGCGGCATTGAACTAATTCACAGCCTTCTAATTGCAACTTTTTAACATGTATTAATATGATGTATTAATATGATGTTTTTGGGGCTGCAGGTGGTTAGAGTGTTGGGCCAGTAACCGAAAGATTGCTAGATTGAATCCCTGAGCTGACAAGGTAAAAATCTGTCCTTCTGCCCCTGAACAAGGCAGTTAACCAAATGTTCCTAGGCTGAATTTCTTCTTAACGGACTTGCTTAGCTAAATAAAGATCAAATAAAAAAAAATGTATTTTGAATGTGCATAAAATACACAAACTTAATTTCAAAATATTTTCCTTATATATTCCAATTAATAATTAAGTGTGTGTTTTGTTGTGTACTCCAGATCTTAATTTGAGCCAGTTTGTTACAGCAGGAAAATAATCCTGCGGCAACAGGAAATGTGAATTATTATGTGGATTATAATGAATGGACATTTTTGTAGGGGTTGATATAGTTTTCATAAGGGAAAATCAAGTCTGAAATTTCAAAACTGCAGAAGACTTTGTAAACTTCAAATACACTACACGTTTCACATTTCCTGCATTGCAGGCAAGCTCTCTTTTCACAGGGTGATCAAATGAAGATCCTACAGCTGTATGTGCCATCTCCTTTTCTCTCTCTTCTCCCTGATAGGTGGGTTAAACTTTGAATAGCTCAGCAGAAAACACCCCAACTCCTGAGCCTGCCTCTGACTGCTTTCTTTCCCTCGACACATGCTATGGGGCTCACAAGCACCATCCCACCCCTCCATTCCCAGACCTGAATGGGGACCCAGGAGCCATGCTAATAGTTAGCAATGGCAGGAAGAGCATGCAAAGTAGTCTGCTCTCCCTGTGGGCAGGGCGTGAGTTCAAGGACCACATTCTCAAACAGTATTTGTCTAACGATTACGTTCTGCTGCCATATCATAATAGGCTTCCTCTTCATTGGACTGAAAAAAAGCATATTGTTTTGTGTGGTTATATATTTTTTATGGACAAAACAGAACATACAACACCATTTATTGTGCACTCCTGCATCAATGTTCAGGAGGGTTAATAATGTTTCTCATATAATTGGCACCTTGTTTAATGGCATGGCCCATTCTAATGAGGAGTCTAATGAGGAATGTGGAAGCAGCGTTAATGTGGGGGGCCTCTTCTGAGTAAAGGGACCCATTTATTTTCTTCTGATCTGTCCTTCTCCCTGTTTATTGGAAGCACATGGCATCTCACTTTCATTTTCCTTCCATTGACCAGTCTCTTTATGGTCAGGGTGACATTGAGAGTCTTTCTCTGAGTAAAATGGGAGAGGAAGCACATGGTGAATGTAATTGCAACACAAATCATCCTCCTTCCACTGTGGGCCAAAAGGTGCTGCTGGGTTAGGGGAGGAGCCTAATGAGAGAGGGGAGGGGCAATGAAGTGAAAAAAACATTAATGTTAATTTAATCTCAAACATGTATATAAACTTGTTGATATAACTGATTTTATAAATGTAAAAACATTCACTTCACAAAATTGTAACATTTAAAAAAAATTGACTGAAAGAGATTTATGGTAAAAAAAATATGCAAATGCAACATCGTCATAAGATGACAAATGCAAAATGCAAATAGGGGAAATGTATGATATGAAATTCTGCTTGTGTCACAGTTCTGCTGGTGTTTCCACAGAACAGCCTGTATAGGTTGTGTTGTGCTGAGTTAGACAGTGGGCTGCCATTAGACCACATACTTCACGTGATACTTCCTACCATGAAATCTACCACTGTCTACACAGCAGGAATAATCACTAAGCTCAGGGTCCTGGGTCTGAACCCCTACCTTTGCAACTGGGTCCTGGTCTTCCTGACAGACCAACGCCAAGTGGTGAAGGTCGGCAACAACACTTCCACCACGCTGATCCTCACCCCCACAGGGGTGCGTCCTCAGCCCCTTCCTGTACTCTCTGTTCACCCATCACTGTGTGGCCACACACATCTCCAACTCAATCATCAAGTTTGCTGACGACAACAGTGGTAGGCCTGATTACAAACAGTGACGAGACAGCCTACAGGGAGGAAGTGAGAGCTCTGGCAGAGTGGTGCCAGGAAAATAACCTCTCCCTCAATGTCAACAAAACGAAGGAGCTGATCGTGGACTACAGGCGACAGCAGAGAGAGCACGACGGGCCGTCCACATCGACGGGCCGCACTGAAGAGGGTCAAAAGCTCAAGTTCCCCGGCGTTCACATCACTGATGACCTGAAATGGTCCCTTTTACACAGACAGTTGGTGAAGAAGGCGCAGCACCGCCTCAAACCTCAGGAGGCTGAAGAAATCGGCTTGGCCCCTACGAACTTCTACAGAGGCATTGTTGAAAGCAACCTGTCGGGTTGTAAATCAAATTGTATTGGTCACATATTTAGCAGATGTTATTACGGGTGTAGTGAAATGCTTGTGTTCCTAGCTCCAACAGTGGAGTAATATCTAACAATTCACAACAATTCACAACAATACACACAAATCTAAAGTGAAAGAATGGAGTTAAGAAATATATAAATATCAGGACGAGCAATGTCGGATCAGGACAAGCAATGTCGGAGTGGCATTGACTAAAATACAGTAGAGTAGAATACAGTATATACATATGAAATGAGCAAAGCAGTATGTAAACATTATTAAAGTGACTAGTGTTCCATTATTAAAGTGACCGGTGATTCCATGTCTATGTATATAGGGCAGCAGGCTCTAAGGTGCAGGATTGAGTAACTGGGTGGTAGCCGGCTAGTGATGGCTATTTAACAGTCTGATGGCCTTGAGATAAAAGCTGTTTTTCAGTCTCTCAGTCCCAGCTTTGATGCACCTGTACTGACCTCGCCTTCTGGATGGTAGCTTGGGTGGTTGATGTCCTTGATGATTTTTTTGACCTTCCTGTGACATTGGGTGCTGTAAGTGTCCTGGAGAAAAGGTAGTGTGCCCCCTGTGATGCATTGGGCAGACCGCACCACCCTCTGGAGAGCCCTGCGGTTGCGGGAGGTGCAGTTATCGTACCAGGCGGGTGATACAGCCTGACAGGATGCTCTCAACTGTGCATCTGTAAAAGTTTGTGAGGMTTGCCGCCTGGTACGGCAATTGCACCGTCTGCAACTTCAGGGCTCTCCAGAGGGTAGTGCAGTCAGCCCAACACATAATCAGGGGCACACTGCCTGCCCTCCAGGACATCTGAAGCACCCAGTCTCACAGGAAGGCCAAGACAATCATCAAGGACCTCAGCCACCCGAGCCATGGCCTGTTCATAACGCTACCATCTGGATGGAGGAGACAGTACAGGTGCATCAAAGCTGTGACGAGAGACTGATAAACAGCTTCTATCTCAGACTGTTAAACAGTCACCACTAGCCGACCTCCACCCAATACCCTGCCCTAAAGGGCAGGTGGCAACCCTCGTTCATGAAAATGAAACATAAGTGCACTCAGGCTATCCGGAAGGCCAAAGTTAGTTACTTTAAGGAGCAGGTCTCTCTCTGTGGGTCTAACCCCAATAAGTTTTGGAAAATGGTTAAAGACCTAAAGAATAAACCCTCCTCCTCACAGTTGCCCATGTCCCTTAATGTTGATGATGTGGTTGTTACTGACAAGGAGCACATGGCTGAGCTCTTTAATCACCACTTCATTAAGTCAGGATTCCTATTTGACTCAGCCATGCCTCCTTGCCCGTCCAACATTTCCTCATCTCCCACCCCTTCTAATGCGACTATCCCCGATGCTTCTCCCACTTTTTCCCCTACCCTGCTACACAGTTTCTCCCTGCAGGCAGTCACTGAGTCCGAGGTGCTAAAGGAGCTCCTTAAACTTGACCCCAAAAAAACATCTTGGTTTAGACCCTTTCTTCTTTAAGGTTGCTGCCCCTATCATCGCAAAGCCTATCTCCAACCTTTTTAACCTGTCTCTCCTTTCTGGGGAGGTTCCCATTGCTTGGAAGGCAGCCACAGTTTGTCCTTTATTTAAAGGGGGAGATCAAGCTGATCCTAACTGTTATAGGCCTATTTCTATTTTGCCCTGTTTATCAAAAATGTTGGAAAAACTTGTCAATAATCAACTGACTGGCTTTATTGATATCTATAGTATTCTCTCGGGTATGCAATCTGGTTTCCGCTCAGGTTATGGATGTGTCACTGCAACCTTAAAGGTCCTCAATGATGTCACCATTGCCCTTGATTCTAAGCAATATTGTGCTGTTATTTTTATTGACTTGGCCAAAGCTTTTGATACGGTAGACCATTCCATTCTTGTGCGCCGGCTAAGGAGTATTGGTGTCTCTGAAGCGTCTTTGGCCTGGTTTGCTAACTACCTTTCTCAAAGAGTGCAGTGTATAAAGTCAGAAAATCTGCTGTCTCAGCCACTGCCTGTCACCAAGGGAGTAGCCCAAGGCTCAATCCTAGGCCCCACAATCTTCTCAATTTACATAAACAACATAGCTCAGGCAGTAGGAAGCTCTCTCATCCATTTATATGCAGATGATACAGTCTTATACTTATACTATGTATATACTGTATTCTAGTCATGATTCATTATATTTAACTACTGCTGCACACACCTTTTCTATTAATTTACTGTACTGTCAATACTGCCTGTACACACCATTATAAATATACAGTGCATTCGGAAAGTATTCAGACCCCTTTACTTTTTCCATATTTTGTTAGGTACAGCCTTATTCTAAAATTGATTAAATATTTTTTTCCCCTGATCAATCTATTTCACAATATCACATAATGACAAAGCAAAAAAAGGTATTTTACAGCCTTGAGTTTTCTTGGGTACGACGCTACAAGCTTGGCACACTTGTATTTGGGGGAATTTCTCCCATTCTTCACTGCAAATCCTCTCAAGCTCTCTCAAGCTATTTTCAGGTCTCTCCAGAGATGTTTGACTAGGTTCAAGTCCGCGCTCTGGCTGGGCCACTCAAGGACATTCAGAGACTTGTCCCGTGTGTGCCTTTCCAAATCATGTCCAATCAATTGAATTTACCAAAGGTGGAATCCAATCAAGTTGTAGAAACATCTCAAGGATGATGAATGGAAACAGAATGCACCGGAGCTCAATTTCGAGTCTCACAGCAAAGGGTTTGAATACTTATGTAAATAAGYTATTTCAGCTTTTGGTTTTTAATAAATTTGCAAACATGTCGAAAAACCTGTTTTTGCTTTGTTATTATGGGGTATTGTGTGTAAATTGATGAGTATTTAAAAAAAAAACAGTTTAGAATAAGGCTGTAACATAAAAAAATGTGGAAAAGGGAAGGGGTCTGAATACTTTCCAAATGCACTGTATACATATATATATATACACATAACCATTCAAAAGTTTGGGATCACTTCTATAAATGTCCTTGTTTTTGAAAGAAAAGCGCATTTTTTCATTAAAATAACATCAAATTGATCAGAAATACAGTGTAGACATTGTCAATGTTGTAAATGACTATTGTAGCTGGAAACGGCAGATTTTTTTATGAAATACTACATAGGCGTACAGAGGCCCATTATCAGCAACCATCACTACTGTATTCCAATGGCACGTTGTGTTAGCTAATCCAAGTGTATCATTTTAAAAGGCTAATTGATCATTAGAATACCCATTTACAATTATGTTAGCACAGCTGAAAACTGTTGTTCTGATTAAAAAAGAAATAAAAGTGGCCTTTTTTAGACTAGTTGAGTATCTGGAGCATCAGCATTTTTGGGTTCGATTACAGGCTCAAAATGGCCAGAAACAAAGAACTTTCTTCTAAAACTCATCAGTCTATTCTTGTTCTGAGAAATTAAGGCTATTCCATGCGAGAAATTGCCAAGAAACTGAAGATATCGTACAATGCTGTGTACTACTCCCTTCACAGAACAGCTCAAACTGTCTCTAACCAGAATAGAAAGAGGAGTGGGAGGCCCCGGTGCACAACTTAGCAAGAGGACAAGTACATTAGAGTGTCTGGTTTGAGAAACAGACGCCTCACAGGTCCTCAACTGGCAGCTTCATTAAATAGTACCCACAAAACACCAGTCTCAACGTCAACAGTGAAAAGGCGACTCCGGGATGCTGGTCTTCTAGGCAGACCAGTTATCCTTGGTTCTTTTTCTACCATTCAGTTCCATGGATCTTAAACTTCTTAATAATATTTGCAACTGTTGTCACATGAACATCAAGCTGCTTGGAGATGGTCTTGTAGCCTTTACCTTTACCATGCTTGTATATGGTTTTTTTTCTGATCTCTTCAGACAAATCTCTCCTTTGCTTTCTCTGGTCCATGTTCAGTGTGGTGCACACAATAATACCAAACAGCACAGTTACTACTTTTCTCCATTTAAATAGGCTGAATGACTGATCACAAGATTGGAGACATGTGTGATACTACTTAAAGAAACTAATTTGTTTGAAATATCACTATAATCCAATTATTTTTTATATTTTCTAAGGGGAACCAACAAATGTGTCCAGGCCATTTTAGAATATCTTTGTAGAATAAGCAATAATGAATCTCTTTTCACAGCTTTTTTGCTTTATTCTATGACATACCAAAGGCATGCAAGTATACATGATAAAATAGCTTTTAATTTCATCACTTTTCAGGAGGAATTAAGCATTATTTCAATTGAGCTGTAAGGGTACCAACAAATTTAAGCACGTCTGTGTTTATATTCTGGACTCTGATGTTGCTCGTTCTGATATTTCTTAATTTATTTATTTTTTACTTTTGTGAGATTTCTTTGTTTTGGTTTCTAGGTATTATTACTGCACTGTTAGAGCTAGAAAAAAGTTGGATCAGATGTTTGTTTTTGATAGAGAGGAACACATTTCACTTTGTCTGATAAATAGAGGTTCTAGAGATTATACATATGCCTTAGTTGACATTCAACTTAATTTGGGTATTTTGGTAGTGTTTTTCCGTCGCACCCACCAGAACGACGCAAAACTCAGGGAGTCCAACCAATACACAAAGCTAGGCTATTTTACTCTACTGCACCTTGCACACTGACTGCTCTGGCCAACTGTAAGTCGTACATTAGTCACTGTCACTTGGAACCTGAGTTGCAAATCTGCCTTCTTCTATGTCGCAGTAACCTTTACACTGTACCTCCTCAACTCCCTTCCTCCACCATGCCACACTGTGTTCAGGCACTGATCCAACACAGCTATCCACAAATCTTAAAGGAGCCACTGAACATGCAATTGGCACGTATTAGAATTTTTTTATTTCAGTCTTGGAGGTGTGTTTCCTGACCAATTCTGCATTTGGTTAATGATGTTTGTCCCCCATCAAATCAAGTCAAATCAAATGTATTTATATAGCCTTCTTACATCAGCTGATATCTCAAAGTGCTGTACAGAAACCAGCCTAAACCCCAAACAGCAAGCAATGCAGGTTAGAAGCACAGTGGCAGAAAAACTCCTAGAAAGGCCAAAACCTAGGAAGAACCTAGAGAGGAACAGGCTATGAGGGGTGGCCAGTCCTCTTCTGCTGGCGCGGGTGGAGATTATAACAGAACATGGCCAAGATGTTCAAATGTTCATAAATGACCAGCATGGTCAAATAATAATAATCACGGTAGTTGTCGAGGGTGCAGCAAGTCAGCACCTCAGGAGTAAATATCAGTTGGCTTTTCATAGCCGATCATTAAGAGTATCTCTACCGCTCCTGCGGTCTCTAGAGAGTTGAAAACAGGAGGTCTGGGACAGGTAGCACGGCCCATGAGACACTGTAGATGCGGAAGCCTATTTCACTTCCTCAAAATCCTCAGAATGAATGTAAGATAACAAAAAAAATCTGTAATTCATCCCAGGATGTTTTAGTTGCACAGTTTTACGTCTAACTAAGGTGTTGGGTGCAGTATTTCTCAAGTAAAAAAATGTGCGATGTGTTATCTTATGTAAACAAAGTCGCAGCTGGTCTGTCTCACTGTCTATGCTATGGGATAGAGCAATCACAGCAGCTGTTCACCCCATGTTAGTGGGCAAATGGACATCTTCAAATCAAAACCAAACCTTCATTTACCCATTGTGACGCACGGATGTTCCAAACTCTGTTTTAGACCAGACTGACTTCATGACCAAAATGATCCTATTTACACTTTGTAGTACATTTTGACACTAGAATAATTGTTTCTGGCTCATATCGATGTCACATAGGCCATTTTCAAAGGGATTTTCAAAGGCAGTCGCTCTTTAAGTGCTACTTAACATGGATAGGTTGCCTAACACCTAATCTAAACAGAATATAAATTATCTTTAAGCCTCAATGCCAATAACTTATACGGATGTGTAATTTTCCTTCCATTCTCAATATGTCATGATGCCCTCTTGTGCGCAGCCTTCCATAAACAAAGGCCATTGATTAAACAAAGATGTGGGAGAGCCAGAGTAGTCCCAACCCATGTTTACATTCTGGCGGCTTGACGTCAGCACAGGTAAACAGCCTGGCGTATACACACGGACATAAGGAAGAACCGTGTTTACTTTCCTGTACAAAGAAAATTATGGCACTTACCATATATTACAAGAGAGAGAGAGAGAGAGATACAGTTTAGAGACATAGAGTATATACAGTAGCAGTCAAAAGTTTGGATAAATGTACTCTTTCAAGGGTTTTTCTTAATTTGTACAATTATCTACATTGTAGAATAATAGTGTAGACATCAACACTATGAAATAACACGTATGGAATCATGTAGTAATCAAAAAAAGTGTTACACAAATAAAATTATATTTTATTTTTGAGACTCTTCCAAGTAGCCACCCTTTGCCTTGATGACAGCTTTGCACACTCTTGGCATTCTATCAACCAGCTTCATGACGTAGTCACCTGGAATACATTTCAATTAACAGGTGTGCCTTGATAAAAGTTCATTTGTAGAATTTCTTTCCTTCTTAATGCGTTTGAGCCAATAAGTTGTGTTGTGACAAGGTAGCGGTGATATACAGTAGATAGCCCTATTTAGTAAAAGACCATGTCCGTATTATGGCAAGAAAAGCTAAACTCAAAAAAGCAAAGAGAAACGACAGTCCATCATTACTTTAAAACATAAAGGTCAGTCAATTCAGAAAAATTCAAGAAATTTTAACTTTTCTTCAAGTGCAGTCGCAAAAACCATCAAGCGCTATGACAAAACTGACTCTCATGAAGACCGCCACAGGAAAGGAAGACCCAGACTTACCTCTGCTGTAGATGATAAGTTCATTAGAGTTACCAGCCTCAGAAATTGCAGCCCAAATAAATGCTTCACAGAGTTCAAGTAACAGACACATCTCAACATCAACTGTTCAGAGGAGACTGCGTGAATCAGGCCTTCATGGTTGAATTGCTGCAAAGAAACCACTACTATATGACACCAATAAGAAAAATAGATTTTCTTGAGCAAAGAAACATGAGAAATGGACATTAGACTGGTGTAAATCTGTTCTTTGGTCTGATGAGTCCAAATTTCAGATTTTTGTTTCCAACCGCTGTGTCTTTGTGAGACGCAGATTAGGTTAACGGATGATCTCTGTATGTGTGGTTCCCACAGTGAAGCATGGAGGAGGAGGTGTGATGTTGTTGGGGTGCTTTGCTTGTGAGACTGTCAGTGATTTATTTAGAATTCAAGGCACACTTAACCACCATGGGTTCCACAGCATTCACACAGTGCTCAGCATATGTGGGAACTCCTTCAAGACTGTTGGAAAAGCATTCCAGGTGAAACTGATTGAGAGAATGCCAAGAGTGTGCAAAGCTGTCATCAAGGTAAAGGGTGGGATAAAGGGATAAATTCACAATGGCACCGAAGGAGATAGCCAACGTTTTACCAGTTGTACTATTGTGTATGTTTTTTCGCGTTATTTGTAACTTATTTTGTACCAAATTTTTCTGCCACCGTGTCTTATGACCGAAAAGATCTTCTTGATATCAGGGCAGCGATTACTCACCCCGTACTGAATGAATTCTTCTCCTTCAACGAGTCGGATGGGAAGGATTTACTCCAGACACCCGACAAGGCCCTCATCCCCATCATTCGCAGTAGGAAAAGACGGATGTATCGTGGACGACGGTCCGGGTGTCTTGTAAGGATCAGTCACCGAGAGGGTAATCTAACTTTACCATCGGTCCTATTAGCCAACTTACAATCTATCGATAATAAAATAGACAAACTACGAGCACGTATATCCTACCAACGGGACATTAAAAACGGTAATATATTATGTTCCACAGAGTCGTGGCTGACCGACGACATGATTAACATAAAGCTGGCGGGTTTTAAGCTTTTTTGGCAGGATAGAACAGCAGCCTCTGGTAAGACAAGGGGAGGCGGCCTCTGCATATTTGTAAACAATAGCTGGTGCACGAAATCTAAAGAAGTCTCGAGGTTTTGCTCGCCTGAGGTAGAGTATCTCATGATAAGCTGTAGACCACACTATTTACCAAGAGAGTTTACCTCTATATTGTTCGTAGCTGTCTATATACCACCGCAGACCGATGCTGGCACTAAGACCGCAATCAATGAGCTGTATACGACCATAAGCAAACAGGAAAACGCTCATCCAAATGCGGCTCTCCTAGTGGCCGGGGACTTTAATGCAGGAAACCTCAAATCAGTTTTACCTATTTTCTATCAGCATGTTAAATGTGCAACCAGAGGGAAAAAACTCTAGACCATCTTTACTCCACACACAGAGACGCGTACAAAGCTCTCTCGCCCTCCATTTGGCAAATGTGACCATAATTCTATTCTAACTACAAGCAAAAACTGAAGCAGGAACTCGGTCAATAAGAAAGTGGTCAGATGAAGCAGATGCTAAGCTACAGGACTGTTTTGCTAGCACAGACTGGAATATGTTCCGGATTCTTCTGGTGGCATTGAGGAGTACACCACATCAGTCACTGGCTTCATCAATAAGTGCATCGATGACGTCGTCCCCAAAGTGACCGTAGGTACATACCACAACCAGAAGCCATGGATTGCAGGCTACATCTGCACTGAGCAAAAGGATAGAGCTATCGCTTTCAAGGAGTGGGACTCTAAGCCGGAAGCCTAAACGAAATCCCACTATGCCCTCTGACGAACCATCAAACAGGCAAATTGTCAATACAGGACTAAGATTGAATCGTACTACACTGGCTCCGACACTCATTGGCTGTGGCAGGGCTTGCAAACTATTACAGACTACAAAGGGAAGCACAGCCACAAGCTGCCCAGTGACACGAACCTATCAGACAAGATAAATTACTTCTATGCTCGCTTCGAGGCAAATAACACTGAAACATGCATGAGAGCACCAGCCATTCCGGACGACTGTGTGATCACGCTCTCCGTAGGTGATGTGAGTAAGACCTTTAAACAGGTAAACATTCACAAGGCCGCAGGGCCAGAAGGATTACCAGGACGTGTACTCCGAGCATGTGCTGACCAACTGGCAAGTGTCTTCACTGACATTTTCAACCTGTCCCTGACTGAGTCTGTAATACCAACATGTTTCAAGCAGACCACCATAGCCCTTGTGCCCAAGAACAGTAAGGTAACCTACCTTAATGACTTCCGACCCGTAGCACGCACGTTTGTAGCCATGAAGTATTTTGAAAGGCTGGTCATGGCTCACATCAACACCATTATCCCAGAAACCCTAGACCCACTCTAATTTGCATAATGCCCCAACAGATCCACAGATGATGCCATCTCTATTGCACTCCACACTGCCCTTTCACACCTGGACAAAAGGAACACCTATGTGAGCATGCTATTCATTGACTACAGCTCAGCGTTCAACACCATAGTGCCCTCAAAGCTCATCACTAAGCTAAGGACCCTGAGACTAAACACCTCCCTCTGCAACTGGATCCTGGACTTCCTGACGGGCAGCCCCCAGGTGGTAAGGGTAGGGAACAATACATCCGCCACAATGATCCTCAACACGGGGCCCCTCAGGGGTGCATGCTCAGTCCCCTCCTGTACTCTCTGTTCACTCATGACTGCATGGCCAGGCATGACTCCAAAACCGTCATCAAGTTTGCCGACGACACAACAGTGGTAAGCCTGATCACAGACAACGATGAGACAGCCTATAGGGAGGAAGTCAGAGACCTGGTCGTGTGCTGCCAGGACAATAATCTCTCACTCAACATGATCAAGACAAAGGAGATGATTGTGGACTACAGAAAAAAGAGGACCAAGCATGCCCCCATTCTCATCGACTGGGCTGTAGTGGAACAGGTTGAGAGCTACAAGTTCCTTGGTGTCCAGATCCCCAACAAACTATCATGGTCCAAACACACTAAGACAGTCGTGAAGAACACACTACAAAGCCTATTCCCCCTCAAGAGACTGAAAAGATTTGATAAGGGTCCTCAGATCCTCAAAAGGTTCTGCAGCAGCACCATCGAGAGCATCTTGACTGGTTGCATCACTGCCTGGTATGGCAACTGTTGAGGCCTTCGATCGTAAGGCACTACAGAGTGTAGTGTGTATGGCCCAGTACATCACTGGGGCCAGCTTCCTGCCATCCAGGACCTCTATATCAGGGGGGGTCAGAGGAAGGCCTTAAAAATGGTCAAAGACTCCAGCCACCCTAGTCATAGACTGTTCTCTCTGCTACCGCACGGCAAGCAGTATCAGAGCGCCAAGTTGAGGTCCAAAAGGCTTCTTAACAGCTTCTACCCCCAAGCCGTAAGACTCCTGAACAGCTAATCAAAGGGCTACCCAGACCCCTCTTTTTCCCTGCTGCTGCTACTCTCTGTTTATAATCTATGCATAGTCACTTTAACTCTACCTACATGTACATATTACCTCAATTACCTCAACTAACCGGTTCCCCCGCACATTGACTCTGTACAGGTTCCCCCTGTATATAGCCTCGCTTGTTATTTTACTTCTGCTGTTTAATTATTTGTTACTTTTATTTTCTATTTTCTATTTAACACTTATAAAAAATAAATTGTGACATGTGACAAATAACATTTGATTTGATTTGGCTACTTTGAAGAATCTAAAATCTAAAATATATTTTGATTTGTTTACCACTTTTTTGGTTACCACATGATTCTATACGTGTTATTTCATAGTTTTGAAATCTTCGCCATTATTTAGAAAATAGTAAAAATAAAGAAAAACCCTTGAATGAGTAGGTGTGTCCAAACATTTGACTGGTACTGTATATCTATGTATGTATATATATATATATACTGTATATATATATAGAGAGAGAGAACAATAAGTTATTATGTGAGTGTATGAGAACGTAAAAGAGGTCAAGTTAGTAGGCCAGTGCTGTCAGCCCAGGCTGAGTTGGAAACATGAGCCATGATCAGACGTCAATGGCTGACATAGGAGATTCCCATTTGGCTCTGGCGGCTTTCTTAATCATCCCCCATTTCCAGTCTCTCTCTCTCTCTCTCTCTCTCTCTCTCTCTCTCTCTCTCTCTCTCTCTCTCTCTCTCTCTCTCTCCTCTCTCTCTTTCTCTCTCTCTGTTCATCTCTCTCTCTTTCTCTCTCTCTCTTTTCTCTCTCTTATGTCCCTCTCATCTTTCTCTCTCTCTTCTCTCTCTCTCTCTCTCTCTCTCTCTCTCTCTCTTCTCTCTCTCTCTCTCTCTCTCTCTCTCTCTCTCTCTCTCTCTCTCTCTCTCTCTCTCTCTCTCTCTCTCTCTCTCTCTCTCTCTCTCTCTCTCTCTCTCTCTCTCTCTCTTCTCTCTCTCTCTCTCTCTCTCTCTCTCTCTCTCTCTCTCTCTCTCTGTCTCTCTCTTCTCTTCTCTCTCTCTCTCAATATCTCAGATCATTCATCCTGATCACGAAGAGGGCTGTGCATTGATAGAGAATATTTCCTTGGCCACCTTTAGCGCCATTTTAAATGCCTAAAGTGACACGCTATTAATTCAAAACGGCAGTTGTGGCCATGTTTAATTAATTATTTTTGAAGGATGAGTATCACTGTATGTTGTAGTAGCACCATACTGTCAATGCGTGTAGCATGAGAATGGCGCTGAAAAACATGGCTGACGTTTTACATTTCTCCAACCATTTGTGCATGTTTTATATTTGATTTTTTTTTTGCATTTTGTGTAACTTATTTTTGAAACTTATTGTGTAACCATAATGTATGCTGCTACCGTCTCTTATGACCGAAAATAACTTCTGGACATCAGAACTGCGATTACTCACCGTGGACTGCGAAGAAACATTTTTCTTTTAAATGGTTCGGCGAGAAGGATATCCTTGCTTTCACTGGAACAGGCCCAGATCAAGGCCTTTAGCGTGAAGAAAAGACGCAGGAAAAGGGGCTGCAGATCGGGCAGCCTTCTCAGAATCTGCAGGCGAGCGAGTAAACTCCCACTGCCATCTGTTACGTGCAAACATTGGCAAATAAAATTGATGACCTACGATTAAGATTATCCTACTGACGGGATATCAAAAACTGTAACATCTTATGTTTCACCGAGACGTGGCTGTAACGACAATATGGCCAATATATAGCTAGCGGGATTTTCCATGCACCGGCAGAACAGAGACGCTACCTCTGGTAAGACAAGGGGTGGGGGTGTGTGTCTTTTTGTCAATAACAGCTGGTGCGTGATGTCTAATATTAAAGAAGTCTCAAGGTATTGCTCACCTGAGGTAGAGTACCTTATGGTAAGCTGTAGACCACACTATCTACCAAGAGAGTTCTCATCTATATTATTCGTAGCCATTTATTTACCACCACAGAACGAAGCTGGCACTAAGACCGTTCTCAACCAACTCTATAAGGCCATAAGCAAAGAAGAAAATGCTCACCCAGAAGCGGCGCTCCTAGTGGCCGGGGACTTCAATGCAGGCAAACCTAAATCAGTTTTACCAAATTTTTACCAGCATGTCACATGTGCAACAAGAGAAAAAAAATCATAGACCACCTTTACTCCACAAACAGAGATGCATACAAAGCTCTCCCCCGCCCTCCATTTGGCAGATCTGACCATAATTCTATCCTCCTGATTCCTGCTTACAAGCTAAAATTAAAGCAGGAAGTACCAGTGACTCGCTCAATATGGAAGTGGTCAGATGACGCGGATGCTACACTATAGGACTGTTTTGCTAGCACAGACTGGAAAATGTTCCGCGATTCATCCAATGCATTGAGCAGTACACCACCTTAGTCATCTGCTTCATCAATAAGTGCATCGACGACGTCGTCCTCACAGTGACTACACATACAAAACTATTACGGACTACAAAGGGAAACCCAGACGCGACCTGCCCAGTGACGTGAGCCTATCAGACGAGCTAAACGCCTTTTATGCTCACTTCAAGGCAAACAACACTGAAGCATGCACGAGAGCACCAGCTGTTCTGGATGACTGTGAGATAACGCTCTCGGTAGTCGATGTGAACAAAACCTTAAACAGGTCAACATTCACAAAGCCGCTGGGCCAGACGGATTACCAGGACGTGTTTTCAAAACATGCACGAACCAACTGTCAAGTGTCTTGACAGTTTTCAAGCTCTCCCTGACCGAGTCTGTAATACCTACATGTTTCAAGCAGACCCCCATAGTCTCTGTGCCCAAGGAAGCGAAGGTAACCTAACTAAATGATTACCTACCCGTGGCACTCATGTCGGTAGCCATGAAGTGCTTTGAAAGGCTGGTCATGGCTCACATCAATAGCATCCTCCCAGACACCCTAGACCCACTCTAATTTGCATACCGCTCCAACAGATCCACAGATGACACAATCTCAATATCACTCCACACTGCCCTTTCTCATCTGGACAAAAGGAACACCTACAGTTGAAGTGGGAAGTTTACATACACTTCGGTTGGAGTCATTAAAACTCATTTCTCAACCACTCCACAAATTTCTTGTTAACAAACTATAGTTTTGGCAAGTCGGTTAGGACATCTACTTTGTGCATGACACAAGCACTTTTTCCAACAATTGTTTACAGACAGATTATTTCACTTATAATTCACTGTATCACAATTCCAGTGGGTCAGAAGTTTACACACACTAAGTTGACTGTGCCTTTAAACAGCTTGGAAAATTCCAGAAAATTATGGCATGGCTTTAGAAGCTTCTGATAGGCTAATTGACATCATTTGAGTCAATTGGAGGTGTACCTGTGGATGTATTTCAAGGCCTACCTTCAAACTCAGTGCCTCTTTCCTTGACATCATGGGTAAATTTAAAAAAATCAGCCAAGACCTCTTTTTGGAGAAATGTCCTCTGGTCTGATGAAACAAAAATAGAACAGTTTGGCCATAATGACCATCGCTATGTTTGTAGGAAAAAGGCGGAGGCTTGAACGCCGAACAACACCATTCCAACCGTGAAGCATGGTGGAGACAGCATCATGTTGTGGGTGTGCTTTGCTGCAGGAGGGACTGGTGCACTTTATAAAATAGATGGCATCATGAGGCAGGACAATTATGTGGATATATTGAAGCAACATCTCAAGACATCAGTCAGGAAGTTAAAGCTTTGTCACAAATGGGTCTTCCAAATGGACAATGACCCCAAGCATACTTTCAAAGTTGTGGCAAAATGGCTTAAGGACAACAAAGTCAAGGTATTGGAGTGGCCATCACAAAGCCCTGACTTCAATCCCATAGAAAATTTGTGGGCAGGACTGAAAAACCGTGTGCGTGCAAGGAGGCCTATTGTGGGAAGCTTGTAGAACGCTATCCAAAATGTTTAACCCAAGTAAAAAAATATAAAGGCAATGCTACCAAATACTAATTTAGTGTATGTAGACGTCTGACCTATTGGGAATGTGACAAAATAAATAAAAGCTGAAATAAATCATTCTCTCTACCATTATTCTGATATTTCACATTATTAAAATAAAGTGGTGATTCTACCTGACCTAAGACAAGGAATTTTTACTCGGATTAAATGTCAGGAATTGTGAAAAACTGAGTTTAAATGTATTTGGCTAAGGTGTACGTTAACTTCCGACTTCAACTGTATGTGAGAATGCTGTTAATTGACGACAGCTCAGCTTTCAACACCATAGTGCCCACGAAGCTCATCATTAAGCTAAGAACTCTGGCACTAAACATCTCCCTCTGCAACTGGACCCTGGACTTCCTGATGGTCCGCCCCCAGGTGGTAAGAGTAGGCAACAACACGTCTGCCACGCTGATCCTTAACACTGGGGCGCCTCAGGGGTGAGTAACTTGTCCCCTCCAGTATTCCCTGTTCACCCACAACTGCATGGCCAAGCACGACTCCAACACCATCATTAAGTTTCCTGACGACACAACAGTGGTAGGCCTGATCACCGACAACAATGAGAAGGCCTATAGGGAGGAGGTTAGAGAACTGGCAGTGTGGTGCCAGGACAACAACCTCTCTCTCAATGTGAGCAAGACAACGAAGCTGATCGTGGACTACAGGAAAATGCGGGCTAAACATCAACGGGGCTGTAGTAGAGCGGGTCGAGAGTTTCAAGTTCCTTGGTGTCCACATCAACAACGAACTATCATGGTCCAAACATACCAAGACAGTCATAAAGAGGCCACGACAAACCTTTTCCCCCTCAGGAGACTGAAAAGATTTGGCATGGGTCCCCAGACCCTCAAAATGTTCTACAGCTGCACCATCGAGAGCATCCTGATTGGTTGCATCACCGCCTGGTATGGCAACCGCTCGGCATCTGACTGTAAGGTGCTACAGAGGGTAGTGCGAACGGCCCAGTGCATCACTGGGTCAAAGCTCCCTGCCATCCAGGACCTATACAATAGGTGGTGTTAGAGGAAAGCCCATACAATTGTCAAAGACTCCAGTCACACAAGGTATAGACTGTTTTCTCTGCTACCACACGGCAAGCGGTACCGGAGCGGCCAGAGTGTAGGACAAAGGTCCTCGGACAGCGTTCTTACACCGCAGCAAGCATTAGAACTGCTGAACAATAAATATAATCGCCAGCAGACAATTTACATTGACCCCCCCCCCCCCCCCCCCCCCCCCGTTGTCCTGCTGCTACTGTGTTTATTGTATCTTATGGCATGTCAGTTCACGCCCACGCTACGATGTATAGAGTTTAACATGTACAAATTTGTACAAATTTGTACAAACTAACCTGTATCCCCGCACACTGACTCGGTACCGGTGCCTCCTGTATATAGCCTCATTATTGTTATTCTTATTGTGTTATTTTTTTTAATAACTTTTAATTTATTTTAGTCTACTTGGTAAATATTTTCTTAACTCTTCTTGAACTGCACTGTTGGTTAAGGGTTTGAAAGTAAGCATTTCACGGTAAAGTCTACACTTGTGTTTGGCGCATGTGACAAAGTTTGATTTGATCTGATAAGTTGTTATATAATGAATGCTGGCAGGTACAGCAGCATGAGCAGATGTACCTTTCACCCCCAGGTATGTTGTAAGAATGTATGGACTTTCAATGGAGAAAGAAGAATGTTGCCAGAGTTAAAATGCACAGCAAGTTTGGTAAGTTTCTATATCCCAGTTTGTTCGTTTCTCATTCATCACTTTATGTGCGCCACAAATTTGACATTGCAGGATCAGAGAATAGAGAGGTGCGGTTAGTTATATAACCAAATGAAGAACACTCTGGCACTGTAAAGCAGAGAGAAAGCTATTCTCGTATTTGTGAGACACTGCTGTGGAAAGTATGGCAAGCGTTGGACACTGAGACATTCACTCCCACATTAAAGACTTCGAGGATATGTACAGGAGAACACGTTGTCCCCTGCCCCAGTAGGAGATAATGAGTTACGATAAAAGGGAAGAAATGTTATTACCTACCACTGAGCATGGTGTTCTGATCAGGTATTCAGAAGTACTGAATAGATATCTGTAGGTCAGGACAGGGCAGTCTGGTAGACAGATTTTGTCTGAGACCACCAGAACAGACTGGCACTGCATGTGAGAAGCCTGTGGTTTAAAGTAACTAAAGGTCATACGCAATAATAGAGAACAAAATATAGGCCTACTCATGTGAATACACATTTCTTTTTGAACTCATTTGTCTTTCAATAACCTAGTAGAAATTAAATCTCCATGTGTGGGCCTAAGTAAACATGTCCAGATGTATTTTTGTTTCGATGTGGGAGACCATAAGGAAAGAGCACCAGCGTGGTGCCATGGTGGTGTCATCGATGGCCACTTCACCCCATAGCTCCAACACAAAGCACATGTGTCCAGCAGCACTTAACAGGACAGGACAACTCCGTACAGCTCAGTGTCCGCTCACACTAACACCACCATAGCCCTGCATAAAGTAGTCGGGCCCAGCAGGACTGGAATGTGGCCTATTGTTACACTGGCGTTTAGTAACAATGATAGGATCAGAGACAGTTACCAGCACAATGCATTCATGCTGATTTGTGTATAACACTATGTAGGGCTCCTGCCGAGCTCAGTTACTTGGGAATCAGGTCGCTTGTGTAACCCATCAATTAATAATGCTGCTTTCCCAACAATTCCGTTAATCATGTAATGACGGATGACACAACTGAGGATCAGTTGTAGTAACAATGAACTTTAACCCTAACCTTAACCCCATGGCTAACTTGAGCGGACAATATGTGACATGTAAAGGTAGTTTGCCAGATTTTACAACATACAAGTAATGCATTGCTGGACATTAAGGTACAGGAAACATCTAACAGTTGTGTTTGTCATTTTTCCTCACAGCCTTGCCTCAAAGACTAGATGTAACATTGTAAATGTACATTTTTATCCCTCCAATTAGTATGATATGTTACGATTGTTATGGTTACTTATTAAGACAGAAGGTTACTTAAGCCAGGAGGGAGGTTGGTCGGGGAGTATGGGTGGACGTATAACGCAATCACACGTGTTCGAATCACATCAGGGACAACTTTAGCATTTTAGCTAATTAACAACTTTGCAACTGTATAACTTTTTAGCTACTTTGCAACTACATAGCATGTTAGGTAACCCTTCCCCCAACCCTAACCTTAACCCCTAACCTTAACCCTAACCCTAACTTTAACTTTAACCCTAACCTTAACCACTAACCCTGACCTTAATCCTAACCCCTAGCCGAGGTAACGTTAGCCACCTAGCTAATGTTAGCCAAAAAGTATTAACATATCGTATGATTTGTAATTCGTAACATATCATAGGAATTGTAATTCGCAACATATCATACGAATTTGAGGATGTAATATATCTTACGAAATGGATGATTGACTTCCAAAATGTTTTATTGTTTATGTTACGTCGACCCCTGAGTCTATGTTGTCCCTAGTTACAGAGAAAGGGAACAAAATCCTTTGATAAAAGAAGCTTTCTTTCAGTACGTCAAAGGATAAAACAATGGTGACACAAAACAGCTGAGGAATCAGTGTCACGGTAACATAGTGACTGATAGGTAACATGCACAATGCTTCTGTACACAACCTGGTCTCAGGGCAATTCGTAGGATTGTGTATATTACGTTAGATTAGGTTACATTATGAATGGAATAGCGGTCGTACAATTTCAAACGAATTTGAGGGCGTAAAGTATCATACTGTACGTCTTACTTGGTCGTAAAATAGCATATGAATTGGATGACATAACTTATCATAACTCTTGGAGGACTTAACTTATCATACATCTTGGAGGACGCATAGTATTATACTTATTTCTCTGAGACCAGGTTACTTGTTGTATCATAACAACAAAGGACAACTACAGGGAGAATTTATGTTGGTGGTTAGGGGAACTAAAACGACAAAGGTTAGGAGAATTTCCAGAAAAGGTTAGAATTATTAGGTTAAGGTTAGGAAAAGGTTTAGGGGAAAGGTTAGTTAAATGCTACAGTTGTCAACGAAGTGACTCGAACACGCAACCTTTGGATTGCTAGACAGTCACGATATCCATCCTCCCCAACCAACCTCCCTACTTTCGTAACTAGACCATGTAAGGGGTAATCAAAGAGTGGCTATGCGTTCTATGGAAAATAATGAACGATGTGGAAGGAGTGTTCCACTACATGCTAGCAGAGTGGAACTGACCTTCCACTGAGTTGGATTATTTTCGGGAGAAAGCATAGAGCCCCGAGTTGATTATCCCTATTATACCATGGCCATAATTTAACACATTTGCCACTAAAAATTTGTTAATTTGCCTGTGGCAATGTATTCAACATCCACAGAAGTAGCTAGCAAGGTTACTAGACAGCTACAGTCAGTAGATGCTGTGTTAACCAAACAGACTTGATAGTGACGCTAACCAAACCATCAGACCTAGCTTGTTATTATGAAAATCTAATTCAACAATACCAATGCTGTTTTCAATTTGACTTTTCCTTTCCAAAGCAGCTCAAACAAAACATGTAAAAAGGAACTATAGCCATTGAATTCTACTGTGCAAATATACTGTGAGTTATAAGGAAATAATGCACGCTTTAGAATGCCCTTCATCCCAATCAGAAAGGGGTATTCAACAATGGCATGGTATAATACTACTTATACAACTGGTGGGTCTAATCCTGGATGCTGAATGGTTAAAATCGTCATTCCAGCCGGTGTCTATTCCACAAGTTAGCACCGGCTAAAACTATGATGTTGAAATGCCTATGATCTCTGTTCCATCTCACTGCACAATCCACTGTCTCGTCAGCCCAGGCAGACTATTTATAAACTTAAATTTATCAAATGTAAAAATAAATAAATAAAATGTAGAAATAAATCTATAATCTCCACTGTAAAAAGCATCTAGACATTATCTACCATTTTTTTAAGACTAGCAATTGGTTTTCAACAGCGGAGATTTGTATAAACCTTGCTGTTTGTCTCTCTGACATTTGCAACATTGTTTCAATATTACAATTCGATCTACAGCTGTCCCATAGTAATATATGTGTCGGGGTCGGGAGTTGAGACGAGACAGACAGGCAGGCAGCTTTTCTCAGCCAGTCGAAATCATGAATCAGTATTTTTTGTATGGATATATACAAAGAAATGTCAATAGAAAACAAGTCAAATGAAATGAAATCCAGCTAGTTTGTAGTCTTTCCAGCTTCAGTTTGATGAGAGAGAACATTTTCTACCCCAGGTGAAATCGAGCATCATTAGCTCATTGTTATGGATGTATCCAAATAACTGTCACAAGAAAACAACTTAAACAAATGCAAATGCAACTACCTTGCTGGCTGCACTGTTTGATGTGACTGTAAGTTAGCTGTTGTTGGCTAGCTAGCAAGCAAGGGATAAGAACGTTGCCAGCCAGTATGGCAATAGAACATTTAGAACGAAAGACTGGGTCGTGTCTATAGATYCAGAACAAAAATACTTAACGACTGGGTAGCGTCTCTGGCAACCGAACCGATAAAATGAACGACCAGGCTGCTTGGGTAGCAACCCTAGATTTGTGTTCATCAAAATAAAGTTAATGAAAATATTGCAATCATTATTTGAATATGTTGGTAACCGTTGTATAAAAGTGATAATGCCCTCGATTCACTTTAACTATACATTCATGTACATACTACCTCAATTGGCCCGACCAAACAGTGCCCCCGCACATTGGCTAACCGGGCTATCTGCCCGTGCACCACCCGTCAACCCCTCTTTTACGCTACTGCTACTCTCTGTTTATCATATATGCATAGTCACTTTAACCATATCTACATGTACATACTACCTCAATCAGCCCGACTAACCGGTGCCTGTATATAGCCTCACTACTGTTATAACCTCGCTACTGTATATAGCCTCGCTACTGTTATTTTTCACTGTCTTTTTTACTGTTGTTTCTTTTTCTTTACTTACCTATTGTTCACCTAATACCTTTTTTTGCACTGTTGGTTAGAAAGAGCCTGTAAGTAAGCATTTCACTGTAAGGTCTACAACTTTTGTATTCTGTCCACTTGACAAATAAACTTTCATTTGATTTGATTTGAAGCCGGTGTTTGGAGGATATATTGGCATGGTTTGCCAGCCCTCGACTTTGTTTCGGGACAAACAACACCCATGTCACGTCCTGACCATAGAAAGCCTTTATTTTCTATGGTAGAATAGGTCAGGGCGTAACTAGGGGTTTAGTCTAGTTTATATTTTCTATGTGAGGTTCTAGTTTGTTTTTTCTATGTTGGTGTTTTAGTATGATTCCCAATTAGAGGCAGCTGGCTATCGTTGTCTCTAATTGGGGATCATACTTAAGTAGCATTTTTTCCACCTGTGTGTTATGGGATATTGTTTGGAGTTCCTGCACTTTGCACCTCTGTAGTCACGGTTTGTTCGTTTATTGTTTGTTTTGTTAAGTTTCACTATTAATAAAGCATGTGGAACTCTACATTCACTGCGCCTTGGTCCATCTCTACAAACGAACGTGACAACCTGTGCCAAAATATCCTCCAAACACTGGCTTTTTGGGCATTATCACTTAAATATCCTACGTCTTGGAGGTGCACTAAAATATTCTGAACAAAAATACAAACACAACATGTAAAATGTTGATTCAATGTTTCATGAGCTGAAATAAAAGATCCCAGAAATGTTTCATACACACAAAAAGCTTATTTCTCTCTAATTTTGTGCACAAATTTGTTAACATCGCTGTTAGTGAGCATTTATCCTATGCCAAGACAATC
The DNA here is from genome assembly GCF_002910315.2 of Salvelinus sp. IW2-2015. Lineage (NCBI taxonomy): Eukaryota > Metazoa > Chordata > Actinopteri > Salmoniformes > Salmonidae > Salvelinus > Salvelinus sp. IW2-2015. The sequence goes on from NC_036847.1 coordinate 14,966,144, forward strand.
CATCCACCTGACAGTTGTGGCATATCTACAAGCTGATTAAACAGCATGATCATTATACAGGTGCACCTTGTGCTGGGGACAATAAAAGGCTCTACAAAGATGCTGTTTTGTCACACAACACAATGCCACAGATGTCTCAAGTTTTAAGGGAGCGTGTCTGCAGGAAGGTCCACCAGAGCTGTTGCCAAAGAATTGAATATTAATTTCTCTACCATAAGTCACCTCCAACGTCGTTTTAGAGAATTTGTCAGTACGTCCAACGGGCCAGCCCAGGACCTCCACATCCGGCATCTTCACCTGCGGGATCATCTGAGACCAGCCACCAGGACAGCTGATGAAACTGAGGAGTGGGCCTGGCTCCCAAGTGGGTGAGCTTATGGCCTCCCAGGCCCACCCATGGCCTCTCCCCTGCCCAGTCATGTGAAATCCATAGATTAGGGCCTAATGAATTTATTTCAATTAACTGATTTCCTTATATGAAGAGTAACTCAGTAAAAGCGTTGAAATTGTTACATGTTGCATTTATATTTTTGTTCAGTATACATATAGTATGCTTTGTATTGCTCTGAGGCCAGGCTGATGCACAGGGCAAGGATGAGCAAGTGATTCCACTGTATTGAGGGAGGTGGGGGGGATGGGGGATTAAGAGGGATATTTACAGTTTCCTCCTGTAACCGACTAGAAGCTAAACTAGGAAGTGGAAATTATGAGAACTGAGTAGTAAACAAATGTTTTATCCTGTTAAAAAATGGATGGATTGTCCAGTCAATATCCGGGAGTAGTAGCGTGTTATTGTCTTGTGTTTGAGAACACAAAAGGTCAACAAACAAAGGGAATATATTTAGCTATTTCCTCCTGTCTGTTTTCCCCTCACATCCCCTTAGGCTGGCTTTAATTGTCTAATCCATCCTCCATCCTTCTCTGATACGAGGAAACACAACCACCTGCTGAAAGAGATACAAGCTCCTCCCTCAGGAGAAAAGTAAATATGAGCGAGAGAGAATGGAGCAGAGAGCCCACCCTAACAATTCACCCTAAGAGTTGTGAATTCTCAGAGTTGTACATTACACGGTAATTAACTGGACTGAACCTAATAATCACTATTACGAAGTGCATAAAATAACAACGCYATGTTTTTCCTGTGTTGAGAAGTAGACCAGTGAGACTTAAAAAAGTGTATTAAAATGGTTCTGAATAATCTTCGAAGAAAAAAAAACTATATCCTGAAGTTTGAAAATCACGAGCGCTTTGGAGTTTAGTATACGTGTCTTATGAGTCACAATTCAGAAAAGGAAAACAAAAACACAACACTCCCTGGAACATGGAGAGTGGATGGAACAAAACAAAAAGTAAAATCACTTTCATTCATCCAGAGAATGGGGATGGGCCAGGTGAATAACTACCTGGGATGGGTGGGGTGGGAACATACGCAGAGGAACACAAGGTGTGGGGTAGGATCTGGCACGACGTATATACTGTGTGGGTGTGACACCAAAGGAACAAATGCTTGTCAGAACAAATTGTACACTGCAGATCTGTCAATCAATGCTGTAAGGTGATTAAATGGAATGTTGTTCTGTGAAATAGTGAATATGACAAACATAAAGTCACACATTTCATATTGTCACATGTGCTCCCTCTCCGGCCTCTAGGTCACCTGGCTGCTCGTTATGGCACACATCTATCACCAGCGCATTTGCGCATAATGACACTCACCTGGACTCCCATCACTTCCTTGATTACCTTCCCTTTATATATCACTCCTTAATGGTTTCTTCCCCTGTCATCATTGTTTCTGTTGCTGTTTCGTGTCGGTGCACTGTTTGTGTTTCTTGTTTTGTTTATTTATTAAATGTATTCACTCCCTGAACTTGCTTCCCGACTCTCAGCGTACAACTTTACACATATAATAATAGTGGTGATGTTACAACATTTAAGAGTGAAAAATTGAATAACAAAGAACAGAATGAAAGCAAATGTGTCATTTTCTATAATCATGTATTAGAGACAAGAGCCCTGCTGTTATTGTAAGTTAGTGTAGGCCTATATACATGTGCACATACATGTGAGCAGCATCACTGATACATGGCATAAACCGTGTCCACAGCAACACAACGCCACAATCGCACATTCATCACAGAGCCCCAAAGGTTTGTTTACTTCCAAAGCGTGTGACAGCAAGCTCATGCGTGGCCTTTCTATGGAAGTCACTGCCCATTCTTATCTACCTCCCTCCTAGTTACACTGAACTCAGCCCCCTCCCTCACTCACTCCTAGGCACAGGGCAGGGCCACCTCAGTAACAGATAACACAAAAAGCCTACTGTGTTTATTGTATTTGAGTGGTGGTTTGACTTACCAACTGTGATGTTTTCAGTGGTAGACCTACAGTGCATTTGGAAAGTATTCAGACCCCTTGACTTTTTCCACATTTTGTTACATTACAGCCTTATTCTAAAATGGATTAAATTGTTTMTTTTTTTAACCCTCATCAATCTAAACACAATACCCCATAATGACAAAGCAAAAATATATTTTTTAGACATTTTTGCAAATGTACTAAAAATAAAAAACATAAATATAACATTTACATAAGTATTCAAATCCTTTACTCAGTACTTTGTTGATATCAGGTATCAAGGTAAGACTCAAGTGCAGACTGTGTGAAGTAACAATGTTTATTTTAACAACAGGGGCAGGCAAACGACAAGTCAAGGTAGGCAGGGGTCGATAATCCAGAGTAGGAGCAAAGGTACCGGACGGCAGACAGGCTCAGGGTCAGGGACAGGCAGAGTGGTCAGGCGGGCGGGTACAGGGTCAGGACAGGCAAGGGTCAAAAACCAGGAGGATGAGAAAAAGAGAGGCTGGGAAAAGACAGGAGCTGATAAGCTTGACAAAAAAGACGAACTGGCCCAGACAGACAGAAAACACAGGTATAAATACCCAGAGGATAAGTGGGGAAGATGGGCGACATCTGGAGGGGGTGGAGAGAAGCACAAGGACAGGTAAAACAGATCAGGGCGTGACAGTTGAAACACCTTTGGCAAAGATTACAGTCTCGAGTCTTCATGGGTATTACGCTACAAGRTTGGCACYCCTGTATTTGGGGAGTTTCTCACATTCTTCTCTGCAGATCCTCTCAAGCTCTGTCAGGTTGGATGTGGAGCGTTGCTGCACAGCTATTTTCAGGTCTCTCCAGAGATGTTCGATCAGGTTCAAATCCAGGCTCTTAATGGGCCTCTCAAGGACATTCAGAGACTTGTCCCGAAGCCACTCATGCATTGTCTTGGCTGTGTGCTTAAGGTCATTGTACTGTTGGAAGGTGAACGTTCGCCCCAGTCTGAGGTCCTGAGCGCACTGGAGCAGGATTTCATCAAGGATCTCTCTGTACTTTGCTCTGTACATCTTTCCCTCAATCCTGACTAGGTGTGCCTGGTTTCCTCCAGACGTGACGTTTGGCATTCAAAGAGTTCAAACTTGGTTTCATCACACCAGAGAATCTTGTTTCTCATGGTCTGAGAGTCCTTTAGGTGGCTTTTGGCAAACTCCATGTGGGCTGTCATGTGCCGTTTACTGAGGAGTGGCTTCCATCTGGCCACTCTACCATAAAGGCCTGATTGGTGGAGTGCTGCAGAGATGGTTGTCCTTCTGGAAGATTCTCCTATCTCCACAGAGGACCTCTGGAGCTCTGTCAGAGTGACCATCGGGTTCTTGATCACCTCCCTGACCAAGGCCCTTCTCCCCGATTGCTCAGTTTGGCCGGCTGGCCAGCTCTAGGAAGAGTCTCGGTGGTTCAACACGTCTTCCATTTAAGAATGATGGAGGCCACTGTGTTCTTGTGGACCGTCAATGCTCCAAAAATGTTTTGGTACCCTTCCCTAGATATGTGCCTCAACACAATCCTGTCTCAGAGCTCTATGGACAAGTATTTCGACCTCATGGCTTGGTTTTCGCTCTGACATGCACTGTCAACTGTGGGACCTTCTATAGACAGGTGTGTGCCTTTCCAAATCATGTCCAATAAAGTTGCATAAACATCTCAAGGATGATCACTGGAAACAGGATGCCCCTGAGCTCAATTTCAAGTCTCAAAGCAAAGGGATTGAATACTTATTTAAATAATGTATTTTTGTTTTTAGTTTTAAACATTTGCTGAAATTTATTAAAACCTATTTCGGCTTTGTCATTATGGGGTATTGTGTGTAGATTGATGAGGATTTTTTTTAAATTTTATTCCTTTTAGAATAAGGCTGTAACGTGACAAAATGTGGCAAAAAGTCAAGGGGTCTGAATACTTTCCGAATGCACTGTATGTACACATGTGCCCCTATGTGTTCCTACTGTTTGTGGTTCCACTGTGTTATTAGATGATGTGTGCAGCAAGTGCCACGTTTTTTAGTAAGCAGTTGCAAGAGGGCATTTATAATTCATAAAAGAGACAAAGTCAATTCACATTCTGAATATGAAAAATTGCCAAGGTTTCCTATGACTTAAAAATGGATAGGGTGGTACAGTATGCTTTCTGATTTCTCTCATTTGGAATAAGGTTGATATGTTCAAAACAGGGGTGGGAGAGATTGCGCTGTATAGGGATTAGTGAGCAAGCCCTCTAACAATTCTTCTTCATATCAAAATTCTAACACTGACGTCATCACATTCCAGGGTGCCAACTACCAAGCAACCTAGGCAGCAAGGTTAAGCAGTTCTCAGACATCGAATACAGTAACTGTCTCTTTGGACACAAACATGCTGCAACAGGCCACATTCTTTCTGGAACAGAGAACATCTCCCTCCCTGGCTGGCTGTTTCATGTTTGCCTCTGCTCAGCTACACTTCCTCCCAACATGCCAGTTACCCCTTACAGCTGTTTTCACACACAGCTCCTTACCTAGTTTCTCTAAGCCCAAGATTCTCAGCCCACACAGGGTTGTCCAAATACTGGCAGCAGAATTTACATGTAGATCTGAAGGGTGGCAGGTAGCCTAGCGGTTAAGAGCATTGGGCCAGTTACTGAAAGGTCGTTAAAGACACGCACCCGAGCTTTGTCGACTAATAAGTATTTTTGGGATGGATATGTGAATGTGTAGTTCATACATGCATAATCTATGAGCAGAATCAGTGTCTTACCTCAATTAACCACGAAATCCCTACTTTGAAAGCAACTGTTTTTCTGGAAGCTGTTTCTGGAAGCCCTTTCCCTAAATTTCCCCCCACTTGGGCCAGCCCCCTAGGAATTCGAGTTCAACCAATGAGCTTCAGGCTCTCACCATATGAGTGACAGCTAGCAAGATGCAAGTGATGAACACACAGCAGAGCGAGAGAGAAAGCAATGACGTGGTGCACTTATCTGCACATATGTGACATAGTATGCAATTTTGGGGGAATAGTTTTGGCTTGTGAGCACTACTTTCAGAACTACTGGCTAAAAAGTAAACAAAAGTACTGGAGAATCCCTTCAGAGGTGCAATATGCAGAAATCACTCTGCCATTTCCTGGTTGAAAATATTCAAATAGTTCATCTAATTTCAATGTATGTGAAGAAACAAGCAACGTAGAGAATCATTGTACCATTTAAACTGCTGTAAAATATATTTTCAATAACCAAAAATATTGTATTTTCAGTTGTTTGAAGCTGGTGTACAAAACCGTCAGTAAAAGCAAAAAAGTAAACTTAAGAACGGGAAGCATAGAAATAGCACACAGACTTGCTTTCAATGAGAATGACAGACCTATAACTCATATTTCTATGTGAATTTGGTCTGGTTGCCCAAAAAGTTAAATATTGTAGCTTTATGTAGAAATATTCAAATACAGGCATGCAGATGGGCCCTTGAGTTGGTATGTGACTTGAAATAAAAATCTGGTTGAAAGTGAGATTGAAATGTTCACTTCATCAAATACTTTGTTTTGACTTTTGATATTACTCATCTAGGTTGGAGAACCTGTGAGGGGGACAGAAAAGATTCAGTGTTTCTCTCACTCTTACTCACTCTACATCTGTCTCATTGGGATAAAAATGTGGGTCAATGAACCAGTTGTTTTTCTTCCATCTCTACATGCCAAGACACTCTCACATTACATAATTATGCAAGTAAAGGGGTGTAGCGCTAGTACCGCTATGACTGCTGGGTTGTTCCACGAAATGAGTCCCTTTTCAGTAGTGTTGGTGATTTATTACATTTTATTTCACCTAATTTTAACATTCTGTCATAAAGAACAGATGTTCAACTTATAAAAATATGTTTTCCCATCTCAGGAGGTTAAATAAGAAAATACTGTAGTAAGTGCCTATCAAGTGCCAAATAAAGTAACATATTTGACCATAACAGGGTTGACCGTAATAGGGTTGACGATTTCATCTTAAATCTCTTGTGACAGGGGGAATTTTCATAAATTACTTTGTCAAAGCAAAAACATAAGTAGAGCTTTACAATGCTGATTAAAACTTGGAAAATGTTGGGGTTAAGTGGGTTAACATCTTCCTAGAAGTCACAGCAGGTGCACAGAGGGACATGTCAAAATACTGAATTTTGGCACTTTAGCAAGTCTTTTTTTCATATTAGAAATCATATGTATTAAATGTTACATATTGTCAATATTGAAGGGCATGTCATGTAATATGACAAGCTATCAACATGAAATATTGGTGCGCAATTTCTACTTAAAATATCAAAGGGAAGCAAAAATAACCAATTTCGTGAAACAACCCTGCTATAGAGCCAGGGCTTCAGGCATATTTTGTTTCCCACAGCAGCAATGTGGTGAGGTAATGCAGAGGATGTGGGGCAGGCTGGAGAATATACAGTGAGGACACCAGCAGTCTTAACCTGAATTGCTCTCCTGTGGCTTTCTCCTGTGGTGGTCTCTTAAAGTGCGCTGTGGAGCAGAGCTGACTGAGTGGTTTCTTTCCCTCACACACACATCAGCGCTTTCTTTCTCCATCGGCTCCCTCTTTTTCTCTGTATGTTTAAATGAGAGTCTCCCCTGGCTCCATCTCCATGTATGGTATACTCTAAACGGATCCTCGGCTCTTCATGCCTTCTGTTCAGAGGGACACATTCATCGTGCATGCATCTCAAAGTCGTATTCTCACATTATATTCTTCTCAATACATGCAGTAAGACACACAACTATACTGCTTAAAACAATGACATAAATACCAGTAAATTTTTTTGAACATTTAAATAAATGAAGAAGAAGAATATGAAGAAATCCTTACTCATTGCATTCACACTGGCGTACCAACCCTCTGGGTGGAAATGCGTTGGTTGCATTGCAGTCAAGACCTGCATATTTGATCAACACATACAACTGACCACATTGCTGAGAATCATCCTGTTTATGCCCTTACTCTATTCTAACCACATAGATATGCTGCTGATATGATCAAACATGAAAAACAACATTGTCTGTTTGAGCACTCCCCATCCTATCCACTGTTCTCAGAAATGCAGTCAAAGTGCGACATAAACAGACTGGGAGGAAGTGCAGGGATGAGAATTGAATCTGAGATGTGCAGTGTAAGTGACTGAAGGCTGGGTCTCTACTCTCTACATCATGATGAGTGTGTGGACCATAATGAGTGTTGGGCATTAGGGCCTTCTCATGAGGATGATTGCCTACGATTGATAATGGGTACATACAGTATAACTGATAGCTGAAAGAAACCTGCACTTATACATTTTGGACTTATACATGAATGTACCTATTGATTCTGAAAGAATATCTCATAAATACCTTATGAGCTTAGTTCTACTGTCGTACCCCGTCAGAACCCAAAATATAAGCTTGTTTTACACCAATGTTTGTAAACAAAGTAAATGTAAACACACACTGTATAGAGTGGTTAAACATATTTATTTTCCAAGCTATAGCAAACAACATTTTACATACAGTAGGTTTTAAAGGACCAAATAGTTTGGTCTGCTTTGTCCTTTCATTTAAGCCATGGAACAAATATTGCGATACTGGTATCATCCCAGCCCTAAAACACACCCTGATTCATATTCACCCTGAGTCAGAGGGCCCTCATTAACATCATCACTCTTATCACTGTATCTGACCGTCATCATCACCCCCCACCCTCCTCTTCTTCCTCCATCCTCTCCTCCCATTGCTTTGGCTCTTGCTGGATGTCTAGTGTATCGTCCCTCCAACCCGCCCCCCTCATGCCTGCAGATATGGAAGTGGCAGCGGATGCACAGGTGTGAGAGCTCCCTTGTCTGCCACAGGCAGATTCCATTCCTGTTAATTATATCAACCCACAGGAGGAGCTGGCCAGCTCTGTGGGAGACAGGGAACCTGTCAGAACAACTCTGATTGGTTGGCCCACCTAACACAAGGCCACAGCTGCTCTGCTGGGTGAGATTGGACTCTTCCACTCACTCTGTGATTCAGAGAGGCAGTGAGGTATTGTCTTGTGGTCGGAGACGTCATTCATTCCCCTATAAAACACTCCCAGACAGGAAGGAGAAAGAGGAATAGCACTGTGATGAGGAACCTGAATGTAGGGCAAATGGCTGGCCCAGACGTGGTTTCAGACAGACTAAACCATTGTAAATGATGTGTTGTCTAGGCTGTTAACCACAAGTATCTTGCGTAGACTACAAGGCTTTGGAACAAATGTGTTGTAAATGAAACTGTCTAACAATAAACTTGGGCCAGTAATGGCATTCTACCACAGTGATTAACTGCTCTGTTGTAACATTCAAGATGGCGCCGACAGAGAGGGCTGCCTCGCTTCTAGTCCTTAGGAAACTTTACACAAGCATTTCGCTACACGATAGCATCTGTTAACCATGTGTATGTGACCAATAACATTTGATTTGATTTGATTTCTCCTTCTTTGTAATCATAAACATGTGGAGCTGTAGTATTTGTGTCTGTAGAGATGCTAAAGAAGTCTAGGAGCTGGCTAGCCTGACTGACTGACACAGTTGTGATATCCTTAGTTGAGCTTCCTTTCACCTTTGAGAGGTATATTACAACTCAAAAGACAGTGTTTAGTGTTTTGGTTCAGGTAGGTTTGCTATGCATCAGTATGTCGGGGGTCATCCAATGGTGGCGGATACAATGGAGATGGACAATATAAATCAGTGAGATCTGATGGAAATAGACTCCAGTCATGTCATCCATCATCATCGGCTATACTTTGTACTGTAGTTGAGCCACTGAATTGCAAGGAGTACAGTCCTTATTTCTGTGGTCAGTCTTGTCTCAGTGTAGTAGTGTTGTTTGGGTAGCTGGAGCTGTCTTGCTCGGTTACTCAGTGGACTTTACTGGAAGTCTCGTCACACACCCTGGCTGTCTATGAGTCTCCCCCGCCAAAAGCTAGCCTCCCAGGGGATGGATGGGTTGGAAGGGACAAGTCAGGGGGTGGACCTTACATTCATCATACAGTATGTATCACTTTCATTGGAAAACAAATCAACATGTGAAGTCAAGTGTTACTGGAGTTTCTGTAGTAGACTCCTCCCGATGGAAAGCGCAATTGTTGTGTCAGCACGGACCTGTCAGCCACAGCCACAAAAGCAGGTCCTTTATAGTTATACGTTCTTCACCATACCCAAATAAATATACATACAGTATATCCACTATTAATCCAAATATACAGCACTTTTATTTCCTCACAACCAAAGCTAAGAATTTGAATAGGTATCCTGTCTACAGTAATGTCAACTGTGTTTGATATATGGTATACTGTAGTGTATACTATAGTAGGAATACTATAGTATTCACTGTAGTGTTTTTGCAGACTGTAGTATTTACAGTTTACTATAGTATAAATGCTGAAATAAATGAAAAGAGTGGTATATACTATAGTAATTACTGTATTTTTTGCAGACTGTAGTATACTGTAGTATTTACTGTAGTGTTTTTGGGGACATTACTGTAACAGTTACTAAAGTTTTTATTACATTTGTATCTAGTGTGGGGCTTCCTCCTTTAGGTAACCTACTTGAGAAAAACTAAAAGAGCACATTTTTCATAACCTGTACGTAGGTAGGACTGGGTTCTGAACAGAGAGTTCAGAGCTTCTGCTCTTTTATATAACCTGTAGGAAACACAATATGGTCTATACATGGCATTTAGGTTTCTCACTCATGGGTGACACAAATTGGGAGGGGAATGGGCAGAGTATATGCAAATTAAATACTGTAGTATTTACTATAGTTTAAAAAATGTAGTGTTTTTGCAGACATTTCTGTAGTTTCTGTACAGTGTTTTTTTTTTACTGTTTACTATAGTGTTTTACAGTATACTACAACATTCTACACTAAGTACTACACATGATCGAGGGATACTACAGTGTGTAGTACAGTGTTCAGCGGTATACTACAGTCTACTATAGAATACTTTAGTAAACGGTGGTACTGCAGGTACTGTAGTATTCTATAGTAAAGTGTGATATTGTTTTATGTGGGTATGGCTTCCTCTTAAGACATTGATATGATGAGGACAATCAGTGGTACGATTCTCTGTCTAAAGTTAATATGTCGACATGAGTCTAGCATAATCTACTCTCTACTGTATACTAAGAAATCTCCTCTCTGTGCAGAGGTGATAAGACCAGAATGTGACAATAAATGCCTAGCTGCCTACGTGTGCACATACCCATTCAGTGAAAACACCAGGCATAGTGCAGCTGGCAGCTGCTGGGCCTGTAAAGAATCTCTAACCTGCATTGAACACATCAAAGACATGGCTGCTCCATCATAATTGCCTCATAGTCAAAGCGTCTTATAATTAATTAAATCTCAGCAGCACCTGGGACTGTGATTCGCCATGCATTGTGCAGCACCAAATCAAATGTTATTTGTCACATGCGCCGAATACAACAGGTGTAGACCTTACCGTGAAATGCTTACTTACAAGCCCTTAACCAACAATGTAGTTCAAGAAATAGAGTTAAGAAAATATTTACTAAATAAACTAAAGTAAAAGAAAAATATTTACATAACAATAACAAGGTTATATACAGGGGGTACCGGTACCGAGTCAATGTGCAGGGGTACAGGTTAGTCAAGGTAATTTGTAAAGGGACTATGCATAGATAATAAACAGCGAGTAGCCGCAAAGTATATAGTCCGGGTGGCCATTTGATTAATTGTTCAGCAGTCTTATGGCTTTGGGGTAGAAGCTGTTAAGGAGCATTTTGGACCTAGACGTGGCGCTCCGGTACCGCTTGCCGTTTGGTAGCAGAGAGAACAGTCTATGACTTGGGTGACTGGAGTATTTGGGGCCTTCCTCTGACACCGCCTAGTATATAGGTCATTGATGTCAGGAAGCTTGGCCCCAGTGATGTACTGGGCCGTATGCACTACCCTCTGTAGCGCCTTACGGTCAGATGCCAAGCAGTTACCATACCAGGCGGTGATGCAACCAGTCAGGATGCAGCTTTAGATCTTTTTGAGGATCTGGGAACTCATGGCAAATGACCCCCCAACGCGATCACAGGCCAACAATACACATGGTACATGCATACTGTACATAGTCTATATGCATGCAAACAACCCCCTCTGCAATCCCCCAGCTCAGAGTCTGTAATAACCAGAATCCCATTTTCCCACACAAGATAAATGTTGCAAGTGAAAGTGCAACACTTGCATTCACTGAAATGTCTAGAATAGATGATGAGGTGTGTTGATCCCAAAGCAATATCATCAGCAACCGTGTTGGATTGAAATCAAATTAACTTTGACTGGGAATCATAATTGAATCCTACCTGTTGACAAGAACTCACCCACATTATTATTATTATTTTACTATAGAATACTTCAGTACATACTATAGAATTCTATAGTAAACTGTAGTATACTGTAGTATCCCTTGATCATGTGTAGTACTTACAATAGAATGTTATAGTAAATACACAGTATTATCCGCAAAAAACACTGTAGTAAATACTACACTAATGTCCGCAAAAACACAACTGTTTTTATTTACTATATTAATACTACAGTATTTAATTTGCATATACCCTGCCCATTCTCCTCCCCCATATCCCAATTGGTGCCATCCATAAGTGAGAAACTTACATGCCAAGTATATACCATATAATGTGTTCCCTACAGGTTATAGAAAAAAGCAGAAACGCTGAACTATCCATTCAGACCCCAGTCCTACCTACCTGCAAAAACACGACAGTAAAAATACTACAGTCCGCTAAAACACTACATACATTTCTGTAGTATATACTACAGTCTGCAAAAACACTACAGTAAATACTACAGTATACTAAAGTCTGCAAAAACACTACAGTAAATACTACAGTATACTACAGTCCGCAAAACACTACAGTAATTACTACAGTATATACTACAGTCCACAAAAACACTATAGTAATTAATATAGTATATACTACAATGTTTTTACTAAAGTATTTAAACTATAGTAAACTGTAAATACTACAGCATACTACAGTCTTGTCCACAAAAAAATTGCGGTGAATTCTACAGTAAAGTCCGCAAAACACTATAGTGAATACTATCATATTTATACGTTAGTATACTACATATTATTTTTTCATGTGGGCAGTGATAAAGAGATAGACGTAAGGCCTTTAATCTCATCAGTGATGATGGAGAGAGAAGAGGACAGAGAGCACAGCACGCCTGGCTGACTGATTGAGATTCTGGCAGACAGGCGATTCCTATTGTTAATTAACCCATGCAGGGATGCCCCTCACACAGCTGTTCATTCACAGCTCCTCAAGACTCTATGTCAGCTTCCATGTGCTGTAGATTGTAGATGGACGAGGATGTAACTTAAAGCCTCCACCATTCGTTTAGCAATCAACAACACAGTTACATCTCCATGCATCATGGGGTTCACGATAACACTATCTAAGGTGATTTAGCGAGCATACTTCATGTATTGAGATCAGATTTCACTGGATCAGCCTGACTGCAACCAGTTATCATGGAAAACTAACTTTCCAACATAATCTATCATAGTACTGGGAGAGATGATTAAAACACCAAGGCAGAATGTTTAGACCCACCATGCTGAAACTGGTGTTTTTGATAATGCATGAAACGGCTTCTATATGTCAATCTCTTATGAGATTTTCCCATAGTCCATATTTTGTCTGATTAGATTTTTTTTTAAAGCAATGATATTATATATGAAAGCATTACAGCGCTCAAAATATCCCACCTGATGCTAGGAACCTCATAATATGATTTGTGTAGCTAGTATGGTGTGATTTGATGTCATCTTCCCCTTCCATTTTAAAAACACAGTTTAATTCAAAAGAGGCCAGTTTAGCCTGAGGACGTTTTCTTATCCAATGACCATATTTGGTGGATTGCGCATGGTTTGAATAATGTAGCAGGAAGAAATGTTTAAGATGACACAGATTCCTCTAAGCTTAACAAATCTAATTAGTGTCCTGGAGTAAAATGCATGTTTGTTTATTTGTGTGTGTGTGCAAGTGTGTGCATTTGTGTGTGTGTGTGTGTTATAGTCATATAATTTTCTAGGAATCTAACTTCAAATAAAAATACTATTTTAATAGCTCAATAAAACGGTCCTATATATCACAGCAAAGTTCTTGCTTCAGGACCAAGGATAGCTCTCCCGGATCACCTTGTATATGGTGTGTGGGTAGGAGTAGGACATATCTAGTCTGTGCTCTTTCTGTACAGTGAAAAAATGAATAGCCTGTTACATCAGCAAGAGGTGCTCTTTACAACAGCCATGGCATCAGAAGCTCCCTCCTGGCCTTGTCCTTCTCATGACTGATCCATGCTAGGATTCTCATTCAGACTCCAACTAACCACCTAGCCACACACGCACGCACGCACACACGCACACGCACACGCGCATGCACACGCGCACACACACACGCACACAGAGGCAGCACACTGAGGCAGCACACAGAGGCAGCACACAGAGGCAGCACAAGCTCTGTCTGTCGTTATCAGCATGGTGCAGCTCTGCTGGGCTCCGGAGTCTCTTCATAGGGGTTAAATGAACCGGAGGGCTGAGCACACCGACTTTGCCTTTTGTTTCTTTTTGAGACCGAGTTAAAGCTGCCATTTAAATGGAGGGACGTTTATGACCCGGTGCCCTCTGCATCCCTTAGAGATCAAAGCTTCTTCTCTGCCATAAATTATAGATAGTCAGACATGTGTTGTGTTAAAGCAGCAAGGTATATTAACTGGCAGAAATGGACCAGGGCATAAGGGCCACAATAGGGAGGAAAAGGCAGTTATAACTATCATGAGTGGTATCTCTTATACAAGCTAAGAAACAGTCAACAAATTGTCTCTCTGGCGATATTCTGTATGGGAGTATTGATAGTATTCCTACTGAGAGGAGCAACGGGTTGATAAGAAAGAAGGGATAAAAGGCTTTTCCTGGTCAGCTGATGTACTGTGTTGTGAAAAGAACAGAGGGATGGGTGAGCCGTATGCATCTGGCCTCAGGTGGCTACTTGCTCTTCAGCAACTCTCCAGCAACCAACCAGGCAGCTAGTTACCAGAACAACACACCTGCTTCCAGGAAATCCCTTAGACCCCAGCAGCTTTCATTTGTACTACTGTTGCCGTTGTACATGTTGTCAGTGCATCACCCCTGTTATCTTTTTGGGGTATGAGAGAGTGTTGATCATCCTTGTAACTCATCTGGAACATAGGATTCCCATGATTATGTGAAAAATAATATGCATCAAACATATCCAGCCCTGGGGAAAAGCAGTAAGAGTGCAGATGTAGCATTCACCTACAGTAAGAGACAGGCATGACTAGCTACCTGCACTCTTCCTCTTCTTTTTAATCTCCTCACCTCCTACTACTTGAGCTGTCCAATCTGTCAGTGTTATTTCTTATGTAACATGTCATGTACCAGTTGGCAGAGGAGACTAATCTAGGTAAAACACACAACCATGCCTAAAGCTAGCCTCAAGGCTAATCTTTAGCTGCTGGTGAATAGAGCAGCAAATGATCTTGTATATGTAGAGCGGTCTATCAGGGAGGAGTGTGTGTGTGGGGGGTGGGGGGGGGTTGAATAAATGCCCTGTCTCAGATTGTATATACTGTAAGTCACCAGGACAATGTTAGGGGAGGCTCTTTCTGTGCGGCTGAAAGGAACGATGCAATGTGAATTGACAGCGGTGAAATCAGTACACAGCAGTGCGCCCAGAGGCGGAGTGTGAATGTCAGAGAGAGAGACAGCTTGCCTCTGAAGTGGGTGCACGCTCTTCCCAGTAGGTAGGGTGCGGAGGGGGCTGCGGCAGTGATTCTTTCTCCTGCCGTCAGCTCCGGTGGGAAACTCTACCTGCCTTCTCTCATTCAGCGATGACCAATGTCACGCTCTTCTCCGATTAGACCACGGTCCTCCCTCAGAGCGGGGCAGGCCCTGGCCTGTACCCTCCCCAGTCCCCTGTGTGCTCTCTGACTGCCACCACAGCACAACTCAGAGCAGAGCAGCCTGTTCCGGACCAGGGGATAATGAAGCGAGTGCAGCATGCCCAGCAGGTTTGCAAGGGACAGGAGTGGATGGAGACTGTTGGTGTCAGCAACTGTGGCAGTCATATAGAGAATTCACCTGCCCAACCGCCCACAACATCATACTTCATTCATGACACTCTGGAGGAGTTGTAAAAAAATTGAGTCTAGTTACAGTATGCAGATTTGGAATTTAGATATATAGAGTATATAATATGTTCAATATAATTGTTACACACGTCTCAGAATATACACATGTCTCAGAATATACAATCAAGTGGATATTCCCCAAATATAGTCATTATCCAGTGTATGCCTTGAATCCTTATTAATATTCTGTTGTAAAATGTTGGGTTATTTTCTGGAATAAATGAACCGCGACCTTCCTCCATCAAGCTCTATAACCAGGTTTCCATCCAAACTGTTTATGCCAGTAAAGTACATGTCAGATAAAAAATGTCATGACAGGCCTGATGGAAACAGGAAATTTGTTGGTCAACTTTCTAAATGTCGACAAAATAAAATACGCTCGACAATGTGGTATCTTTTTGTGTTTGTAAAATTAATTATGCGAGAAATGGCGGTGGAAACGCTTTTATGCGCCAATATTGATATAATAACCATCATATCGAAGTAAACTTGGGAGAAAACATGCAGTTTATTAGGCTACAGATGAAATAAATGATGATGAACTTCACAGGGTGGTGAAAGCGCACGGTGATGAGCTTGATGCCCCTTTACATTAAGAATCGAGGGTCTATTTCTGGTGACATGACGATGATGGCTGCCGTTTGGCAAATAAATCATTTTGCGCTCTTTTTTTGATTATAATCTCATCATATAGGCTATACCCGCACTTTATTGTCGAACTGTTGGCTAGAGCGCATTTACCAAGAGCATAGTCTGCACATTCGCTATATAACTCACATTATTTTTGTGACAAAACCATCAGTGGAGTTGAAAATAATTTTAATTGTATTTTTTATTCAGTATATGGGAATTTAACCACAACAGTCATTTTTAAATGCACTACGTCATTCTTGAATATTCACATGGAAATGTTATCTCCAATTGAATGGAAACTGACACACAAGTGCATGATGTGTTTGCTGATAAGACACATTTTTTCAACAAAACTCACTTCATTTTACAGAAGCCCTAGCATGTCATTTTTCTAAACTTCACATCTCAACCCAGCAATCTGCCTAATGAATCAGAAGCAAAACATTTCAAAAACTGAAAATATGGACATGTCAGTTCTTCTGTGGCATACACCATGCATTCCAACTACAACTGATAGACTGAGAGAGGCATGTCAGCTGTTTTGGTCATTATTGAGATTGTTAATTTAAATGTTGGAGTGACTAGTCATTTTAAAGCCTTGAAATTGACATATGAAGAGGTTCCCATGTCCTCCATCCAGGCGGGAAGAGAAAGGAACCCCTGTTTAATGTAATTACTTTTGGGGGAAATAAATAAGCTGAGTCCATCAATCAACTAAACTCAACCAAATGCATTAAGGAAATTATAAGGCCTTTTGAGACAGGACTCAAAGAAAACCGTGCAAGGATATTCTAACATACGCTAGAGTAGCATCGTAGTTTTGGATTGAGTAGTATTGGCAATACCTACAAATTGCATTTCATGCCAAAGCAATCTGTATCTGAGTAGGAACACAACGCAAGATTAGTCAGATAGACTTTGATACAAATGCATGCAATGGGGAGTGATGAGCGATGGATGGAGAGTCCTTGAGAGGAGTGAGGAGAAAGATTGAGGAAGGTGTATGTATGGGAGATATGGGGGTTGGGGCATATATGTAATTCTATGGGTTGGGGTGCTTATAATAAGAGGAATGGGGGTTGGGGTGAAGGCAATGGAAAAGGGTGGTTGAATGGGGGGATGATGTGAGAAATGGGAATGTGAGTGATTAATGGTCAGAGAAGCATTATTGATCATAATTAATGGAACAAGGCAATGATTCAGGGTTAATATTCTCTATTTAGTAACACTCTGAAGATGGAAACACCAGAAAAATAGCAGTTCCTGAGGATTCAGCTCTGGATTTTCCTACAGTAGATTCAAAACAATCTACCATAGTCTGTGCTTGCTTATAATGTACGCTATCTGAGGGACCTTTTGTTCATGTGTTGCAGTCCGTCTATTGACCTCCTGACTAAATATACCTATTTGATGAGGTGTTACATTCTTTACGGGAACAGGGAGAAGCGGGTGGTGATAAAAATGAGGGCAGTTGTGATAGAACAAAATGTGTCCCTGGTTTCATATAGTTCCATTACTCCCTCACTCCCAGAGCAGGAGCATCATGGTCCTAGGACAGAGATTAGATTAGATTAGCTAGCCTATAAAAGATACATCCACTCAGGAATACAAATTCGACTTCACTTAAAGGACCAGTGCAGTCAAAACGTGATTTTCCCTGTGTTTTATATATATTTCCACACTACGAGTTTGGAATAATACTGTGAAATTGTGAAAATTAAGATAATGCCCTTTTAGCGTAAGAGCTGTTTAAAAAACTGCCTGAAACTTCAGCCTGTTTTGGTGGGATGGAGTTTTGGCCTGCCTGCTGACATCACCAGGCGGTAAATTAGTCAATAGACCAATAAGAAAGAGAGTTCCAAACCTCTCTGCCAAAATGAGGTAGATTTCAGCTTTCCCCTCCCCACTAAGACCACTCCAAGACAGTCCTAGCAAAATTCTTGCTTGAGAAATTGTTCTTTATTCTTTACCATTTTAATTGAAAACAATTGCAGTAATGTACTTAATTGTTACCCAGAAATGATTTGATATTGAGATAAAAACATCTGTATTGGACCTTTAAAGATTGAATCCACATTAGGGGAAAGAGCGCCACTGTTCGCCCCCCAGCGCCTTTGTTATTGTTTTTGTTTTGTTGATGAAATGGAGGTGAGGAGTGTCCGGCAGCGTGGTAAACATTTTTTGCAGTAAATATTTGTCTTTTTTATCGGATGTGCAATGACGTCAGAGGCAAAAAACAGTGTTCGTTGTTTGCAGTAACTTCTTTTTTGTTGAATATCTCAAACAGACATGGCAGTTTCACCAATGAATGATTACAGCTTTAAATGGCTTATGATGCCCATGCATTTATATTTCAAGTCTATTCTTCAGTTCATGATCTTTTTCTGATCTTGGAACTCACATTGCAAAAAATATGAGCTGTGTATTGATCATTTGTGGCCATTAAATTCTAATAAAGCACTAAATCTACAGTAACAACTCACTCAATATTCTCAGTACCCACCCGTCAGTTCAACGTTTAGTCAGTTCAACGTCTTGATTTACATTTGGTTGAGTTCTCAACAAATGTGAATAGAATGTGAAATCAACAACTAATGTCACCATGTCGTTGGATTTAGGCTAAAAGTTGGGTGAAAAAAATATGAAGTTCCCTTACGATGACGTCTTTTTGCAAATCCAATCAGTTTCCCACGTTGATTCAACGTCTTGATATAGTTTTTGCTGTTGTTGAAATGACGTGGAAACAACATTGATTCAACCAGTTTTTGCCCCGTGGGCAGTCTTATATCTCCAATCTTGGAAGACTCATGGTTGAAGACCTTCAAGAGGTCTGGTATGAAATCATCTCAAGAGTTATGTGTGTCTGGCACTGGTGAGTGTAAATGCACCGCTGTGTGGTGTCACAGTGATTGAGACCTTTCAGCATCAGATGACATTTTATGAAGGAATGAAACAGGGCCTCATATCTGCATGAGACTGCATTCAATAGGTTGGACTCTCTTGACAGGCCTTTATAAATACCATCACCAGATCTGCATCACATCACCTGTCACACTATCTACAGTATCTCTCTCCAGTAACACATACACACGACACCCACATGCGCGCTCACACACTCACACAAACACACACAAACACACACACACAAACACAAACATATGCACACACTCATGCAAGCACACTCACACCTTGTCCTTATCTTTATAACTGTGGGCGATGCCCCAGCTGAACAGCACCTCTTTATGAGGGAGGATATTACAGCTGAATGACATATACTGGATCTGTCAGGGGTGAAGGCTACAGATGAGTCTCTCATCTAGGCATGGTGAAGGCTTCTGTCACCGGTGTGTACAGCATCTCATCTCAGCCCGCTCTGCTCTCTCAGCGCTTTCTGCTCCGCTCAGCCTCATATATTTACTCCACAGCGTGGATGACAAATAAATCCCACACCTCAATAATGCCAGACCTGGCCCTGTAAACGACAACATTTCATGAATATAAGGGGACCTCTCTGTTTCAGGTGTTTCCTCTGGGCCCGTGACGAGAAAGTGACAGGTTTAAAGAGTGGTGTGTGACACAACCAGTGGCAGCTTCTGAGTGGACACACACACACACACACACACACACACACACACACACACACTGTCCCACAGCTGCTGTCTGGCCGGCCAGCCTCATCCATCTCGGAGATCAGGGAAAGTGACAGATTAATTACACTCCAGTCTTTAGTAAAGTGGTCACCAGCCTCAACTAACCAATCCACGTGAAGATGAGTTCAACCCTACAGTCTGACCCCTAGAACCATAACAACCTCCACCGCCACACTGCTATATTCCCTCCAACTCATAAATCCATCAGACTGGCTTCCCCATGAGAGCTTCCGTAGCCTGGTTTCCATGGCTACATGGAAAACACTGTCGCCGTAGCAGCCCTATGAACTAATTGAGGCAATTATATCTGAGGAGCAGCTGCTCTACCAGTCCCCTCCCCCATCGTACCGTCCCTCCCGCAATCAACCCCACTCACTCCAGCTATGATGCTCCACTCCCACTCATTGGTTGTCTCCCTGCTCAGACATTGTATGCATCAACCAATGGTTGCATGGCACGTCATTAACATCAACTGACAGATTGCTTTAACATTTGATGCGGTTAGCTGATACGTAAAATACCTATCCAGGCGAGGTAAGATCTGGCAGGCCTCAGCTGAAATGACTTGTCTTAACAAAAAGACACTCATTTATTTTGTGTGTAAAACCTACCCTCCTCTAATAAGCTACTGGAGCAAAACAACAAGTGAGTGGTTTGTGCTTTTAGATTGTGTTTGTGAGAATAGTGCCTTTATTAAAAGGAGTGCAGGGTGAGGCCGTGAGACTTGGACATGCATTGGAGTGTGTGGATGCATGTAGAGAAACTAGAGCACTGCGTGAGGGCCTGTGTGCAAACACTCTTCACTGCATCTCTGTGTGTGGATGCCAGGAAGCTAGCGTACATCCTTAAGTGATTTTATGGGCAGTTATTGTAAATGTGTGCATGCCAGTGTGTGTCAGAGCGCCCGTGCCAGTCTGTGGGCATGCATTTCATGGATGACTGAATCTATAGCAAACACTGTGAGGCTAAATGCCGCTGGTAACATGAATGGGCTGTCTAAAAAAAAGAATGCTTGTTTATTATCTGCTGCAGTTTGAGAGGGAGAGGCATGTGGGGATTCCAAACTAGCAGGTATTTTGAGGGTGGGGGATGGTCTGCAGTCAGAGCACAGCAGTGTCCTTATCTACCTTTTACCTTTTGCAGATTGTGTGTGTGTGTGTGTGTGTGTGTGTGTGTGTGTGTGTGTGTGTGTGTGTGTGTGTGGATACAGTGCAGGTGGAACAGCAGAGTTGCATTTCTACTTCATGGTGGAATGATCCGAACAGTATGAATTCAAAAGTATGTTACAGGAAGATGACTATAGAATCTGATATTATGAGGCAGTAAAGCTGATTATAACAGTTTTCTGTTCCATTTCTAAGAGAACAGCTATCAGTCCTCCGGTATTCCTCAACATATATGTTGAAGGCGATTCCTTGAGTTTACGTAAAACTTATTTCAGTCAATATCCACTCCTGAATAATGTAACCATGTAGTAGAGACATCAACTTTAAAACAAATTCTAATAAAAGTGGCATTTAAAACATGATGCACGAGGGCGAAAGTCAAGAGCAGGTTGGAAGGTTTCCTATTCCAAAATAACTCATTAATAAATTACGAATGTGCCATAATGCAAAAGGACAAGACCTTTGGCGCACATGTAAAAAGGCCGGGGGCAGGACTCATGAGGAGTGTTATTTGATATTCAGCCATGGCATTTTCCCTGCACACACACGCACTCGCACACGCACACAGGCCATCTGCTGAATAATTCAAGGTGTCTATCTGTAGAGTAGGCTGCTAAAGATCAGGTAAAGGCTGTTATTACCACTGCTACTTTGCTTTGTTCCTCCAGTGGAACTCAAAGTGTGACTGTCTGTGTGCTCCAAGGGGATTCATGAGATCATCCTTTTCAATATGATCAGTGGGGAGTTCTGCTTATACAAATCAGCATTACATTCTCAAATGGTTAGAATACCTTGGAACATGTGATTACAAGTATAGTAGTGTAATAGTCACTGCTCCCTGCTGGAACTATTTCATGATACCATAAGTGGTACTCTTTCCATGTTGTAAACCATCCAGATGGGGCTGTCCCTCTGAGCACATATCCCTGCTGTAGGAGAGACTCCAAATGGAGCCCGGTGACGTCTGAGCGTTGATTTAACTGTGCAAGTGTGCAGCTGTCCACTCCTGCGCTCACAATGTGGCACCTGAAACAACAGATGATCACACCAGCTGACTGAAAACCACCAGCGTGGCTGAGAATGGCATTACAGCAGCGGGGTGTCATAGTTATAAAAACCAGCAACAAAACCTCAAACAGCCCCTCGTGATTTGAGTCAGACAGCACGCTGAATCATAACAAACCCGGCTCAGCAACGGTTGGTATGTCAACAAAGGAACCTGTGCAGAAACTAAGTCCAGAAGTGTAACAGACCATGATTAAGTTTACTTACCACCCCTCAAATAAGACAAACATTGTAAAGGGTTCAAATCTCTTCTGTATTGTCCCTTTACTCAGTAGTGATCTCAACAAAGTGTTGATGTGTCAGGATAGTATTGATGAGACTGTTCACAGCCATCCTATAATTGCGTTGCATTGTGTTGTTTTATGTTGCAGTGTATTCCACCAGGGTGACCATGACAACAGACATACAGCATCAGAAGCCCAACAGCCAGATAGAGTAAGTGTTCCAGGCCAGGACCCAGGCCAGAGTCAGAGTCAGCCTGTCCGTCTCCATGACTCTATACCCAGCCCTCCCCAACCTGCAGCCAGCCAGCCACACTCACTCCACATCTCTATATATAGTCGCCTGCCAGGGCCTGCTAAAAATAGACACAGTCGGCGCTCCATCTCCTTTCCTCTGTGGCTTCATGGACTCTGAGACCCTCCCCTTCCCTCCCAGCTTGGTCTTCAGAGATCCAGGTGAGGGAGTCAGGGGTTGAATCAAGAGGATATCAGCAGTATGTTACACACTGGCCCTGCACTGTGCCATAGTAGCAATATTCCACAATGGGGGGTCAAAGAGGAAAAAACAGTGGAGGGAGACAGAGGAAAGATGTTCAGCAGAGAGACTATTCATTAGATTAGTTAGAAATGAATCAGAAATGAATCAGAAAATTGGTGTGCTGTGCATAAGATTGCATTTGCCACAAAATTGTTGTTATGTGGATAAAGACAATGGGGGCACAGTATGATGACTGATTAGAGATTAAGATGGTGTTTACAATATCTTCATGCACAGTAAAACCATGTCTCACTTCCGCAGGCTGAAAGGAAATGAGTGGCTTGCTCAAATTAACATTAAAAATAACCAAGGCTTGTTGACTGTGTTAGTCAGGAAGGCTCCTGGGGAGCACAAAGCCAAAGAATGTAGGAAAAACAAGTCACATTTCCTTTTCCAGCTGCTGCGTGTTACATAGGCAGGGTGAGATGGGACACTCACTTTAAACAAAGAACGCTCCCCTCAGCAACATTATTCTTCCTTTGCCTCCCAGTGTACCGGATACAGCTAGAAGAGACGAAGAGGCAACACACTCTCTCTAGCTTATCATAACATGGTAATGATATGTCCTAATTATGTGTCATCACAACACATTCACAGGAACATTTCCATATTCTATTCTATTATATTATATTAAAATTGCTGTTTTCAACCATCCCAGCACAAAATAAATAACCCAGAAAAAATTAAGAGCAGATGCAATGTAAATTCTCCCTCCATTAAGCCGTAGCAAGATCTGTGAGAATTGAACTCCAGGGTAGAACGCTGTCTGAGGCAGTAAGATGCTTGGGTGGGCAGTGAGGGACACTAGGGCAGGAGGAAGGAGATGAGATTCCTGGGTGTGAAATGAAAGAGGCTCTGGCTGCTGTTGTCAGTTGGGCAGCGGTGAGTTGTAGGGCAGGCAGCTAGGAGCCCTAACCAGCAGGGAGTAACACACAGCAGTGTACGGTACCACTGGATCTGTGCCTGGGGCCGTGCTCTGGGCCAGCCTGGTCTCTGAGGAAACAGAGAAGATGAGGTGTATGCGTTAACCCTTAACGCACTGCAACCGCAGACAAGAAAAAGCTTTTTAAAAGCAAATTTGTATGATGAAAAAATGGCTTATGAATTATTTGACATTGCATGAGCTGCCAGATCAGAGTATTATTCCCCGGCCTCAGCTTGCTGGCAGGATATGCGGTGGCATCACTCTGACTGACAGAAACATTATGTGGAGAGAACAGAGGCAACAGACAGACAAACTGACAGACAGACAGACAGGAAGAGGATCATTATGGATCTAATGAAAGTATCATGAATAAACCAACGCCAGGATGTATAAGTCCCATTAGGATCTCCTTTGGGCTATTAATAACCATGAAAACCTCTACAATCAATAGCTGCACTTCCTGAACCAATATCCATTTAACATGGCCAGGACCAGAGGGGGCTGAGAGCTGTATCGTCTCAGAGTGCTAGGGGAGCTGACCACCCATACAGTATCTTCATGGACCCATCATCTCAGCAGAACGGGCTAAGACCTCTCACTACTAACAGATATCAAGAGCACTCCCTCAGGAGTGGATTTAACGAGATGCCTTGTCATACAGGGAGGAAGTGAGACAGGTGCCTGCATCGAACCTGAGAGGACAAGAAGACCACAAAATGGAATTTTCTGAAAAATCAACAAGGATTTCATGGCATTGTCACTACCCAACTGAGAATGGAGAATGCTTTTTGAACCATATCTCCTTGAACATGACAATATACCGTGGTTATGAAGTAACTCACTAATCCTTGTTGTGAAGCCTCTCATCTTTTCAGATGCTGGTGAGTTCAGAAGCTATATGGCTGTCTTAGTGTGTATGAGTATACACTTAAGCTCTCTGAAGTACGCTTGTGTTCGTTGACGTTGCCGGAGGGAGGCAGGACCCCTCTGCATTATCTCCACACCATCCATAGGCGTCCTTGTCCCTGCCTGCCTTCCCCTGCTCTATCTGGCAGCCGCCCCATGCATGTAACACTATCCCCTGGCTCAGGGCACACCAAAGGACAGAGAGAAAAGAGAGAGAAAAGGAGAGCATCAGAGGCTTTGAACGCTGCAATTTCAGACAGAGTAATTTGAGATGAGGGATCTCCCCCCATTTTTCTCAGACAAAAACAATCATAACGGTTAAGATACCTTTTATTATCTGTCTGAAAGTATGTCCTCATGCAGGGACGGTTTTAGCTGACATTCAGTCAGGCTTCAAAGCCTGGTGGTTTAATAACATCAGTGGTGTGACAGAGGAAGCCCACACTGGGGAGTGTGTCCATTATCACACAGCAGCTGAAGCATATTAAGAGCCAGGACGAGAGAGAAACGAGTCTGCTGCTCCACTGTCAGCTGCTGGGACGGATTAAAGAGAAGAGACGGACAGAGGGGGAAGGTATCCAGTGAAAACACACCTCTGATTCAAGCACTTCAGCTCACGTCAGCCATGGGCCACATGACTTGGGTTCAAGTCGGGCAAAGGGTTCATCTGATCTGTCTTTTGGAAACACATTAAACATCAAGTTAAAGTATTCAGTCACTATGGCCATAGATAGATGAAGACACTGTAGTGAATCCACCCTGTTTCTCTCTGATGCTCCTGTCCTGCGGGATTGAGCCATGCTGTTTGGGCATATAGGTGTCAGACATGTGAATGTGATTGCATACCCCTAGAAGGAGAAGAAATCTCACATGAATACACACAAATACACTCACAAATACTACACCGACACTCCAACACACACACACACACACACACGCACGCACGCACACGTCAAAAATGAATGCTTTGCTTATGTGTGAATCAATTATTATTTTATTCATCATAAATGTAGGTGAGTTAATAAAGCCTCGTTGTTGCTGCTGCAAGTTAACCATTGATGTGAAGATGATATGAGTCATACACAGGTTTATGACAGACTTCAGCGACCACATCACATCTTTGCCTCTGGCATGATTGTTTTTTTCTTTGCATTCTATTACATATCCTTTCTGTCCATGCAGCACTATGGTGTTCTGTCCCCCTGTGATTGGTCCTCATTGGGATGGCTAGCATAATGTGTTCACTCTGCTGCTGTGTTTGCAGCCTCTGTAGAGATGTGTATAATTCTCTGCTCTCAGTTCTGACCTTCAGCTGGGAGCCCAGAGGTCAGCAGAGGATGCCACACTTCCTATCTCTCTCCTCACCCCACAGGACAGATCTGTAGTTCTCCCTCCCTCAGACCCTACAGGAAGCACTCCCCAACCCTGCTTCATTAGGAATTCACACAAATGGCCAGAAGGCCCAGCCATGAAAGTCCTCCATGACCCCAGGAGTCACGCGGGACCGGAGAGAGGCAGCATCATGGGAACATCCTGTGCTGTGTGGTTAGTGCTGATCTGATCTGTCTCTTTCTCTTGTTTTAAAGCCTGTCCTGTCTGTCCTGTCCTGTCTGTCCTGTCCTGTCTATCCTGTCTGTCCTGTCCTGTCTATCCCGAGCCACAGCTCTCTCTGTGGGGACTGGTGTGGCTGATCGATCAGCCTTCAGCACAGTCACAGAGACAGAACACCTTGTACCGTACATGAAGAACTTCAGTGCCTTCAGAAAGTATTCACACCCTTTGACTTTTTCCACATTTTGTTGTGTTACAGCCTGAATTTAAAATGGATTAAATTGAGGTTTTTGGTCACTTGCTTACACACAATGCCCATAAAGGAAATGATTGTGGACTACAGGAAAAAGAGAACCGAGCACGCCCCCATTCTCATCGACGGGGCTGCAGTGGAACAGGTTGAGAGCTTCAAGTTCCTTGGTGTCCACATCCCCAGCAAACTAACATGGTACAAGCACACCAAGACAGTCGTGAAGAGGGCACGACCAAACCTTTTCCCCCTCAGGAGACTGAAAAGATTTGGCATAGGTCCACAGATCCTCAAAAGGTTCTACAGCTGCACCATCGAGAGCATCCTGACTAGTTGCATCACTGCCTGGTATGGCAACTGTTTGGCCTCCGACCGCAAGGTACTACAGGAACTCTATACCAGGCGGTGTCAGAGGAAGGCACTAAAAATTGTCAAAGACTCCAGCCACCCTAGTCATGGACTGTTATTTCTGCTACCGCACGGCAAGTGGTCCCGGAGCGCCAAGTCTAGGTCCAAGAGGAGTCGAAACAGCTTCTACCCCCAAGACTCCTGAACATCTAGTCAAATGGCTACCCAGACTGTTCTATGCATAGTCACTTTAATAACTCTACCTACATGTACATACTACCTCAACTAACCGGTGCCCCAACACATTGACTCTGTATCGGTACCCCCCTGTATATAGTCTCGCTGTTGTTATTTTACTGGTGCTCTTTAATTACTTGTTACTTCTATCTCTTATTCTTATCCATATAATTTTTTGAACTCCATTGTTGATTAGGGGCTCGTAACTAAGCATTTCACTGTAAGGTCTCTACACCTGTTGTATTTGGTGCATGTGACTAATACAATTTGATTTGATTTGAAAGTCAAAGTGGAATTACGTTTTTAGAAATTGATGAAAAACTGAAATGTCTTGAGTCAATAAGTATTCAACCCCTTTGTTATGGCAAACCTACATAAGGTCAGGAGTAAATTAAGTAAGAATAAGTTGCATGGACATGATTTTCTAATGACTACCTCATCTCTGTACCTCACACATACAATTATCTGTAAGGTCCCTCAGTCGAGCAGTGAATTTCAAACGCAGATTCAACCACAAAGACCTGGGAATTTTAACAATGCCTCGCAAAGTAGGGCACCTATTGGTAGATGGGTAAAAATAAGTTATTAATTACACATGGGATGGTGTATCAATACACTGTCACGTTCTGACCATAGTTCTTGTGTGTTTTGCTTGTTTTAGTGTTGGTCAGGACGTGAGCTGGGTGGGCATTCTATGTTGTGTGTCTWGTTTGTCRGTTTCTATGTTTGGCCTAATATGGTTCTCAATCAGAGGCAGATGTTTTGTGTTGTCTCTGATTGGGAATCATATATAGGTGGCTTGTTTTGTGTTGGGGATTGTGGGTGGTTGTTTCCTGTCTCTGTGTTTTCTCTGCACCAGATAGGGCTGATTCGGTTTGCCACGTTTGTTATTTTGTTAGTTGTAAGTGTTCACAGTTTCGTCTTGTTTATTAAAGTCATGTTGAACACGAGCTACGCTGTGTCTTGGTCCGATCCCTGCTACACCTCCAGACGAAGAGGAGGAAGGCTGCCGTTACATACACCCAGTCACTACAAAGATACAGGCGTCCTTCCTATCTCAATTGCCGGGGAGGAAGGAAACAGTAACTTTAAAACATTTACAGAGTTTAATGGCTGTGATAAGAGAAAACTGAGGATGGATCATCAACATTGTAGTTACTCCACAATACTAACCTACTGTAATTGACAGAGTGAAAAGAAGGAAGCCTGTACAAAACATGAAAACATGCATCCTATTTGCAACATGGCACTAAAGTAATACTGCAAAAGATTTGGCAAAGCAATTCACTTTTGTCCTGAATACAAAGTATTATGTTTGGGGGAAATTCAATACAACACATAACTGAGTACCACTCTCCATATTTTCAACATAGTGGTGGCTGCATCATGTTATGGGTATGCTTGTAATCATTAAGGACTGCCGAGTTTTCATCACCACTTTATTTTAAGAATGTGAAATGTCAGAATAATAGTAGAGAGAATGATTTAATTCAGCTTATATTTCTTTCATCACATTCCAAGTGGGTCAGAAGTTTACATACACTCAATTAGTATTTGGTAGCATTGCCTTTAAATTGTTTAACTTAGGTCAAACGTTTCGGGTAGCCTTTCACAAGCTTCCCACAATAAGTTGGGTGAATTTTGGCCCATTCCTCCTGACAGAGCTGGTGTAAATA
This sequence comes from Salvelinus sp. IW2-2015, assembly GCF_002910315.2. NCBI lineage: Eukaryota > Metazoa > Chordata > Actinopteri > Salmoniformes > Salmonidae > Salvelinus > Salvelinus sp. IW2-2015. Next base: position 14,994,911 of record NC_036847.1, read on the forward strand.
AGTCAGGTTTGTAGGCCTCCTTGCTCGCACACAATTTTTCAGTTCTGCCCACAAATGTTCTATAGGATTGAGGTCAGGGCTTTGTGATGGCCACTCCAATACCTTGACTTTGTTGTCCTTAAGCCATTTTGCCACAACTTTGGAAGAATGTGTGGGGTCATTATGGAAGACCCATTTGCGATCAAGCTTTAACTTCCTTACTGATGTCTTGATATGTTGCTTCAAAATATCCACATAATTTTCCTCCCTCATGGTGCCATCTATTTTGTGAAGTGCACCAGTCCCTCCTGCAGCAAAGCACACCCACAATATGATGCTGCCACCCCAGTGCTTCACGGTTGGGATGGTGTTCTTCATCTTGCAAGCATCCCCCTTTTCCTCCAAACATAACGATGGTCATTATGGCCAAACAGTTCTATTTTTGTTTCATCAGACCAGAGGACATTTCTCAAAAAAATATGATCTTTGTCCCCATGTGCAGTTGCAAACCGTAGTCTGGCTTTTTTTATGGCGGTTTTGGAGCAGTGGCTTCTTCCTTGCTGAGCGGCCTTTCAGGTTATGTTGATATAGGACTGGTTTTACTGTGGATATAGATATTTATGTACCTGTTTCTTCCAGCATCTTCACAAGGTCCTTTGCTGTTGTTCTAAGATTGATTTGCACTTTCCACACCAAAGTACGTTCATCTCTAGGAGACAGAACGCGTCTCCTTCCTGAGCGGTATGACGGCTGCGTGGTCCCATGGTGTTTATACTTGCGTACTATTGTTTGTACAGATGAACGTGGTACCTTCAGGCGTTTGGAAATTGCTCCCAAGGATGAACCAGACTTGTGGAGGTCTACAATTTTTTTTTCTGAGGTCTTGGCTGATTTATTTTGATTTTCCCATGATGTCAAGCAAAGAGGCACTGAGTTTGAAGGTAGGCCTTGAAACACATCCACAGCTACACCTCCAATTTACTGAAATGATGTCAATTAGCCTATCAGAATCTTCTAAAGCCATGACATCATTTTCTGGAATTTTCCAAGCTGTTTATTGGCGCAGTCAACTTAGTGTATGTAAACTTCTGACCCACTGGAATTGTGATACAGTGAATTATAAGTGACATTATCTGTCTGTAAACAATTGTTGGAAATTACTTGTGTCATGCACAAAGTAGATGTCCTAACCGACTTGCCAAAACTATAATTTTGAAATGTGTGGAGTGGTTGAAAAACGAGTTTTAATGACTCCAAACTAAGTGTATGTAAACTTCCGACTTCAACTGTAGGTTGGAGTGAAGTGACTATGCATAGATATTAAACAGTGAGTAGCAGCAGTGTACAAAACAAAACAAATGGAGGGGGAGGGGGGTCAATGTAAATTGTCTGGTGGCCATTTGATTAATTGTTCAGCAGTCTTATGGCTTGGGGGTAGAAGCTGTTAAAGAGCCTTTTGGTCCTAGACTTGGCGCTCTGTGGTAGCAGAGAAAACAGTCTATGACTTGGGTGACTGGAGTCTCTGACAATTTTATGGGCTTTCCTCTGACACCGCCTATTATACAGGTCCTGCATGGCAGGAAGCTTGGCCCGCGTGATGTACTGGGCCGCACGCACTACCCTCTGTTGCGCCTTACGGTCGGATACCGAGCAGTTGCCATACCAGGAGGTGATGCAACCGGTCAGGATGCTCTCGATTGTGCAGCTGTAGAACTTTTTGAGGATCTGGGGACCCATGACGAATCTTTTCAGTCTCCTGAGTGGGAAAGGTTTTGTCATGCCCTCTTCACGACAAATATTGTGCAATCCAGGTGTGCAACGTTCTTAAAGACTTACCCAGAAAGTCTCACAGCTGTAATCACTGCCAAATGTGATTCTAACATGTATTGACTCAAGGTTATGAATGGGGTATTTCATTTTAAATACATTTTAAAAAATGTTTAAAAACATGTTTTAATTTTGTCATTATGGGGTATTGTGTGTAGACAAAATGTGGAAAAAGTCAAGGGGTATGAATACTCTCTGAAGGCTCTGAAGTTGTGCACAGCACAGCTTCACATGGCACGGCATACAGCGTGATACTTATTCAATGATCTGCCCCTCAGTCAAGGTTACCAACTTGCTGGGGGACTGCGTTCAAAGGCGCTTACAATAAAGCAACTTCAATTAAAGACATGCTCCAGTACTTTGGCAACTAATAAGTGCTTTTTAAACCTCCTACTTTGGGCTGGATGTGTCAATGTCTAGTTCAAACTTGCATAATCTATTAGCAGAATTACTGTCTTACCTCAATTAGCCACAAAATCCCTAGTTTGAAAGCGGCTGTTTTCTGTAAACTATGCTGTGCAATTTTCCCTACATTTCCCCCGATGTGGGCCAGGCCTCTAGCAATCGAGTTCCAACCAATGAGATTCAGCACCTCACCATTTGAGTGACAGCTAGCAAGAATCACATGCAACAGAGCGAGAGAGAGCAATGATGTGGTGCACATACAGTATCTACACATATGTGATGTAGTGCGCAATTTTTGGGGACCACTTTTGGCTCCTGGGTGCTAGTTTCAGAACTACTGGCTAAAAAGTATGCAAAAGTACTGGAGAATCCCTTTAAGTGAAAGAATCCAGTCTGAGAATATGCTGTCAGAAAATACTATTTTCAAATCCTAGAACTGGCAAGATGTCAATCTTTTTCTGAGTGAGAGAACACAGTCTGCAGAAAGCATCCAGTGAGAGAGATGAAAGAGTCGTGATTCCCTGTTGTGTGCTCGCTCGATGAGGATGTGTGGAAAAAAGAGGCATTTCCACTGTGATAGAGAAAGAATGATTATGTGTGATTTTGCTGCACTCAGTGCATGTTGAGGTTACTGCAGATTTAGGGCTACAGCTCATCACAACAACACCCTGCAAAAAAACGACTATCGTTTGGGGAGGATGAACAGAGGGGCATGTAGCTTGCCTGTAGCCACGGGACTCGTGTGGAGAGAGGATGAGAGATGAGAGGATGAGATCTGCTTTCGTCAGAGCGCGTGGTGTTGATGCAGTACAGAGGGTGCGGAGGGAGAGAGTTGGCTACACTGTGGAACAGCCCCACTGGTTGACTCTGTGGTGCTGCAGAAGGAGGCACAGCAGACATGGGAACAGCCACTCTGTTTGGTTATAAAACGTACCTGAATCACAGGGAAAGGCCAGGGCCTCCCAGTCTGAGGGGTGGTGACGCAGATGCTTCTGGTTTTGAGCAGAATGATGACGCAGACGCTGACTTTAATTCCTGCTGAACATTCTCATCATTCACATTCATGGCCCCACGTGTGTCTACGTGGTGGAGAGTTCTGAAATAACAAAGATAAAGCAGACAGAACCATGAAGGGTTTTACAACAATGGTGTAAGGTATATACACTGAGTGTACACAACATTAGGAACACCTGCTCTTTCCATGACATAGACTGACCAGACGAATCCAGGTGAAAGATATGATACCTTATTGATATCACTTGTTAAATCCACTTCAATCAGTGTAGATTAAGGGGGAGGAGAGAGGTTAAATGCTCAACAGTTTCCCATGTGTGTCAAGAAGCGTCCCCCACCCAAAGGACATCCAGCCAACTTGACACAACTGTAATATTTGGTATACTCAGTGTACATTATATGCTGACAGTATAATGAAAATGTGCTTGTTTAGGCTAACTTTGTTCAAATCAATTCAAGCTCTATAATTTTTCTGTTGAAAAAGAAAATGCATTAAACATCTAAATCATTCTCCATGTGCTAAATCCTATGTCATGACATTCTACACAGGCAGATCGTTAGTTATCCTAAATGACTAGCCCCATTCCAGTTCCCATGCACTCAGGCTGGGCATGAGAGAGTGAGTGAGTGAGAGATTGAGAGCGAGAGAGAAAGAGAGAGAGGGAGGGATAGAGAGCGAGAGAGAGAGAGAGAGAGAGAGAGATGGGCGCCACCCCTACATAATAAGGATTTAGGCCTAGATTCAAGCAGATCAAGTGTTAACCGGCGATAGCCAACACCCGCATGCATAGCTGATGTTTTGGCAGTGTCTGAGGTGGAACTGCGTTGGAGCTGTCAAATCGGTGAGCAGCTGCTCTGATGTGCAGTTTGCGAACGATTTGTTCTTTTTGAACAACTCTTTTTACTGATTTGAGAGTCATGATTCATCTTTCTGAGTGATTCGTTAATTTTAGTTGTTAGTTTGACCTGATAGTGCTGGCCGCAATGAGTCCTACAGCAGGATTAATATCGGCTCCTCTGGCTCAGCTTCTCGTTTGTTTGTGTATGTTTTGTATTGTTTATAAAATATAAAATAAAATCTTCTAATAAAAAAATAAAATCAATAATGACCTTGAAATTGAAAATCATTCAACCAAATAATGAGGATTTCTATCAGCGCAATCGAAGTGTACGTTAGATCCATCCTAGTGTTCGAACTTGTAAATAAGGCTGCATGGGATTCCTCTCAATTCAATTCTGTGCAGCCAATGGCAATGTCCACTTTAGGTATAATGCTGGGAGTCGCTTGTGGATTTGACAGCTCTAACGCAGTTCCACCTCCGACACAGTCAAAACATCAGCTACGCGGATGTCGGTGAAAGCTGAGCTGATTGAATCGGGCCCTGAATCACAGGCTGACAATTGGCACTGCTGCCCATCCCCCATAATAACAGGCAGGCAGGGAGGGAGAAAGGCAGTCACAGTCCAAGGAGTCACATTTGAGGAGAGGCTACATTTCACCTGTCCTTGTGTCGCCCCCAGGTGTCACCCCCAGGTGTCACCCATCTTCCCCAATTATCCTCTGGGTATTTATACCTGTGTTTTGTGTATGTCTGGGCCAGTTTGTCTTGTTTGTCAAGCTTACCAGTGTTTGTCCTTTCAGCTCTGATCTTTTCCAGACTCTCTTTTTCTCGTCCTCCTGGTTTTTGACCCTTGCCTGTCCTGACCCTGTACCTGCCCGCCTGACCACTCTGCCTGTCCCTGACCCTAAGCCTGCCTGCCGTCCTGTACCTTTGCCCCACCTCTGGATTATTGACCTCTGCCTACCCTGACCCTGCCTGCTGTCCGGTACCTTTGCTCCTACTCTGGATTATCGACCCCTGCCTGCCTTGACCTGTCATTTCCCTGCCCCTGTTGTTACAATAAACATTGTTATTTCACACAGTCTGCACTTGGGTCTTACCTTGATACCTGACAGTACGAACTGGCCATGACTGACCCAGCAGACTTCGACTAGCTCCACAATGCCATCTCCTCCCAATGATCCACCACTGGTAGACACGAGGAGTTGCTTTGCGGTCTGATGGAATGGTTCAAGGCTGTGGACGAACGTCACGACCTAGCCTTGGACGCATTGCGGGAGCAATTCCGGGGGTTGCCTACTAGGCAGCCTACCATGACGGTAACCTCCCTGCCCCTCTGTAACTGAGCTGGTAGCAGCAGCGTCACCCCGGTTTCCCGGGAACCCCTCTTACCTCCCCCGGAACGCTACGATGGAGATTCCAGAACCTGCCGGGCCTTTCTCTCCCAGTGCTCCCTTGTTTTCAGGCTGCAGCCTTCTTCGTTCCCCTCGGACCGCTCGAAGATAGTGTACATTATTACGCTGATGTCCAGGAGGGCACTCGCCTGGGCCACGGCGGTGTGGGAGCAACAAGCCGCCGTCTGCCTCAATCTGGAGGTATTCGAGGACAGAGGTGAAAAAAGTTCCGGTGTCTGGGAGAGAGGCTGCCCAGAAGTGACTCCAGCTTCGGCAGGACACCCTTGCCTGTGTGGCAGACTATGTGGTGGATTTCCGCACACTAGCAACGGAGGGTACCAGGAACCCGGAAGCGCTGTTCGACATATTCCTGCACGGATTGTCGGAGGAGGTAAGGGATGAGCTGGCAGCCCGAGAACTACCAACAGATCCGAGCTTACCCGAGTCCCTCCAAGAGCCTCCGGAGTCTGCCGATTCTCCTCTTCCCGAGCCGATGCAGCTCGGCAGGGCTAGACTGTCTCCAGCCTAACGCCTAACCCCGTACTCGTCCCCTCTCCATGCCACCCTGCTGTGGGGCGACCAATCCAAGGCTCTCCAGGTACTCATCACCTCGGGGGCCGATGTGAGTCTCATGGACGTTACCCTGGCATCCGAGTTGGGAATCCCCACTCAACCGCTCTCCATTCCCATGGCTGTTAGAGCGCTGGATGGGTCTTTATAGGCCGGGTCACCCACCAGACCACCCCCGTCAACCTACGAGTGTCAGGGAACCACAGCGAGACAATCTAATTCCTGCTGGTTGAGTCTCCTCAGGTTCCTGTAGAATTGGGATTCTATTGGCTCCAGTAACACAATCCCTCCATTGACTGGGCTACTGGTGCCATCGTGGGCTGGAGCCCGTCCTGCCACACTCATTGCCTGAAGTCAGCTCTGCCTGCCCCGGTACGTCTTCCTGGGGGCTTGGAAATTGCCCCGGACCTCTCCGCCAGCTCAGCAGTCCCAGGACCTCCGGGAGGGGTTCAGTAAGGCCCGGGGCACTTCGCTTCCGCAGCACCGACCGGTATCCAAGAAGGGCAAGCCTGAGGCGCTGGCACACCGCTATAGGGCCACGGCTACACCCCCGGAGGCCGAGACCTTTCCCTCCGCTCCAAGATCATTAGCCCCTCTGCTGTTCGTCCTCTGTTGCCACGAACCCTRCATATTTTTCCGATCTTTTCTGTGTCTAGAGGCAAAACTATGTCTGACTGCCCCTTGTCTTCTGTTTCTAGGCCCATCCCTCCCCCTGTGTCATCGATGGTCAGCCAGCGTACATGATGAGACGCCTCCTGAGGGTTCGACCACGAGGCAGGGGTTTCCAGTACCTGGTTGACTGGGAGGGTTATGGTCCGGAGGAGAGGTGCTGGGTGCCCTCATCGCCGACTTTCACCGCCGTTACCCCAGTCAACCAGGTATCCGCCCAGGTGGAACGCCAGGTGGCGTCCCTAGAGGGGGGGAGGGGGTACTGTCACGCCCTGATCTGTTTCACCTGTCCTTGTGCTTGTCTCCACCCCCCCCAGGTGTCGCCCATCTTCCCTAATTATCCTCTGGGTATTTATACCTGTGTTTTCTATCTGGGCTAGTTTGTCTTGTTTGTCAAGCTTACAAGCATTTGTCCTGTCAGCTCCATTCTTTTCCAGCCTCTATTTTTCTCGTCCTCCTGGTTTTTGACCCTTGCCTGTCCTGACCCTGTACCCGCCCGCCTGACCACTCTGCCTGTCCTTGACCCTGAGCCTGTCTGCCGTCCGGTACCTTTGCTCCTACTCTGGATTATCGACCCCTGCCTGCCTTGACCTGTCGTTTCCCTGCCCCTGTTACAATAAACATTGTTACTTCACAGTCTGCATTTGTGTCTTACCTTGATAAAAAGTCCTCTAGGACGCATGCTGGAGTTGGTTTTCGTATGATAATTTCAAATCCCATGCCGTTGTAGATATCGTAATACTTTGGGTGCATTTTAATTGCAATATATTAACAATTGCATCCGGGTATTTCCATAAGTGAGGGAAAGGTGAGGAGGACTGATTGATAACTTTGATTAATTGGTTATTTAATTTACTCACAAATTCCATAACATTGTGCAAACAGCAGACTGTTTGTGTCCCACATTTACCAGCTAGAATGAGGCTGTTTAGGGGTTAGTTTTAGACTGAAGTGAGCTCCATGATCTTTTCTTCAGTTATCAGCCTCTACTCTTTCATCGGAAAGACAGTAGCTAAAGATACTGTACTCACAGGCACACAGACGCAGACACGCGCATATGCACACACACATTATTGAACACACACACTTCAGGCATCCACGATGACGTTAGTTCCCAGTAAGGGAAGATCTCATCCTGCTGTCATTGGCTGGCGGATGGGTGAGGTCTGCTGCAGAAACAGGCAGAGAGGGAGGGGGCTCCCCTGCGTGCACACACACACACACACACACACACACACACGCACACGCACACGCACACACACACGACTCACAGAGCGCTTGGGATTCCCTCTCATCACTCACAGCAATGGTGTTCAGTTACACCTCCCCTGAATTATTGACAAGAGAACCACCTCCACTATACTCACAATATTACCAGGGCGTGTAAATGTTTTATTAAGCAAAGTAATACCTGACATTTCTGGGCATCTCACCTACATGAGATCCTATGCAGCTGCAATCAGGGAAGTGAGACTCCACCGTTGTTAAAAATATCACCCAGTTTCAGGTATACCTCACCAAGTTATGTATAGCTATGCTTTCCTGGGGTAACATGGCCTAAGCATGGACAGCTGTTCACTGTAAGCGTTAGGTCAGGTTTCAGTACAGTGCAGTGGCTCAGCTTGGCTCTCCACACAGGGAGAGATTACATCTTTGGCTGCATGGGAGGGGAGAGCAGCTGCTCTGCCTTACAACAGGCAGGGTGACTCCAAACCAGGCATAACCGGGGGCCTCCAGGGGGTTGTATGGAGATCCACACGACAAACAACTACGTTATACATGATCTGAACATGTGTGAAGTCAGAAATCAAATCTGGGTTGCCATCCCATCATTGAATAACTATAGTGACTTTGATGAATGTATTTGATATTTATTGAATTCTGACATCTAGCCTATCATATCAACACATGGCATCATTAGCTAAGAATTTCTAGCACATGACATCAGTGTCTATTTCCAATCATATCACATGTCCAGTTTTGCATGCATCTTATTGAATGTGCTTGTCAGACCAAAACTGTTTATTTTGGTCTTTACCCATAATGCTGAGTGAAGAGAATATCTCCAATCTGTTTTCCCCTTACTGGGAAACCAGACTTTCTAATAATAATAATGTGATTAACATGAATGAGAGAGTTCCTTATATGGTTTTGAAGAGGAGGCACTAAGCGAGCCAGGAATTTTGTGGTCAGAGCAGAGCCAGCAGCAACCCCAGGCCTGTGGAGGTGGGGGGAATGCTCGACTGGAATGCCAGGAATGAGGGTGAGTGGCATGAGTGACTCGTGGATCCTGTGGGCTTTGACAAGATCACGTGGAACAATAATGTGGTGTCAAATCAACCTTTAAAGTCCATTGCGTGTGAGATGGCACTGAGATGTCACTGAGCAAACATTGAGTCGTACTCTCGCAATTACAATATTTTACTATAATTTAATTACATGTGAAATATTATAGCCAGTGAACATGACCATCACTAGTTAACACAGCCACAAAGTAATAAGTATTATGGCTAAACCCTGCCTCTTTCTACGATGTCTTTACTGAACCGTAACCTTAACCACACTGCTAACCTTATTCATAACCCTGATCTTAAATGATCACCAAAAGCAAATTTTTGTTTTCATTGATTTTCATGATACAGACAAATTTTGACTTTGTAGCTGTGATATCTAGTGGAAACCGACTTTTGATGGTGAAGTAGGGATGATGGCTGACGATAAAAAGGAAACATTAAGCTCTATAGTTTTTCAGTAGAGAACCAAACTAATCAACTAGCTAGGATTTCAATTTTGAAATTGAAGTAAGGAGTTATTTGGTATTCGGTTATTAAAGCAGGCAAGAGTTAGGCAAGAGTAGCTAGCTAGAAAGCTCACTAGCTAGCTAGTTATTAAATTTTTTATTGAACCTTTATTTAACTAGGCAAGAAAGTTAAGAACAAATTCTTATTTACAATAATGACGGCCTGCTGGGGAACAGTGGGTTAACTGCCTTGTTCAGGGGCAGAATGACAGACCTAGTCAGCTCAGTTACTGGCCCAATGCTCTAACCACAAGGCTAACTGCCACCGCAGTTACCAGTATCTTTGGTTTAACCAAGAGCATTGTCGCTAGCTTGGTAAGTTAATGAGGGTTCAGTAGGGAAGGAGGACTTGGAAGACCAGCATAACTGGGAGGGAGTAGCGGAGAAGGGAGAGGTAGGGTGAGAACAGGCAGGGAAGGCCCTCTCTGGGGATGAGATGGGTCTCAGGGGGAGCCAAAAAGAGATCAAACGCCAAACTAAATAGCCAATATTGTAAACCACTAACTGCATTTTTTTGAGATACATTCTATTTGAAATACAGATGTAATTCATTTTACTCTGTCAGTTTTTGTGCAGTTACAATAAAAGAGAATGACCTCTAACCGTCTCTCTCTTCATCCCTCTCTCCATGCAGGCCCACTTTCACTATGTGCTGGGGAAGTTGTTTTATGCTTAGCTGACAGAGACAGGAGATACAAGAGTCCACGGTGTTCCAAGGACCTTGTATCTCCTCTATGCACAGCATTACCTGCAGGTAACCATGACTTCTATCAATCACCCCTTTTTGACGCTGTGTGGAGGCATTGTTATTTGGACATTTGTCATGTAGAGAGGATGTTATTGACTTTGAACAACTGCTGTCTATTTGGTTGAAAGATGGTTCTATACAGAGGATGGTTCTATACTTAACGTGTAGAAGTAGGTAAGGGATGAAGTGAAAACCTATAGGACGATTGCTCTCCACAACGAGGGTTGGGAATGAAATGACAGCAGGCTGTTCAATGCTGGTATGGATTGGTACAGCTTGCATTAGTCCAACATAGTAGGTTATTACTTACTTGACTACTTATACATAGTTGCCTCTTTTGAAACAGCAGCGGTCTTTAAATGGACCTTGAATGAAACACTAACATATAATTAGTTTAAACTCCTATTGTACTCTGTCTATGGCACACACTTGCCACTTGCCACTTGCCACTCAGCGTGATAACACATTATGACACAGTCATATCATGTCATAATATGTCATAACAGCTGACATAACCTGGCATAACCTGTCATAATATGGTCATAACACTGTCAGGACACATATTTAGACCTGTTGTGACATATATTGTGTTATTTTATGGCTTTTTATGACACCTACATAAGGGTGTCAAAACCCACAAAACCACCACACAAGGCAAAACATTCCATTACACCACAGCCTAGGTGTAAACATGTAAAAAATGGACCATATTAAATTATCATTGTAATTGCGCACACATTGATGTCAGACATGAACCTACCCCAATGCTCTGTTGCTGACGACTTGGATAAATGCAGGAGTAGATTTCAGGAGCAGGACAAGACACCCTCTTTTTGACTGATGTCTGATATAAGGGCATGTACGTGATAGGGCTATCTGGCTTATATGATTATGATGGGCATAATGCTTCTTGACAGTGTCATAAAGTGTATTTAAAAAAAAAGTGGAACTGACAGCATTTTAACTACTTTGAAGATATGAAACAAACAGTAAACAATATCACGTTGACAGTTTATGCTACAAAACCAACTAAWTTTTTTTTGTTATATTTCACTCAACATTCCATGACGTACACAAAGGCATGTTGGCAGAATAGATGGATGCAGTTCAAGGCGTGATTAATATAATTCACCAATTCATTTCTTGGTAGTCCAAAAAATATTGTTATCAGGTTGTAAATCAAAGCTGGCGTGGTACGTGGTTTCCTGCCTCAATTCGGGATGCACTGTTTCAGTTTCAATTATTCAATATTTTGGACAAAAACGTACAAATGTAACTAGGGCTATGAATATCAATACAATCAAACTAGCAAGGGCAATGATCACAAGTCAGTCATAACGTGGCTAATAGGCTAGCGTATCTATTTATGTAGCATGCTAAAAACACGGAGCCTAACGTTAGCTAGATAGCTAGCTAGCTGCTAGGAGAATGCCATGTCATTGGAGTAGGTGAGTCACTGACTTATTACCCTCATATTGTTTTTCAGTGGCTATACACAGCTAGAGATGCAGGTGTCATTTGGTTAGCTAGCAAGAACATGAACGACTGGTATCCAGTTTGCAAATTCACTCTGGCTATCTACTCCGATTTCAGAGCACTCTCGTCTGAGTCTGCCAGAGCGCAGAATAACAGATGAATTTAAGAACGCACAACACCCGCTTAATGTGACCAGTGTCAGCAAACTTTGGCCAAAAATATTTTGTCACAAATGCTCTAGACAACATGTAAACAACCTAACCAGCTCTTCTAGGGTGAGTGAAATGGTCAGAGTGAGTTCTCTAATTTGTTTCTGGAAGTAGAAAGCTAACCAACTTTAACCAGTTAGCTTGGGTGCTTGGTTGGGACAAGTAGGCTTCAATTTCCCATTGTTTATCAGTGCAATTTTGAAAGCCAAACTACCTGAAAAAGTTTGAGAAGGTTTATCTAATGTTCCTTCATTAGATTTTAGCTCATCTTGCTCTCGCTAGCATTAGTTGTTGATCTTGTTGTTGATGTGCATAACTGAGGCAGAGAGCCCCTACCTTTTCATGGTTGTTTGATCAATAGGACTGTAAAGTTCCCAAATTTAAGAGGACTCCTGTGGTATTTACATATTTGCACAAATCCATTCGGGTGTATTTTGTGGCTTTTGGCGAATGCGTTCTAATGAACTAAAGTCATGCTGATGCCCCAACAGCCTGTAAACACACAGTAAGGTTCGAAGTGAATGATGGCAGGCCCGTGTGGAAAATGGCTTATTTGCATAAAGGCCTATTCTAGCTCTGATTGGCTATGTTGCACTGTCTGCGTAGACTCCTGGACGAGAAACATTTTTATTAGGTTTTAAAAGGATTTAAGAAGCAAACTTTCAAATTAAAGGAAACTTCTTGGCAGGGAAAACATGAATTTGAATAAATGTGGGTTTTGCCACTCTTGTGTAGGTGTCATAATCAGCCATAAAAGAACACAATATATGTCACAACAGGTGTAAATATGTGGTCATGATAGTGTTATGACAAGTTATGTCAGATGTTATGATGTATTATGACACGGGTGTCAAATAAAGGGTCATTTCCTGATATCATCACTGCAGTTGTTGTGTGTGTGTAGAGAACATATGTCTGACAAGGTGGAATCAGGCTTCTACTTCACCGCCCTGGACCACTACACCTACGAGGCAGAGGACGCCAAGTTTGGACCTGTGAGTCCACTTTGACCTTGATATAACTTTCTTCCGCGGCTTTTGGTGTTCCCTAACTCATCTTGTGCCTTACACAACTCAGAACATATGTATCCCTCCACCTTCCTCAGTGGAGTCCTGACAAGGGGTATCAAACTCCAATGTCTATGTACATGTTGTGTTGGTTTAGTTACCGGACCAGTGGGAGGAGTTGTTGATGATAGTGATGCATCCTAGTGTGATCTCAACAAACAGTCACTGTGCCAACACCCTGCCTGATCACCACAACCAGATGCTATTCCTCCACCCTGGATCACTGTAAACACACACCTAGTCTCTCTCTCTGTGTATGTTTGTTGCGCGTAAGAGAGTGAGTAATGGGTCTGTATATGCAACTGTGTGTGTGTAGTGTAGGATATATACGTTTTGTGTATATGAGTCTACTCTGAGTCTGTATACACCCTGTATTACATGCCTGTGTTTTGTTTGCACACACTTTTCTTGTGCATGATTTAGTGCAGCGATTTGTGGCATCCCTCTCTCTCTCTCATTCTCTCTCTCAGGTATTTGGTGCTCCCAGACAAGTGTTTCGAGGCAGGGATCAAATCACATTTTATTTGTCACATGCTTCGTAAACAGCAGGTGTTGACTAACAGTGAAATGTTTACTTATGGGTCCTTTTCCAACAATGCAGAGTAAACAAAAACCAAAAAAACATTGAAATAGTGACACAAGGAATAAATACACAGTGAATGAGGAGTAAAAATGATCTGGCTGTACAGGATGGACTACACTGTTCGTCTGAGCTTGCCCTTCTACTCTGCACTCAGTGATGTCCAGCCCCCATTGACTCTGTTAGTTCCCACACACCAACACCTAAACACAACTGAGACTTTTGAGTAAATTATGTATTGATGACACTTGAATAAAAATTAGAGCTACAAGGATTTTAGATTCAGCCTTCTGTACAGTATCTTTCTGTGCTCTCTATACATTGCGCTGATTCCCCACTGTAGTGTTTTGGAAATTTTTACACAGGGACACTCAAAGTCAATCTTAAATGAATCATCCTTTATTTGTCAGTGCCATGGAGAGCTTCAAACCAACTCAATGCACCATAGTACACATGTCAATCAGTAGTTCTGCTTGGGCAGTCCCAGCAGTTGTCTTATACACGGACAAGTTATATTTGCATGATTTAGCATAATTAATTAATCATTACCATTTTATTTAATCCATGTGACCGACCAATACTGGTTCATAACAGACCAATATCTCACGAGGCTTCTTCTCTAAGCTGAGACCTTGAAACAAAGATATCTTTCGTTCTCAAAACAAGGTCTGGGCATACTGCCAAATTGCAGCTACTGATAGTGAGGATTCGTTCAGTCAGCCACTTGAATGAACACAGATATTGGTTTATAGAACACATGAATAGAACACAGAAACTAGTTATAAGAAAAGCACAAACATTAAAATTCCCATTACAGTAGGAACCTGGATATCTTCACTGGTTCTGAGGGAGGAGAATTGGCCACCAATCGTGCCTGGGACATGTTCCAGCATTACCGCTGTCTGGAGAACAGCCAGAGCATAGTCAAGACCCACTCCACATACACCCTAAAGACTCTGGCAAGTGTGTAGCGGTATTAATTAGAGAAAGGTATAGAAGATTTTGTTCGGGCGCCAGGCAGGTATTAACCCTGCCGAAAGAAAAGAATAGTAGAACAGCGAGAGTACCACTACCAGACCCACACACATCAACAGAAGAGACTGCCTAGAGTGTAGCCTGTTGACCAGATAGCCCGCGGAGAGAAAAAGAATACACACCCTATAGATCACACATCACATCACAGTCCTTCCACAATTCTTGGTAACCCCACCAAACATACCTCATATAACAATAATGGCAGAGCAAATAAACAGCAACTTCATACAATACGAATGAAACCAGTCATCACACAGAGGATTTTCAAGA
>NC_036847.1:15016251-15035568 GCF_002910315.2 Salvelinus sp. IW2-2015
TAATCCATTGGATCCATAACCATCGCAGTCCCAAATGAGAACAACCACGTCGTCGAGCGATCACACCGAGGATTGATCCAAACACTGTACAACCACATACGCTGAAGACAAACAAAACACCTCTGCAGCATAGCACACAACAAAACTGTCGCGGTCCCAAATGAGAGCAAACACGTCGTTGCATAGCACACACAAACCAAACTGTCGCGCCAACAAGAGCTCTCTCCAATAGAGCTTAACGAGCTCTTTTATCTCCTCCTTCCTACTGCTCATGAGCTCTTAAAGTGGCAGTGCACTTAAGTGCAGGATTTCGCCACAAGTGTGCTAGTCCAGTGTCACTTTGATTACGCCTGCACATCATGGTTCACCAGCAGCCCCAAACGTCTAAAGAATAAGCTAACAGCCAAACAAGCTCTTAAGAACTGTACTTAAACTCCCCCCTCATACTCATCTGAGGTTGAGCATTTTCCATCTCTGTAATGTGTCTGTATCTATGTAATTGTGTATATATTTATGTTTAAAATAGGGATCACAATGGAAATAGGTCCCCAAATGTATTGTGCAATCCCGGTCACTTAAAAAAAATTATATACTGTATATTTATTTTTAACTGACAAATAAAATCAATCAAACTATGCAGCAGCAAATTAATTGATGAATGGAAAGGCACATCTGTTGCAAAACACCAAAATGTTTAATGACATTCGGAGATTGTCAAGCCAAGCCTTCGATACTGGGTAAGCCTACAAGGTAGGGAGGGATGTATTTTCTATTTGTCGAGATTGACATAATCTATTTATGGTGGTGTTGAAAACGGAAACCATGATATTGAAGTGCCCGAAGTCGGTATCTTTGTTTACTGGTTGTGTGGTGCATTGGCACAGAAACCTGTTGTTGGAACATTTGTTGCATGTATTTTATAAATTATAAATGGCCTCAAAGCCTTAGTCCCACATAGTGACGTCTGCCATAACATATTGAGATAAACGTGCAACAGCTCTGTGTCTAGTTTTCAGACAACACAACAGTAGTAGGCTTGATTACCAACAATGACGAGACAGCCTAGAGGGAGGAGGTGAGGGCTGTCGGAGTGTGGTGTCAGGAAAATAACCTCTCACTCAACGTCAACAAAACAAAGGAGATGATCGTGGACTTCAGGAAACAGCAGAGGGAGCACCTCCCTATCTACATCAACGGGACTGCAGTGGAGAAGGTGGAAACTTTTAAGTTCCTCGGTGTACACATCCCTGAGAAACTGAAATAGTCCACCCACACAGACAGTGTGGTAAAGAAGGCACAATTGAGAGCATCCTGTCGTGCTGTATCACCGCCTGGTAAGGCAACTGCACCACCCACAATGGCAGAGCTCTCCAGAGGGTGGTGCGGTCTGCACAACGCATCACCGGGGGCAAACTACCTGCCTTCCAGGACACCTACACCACCCGAATGTCGCATTAAGGCCAAAAAGATAATCAAGGACAACAACCACCCGAGCCACTGCCTATTCACCCCMCTATCATCCAGAAGGCGAGGTCAGTACAGGTGCATCAAAGCTGGGACCGAGAGACTGGAAAACAGCTTCTATCTCAAGGCCATCAGACTGTTAAACAGCCATCACTAACACAGAGAGGCTGCTGCCTACATACAGACAAATCATTGGCCACTGTAATAAATGGAACACTTTTCACTAATAACGCCACTTTAATAATGTTCACATATTTTGCATTACTCATCTCATATGTATACACTGTATTCTATACTATCTATTGCATCTTAACCTATGCCGCTCCATATATTTATATTTATATATTATTATTCCATTCCTTTACTTAGATTTGTGTGTATTAGGTATTTGTTGTGGAATTGTTAGATATTACTTGTTAGATATTGCTGCACTGTCGGAACTGAAGAACAAGCATTTTGCTACACTCACAAAAACATCTGCTAACCATGTGTATGTGACCAATAACATTTAATTTGATTTGATTATCTTTCCTTTCATCCTTCTAAAACCCCTATCAAAGGAGACCTCCTCCAATGGGTTTTGAAAAGGATGTAGAGAGGAAGTGAGGAGTTGAGCTGAGATCATTTGGGACCGAGCGCATGAATATTTAGTTAAATGATACATGGGAATGATACAGGCCCCATGTGGCTCAGTTGGTAGCGCATAGGGTTGCAATGCCAGGGTTGTGGGTTTGATTCCCAAGTGGGACCAGTATGAAAAAGTATGCACTCACTACTGTTAGTTGCTCTGGATAAGAGTGTCTGCTAAATGATTAATGTGGTGTATGTTTGCACATATAGCTTTGTTCTACTTGTGCTCTTTCTACAGATGGCTCTGGCTTGCTGATAACGTCTGATCTGATGAGAATCCATATGCGTTTTGACTCCTGTACTCAATAAAATGTCCAATGCCAAGTTGAAATAATTTGTCACTGTAATTTGAAAGACAATGGTAGTTCCCAATCAGACAATTATTTTGAATAAAAATAAAAATGATGAAGCAAATCTGTTTTACTCAGTTAAATGTTTGGTGAATGAATGGCATGGCTTTGTCCTCAGTCCTCCTTTGAATGTTGTGTGTACCATTATGACATGTTAACACGAGTTTAGCTGGTTAATCATATTAATGTCAGTTTACAGTCTATTACTTGGCCCTGGTTATGTACTGTTAATGTAGCAGGTTCTCCCCTTCCTGTCTCCATATCATTCTAAATCCCCATATGCCGCGTGTGTGTGTGCCCTTGGGCTTAATAAATACCCTAAATATTGGATCTTGCCTCAATTCCTGCCCTCGCTTAACTAGCTCCACTAGTCCTTCATTTTGTTCAATGTTATCATCTTTATGACATTATTATGTGTGTAGCCTACATGTTATTCCCAACAATGGAGTCATTATATTTAACTATATTAAATGATGGCCATGACCAAGTGTATGATGAATGAACTTGTTAAATCACAGCCACATTATGCCCATACTCCAAAGTATGTGGACTCCCCTTCAAATGAGTGGACTTGGTTATTTCAGCCACACCTCAATCAATCAATCAAATTTATTTATAAAGCCCTTCTTACATCAGCTGATGACACAAAGTGCTGTACAGAAACCCAGCCGAAAAACCCCAAACAGCAAGCAATGCAGGTATAGAAGCACGGCGGCTAAGAAAAACTCCCTAGAAAGGCCGGAACCTAGGAAGAAACCTAGAGAGGAACCAGGCCATGAGGGGTGGCCAATCCTCTTCTGGCTGTGCCGGGTGGAGATTATAACAGAACATGGCCAAGATGTTCAAATGTTCATAAATGACCAGCAGGGTCAGATAATAATAATCATAGTGGTTGTAGAGGGTGCAACAGGTCAGCACCAAAACAACAGGTCTGGGACAAGGTAACAGGTCAGGGTTCCATAGCCGCAGGCAGAACAGTTGAAACTGGAGCAGCAGCACAACCAGGTGGACTGGGGACAGCAAGGAGTCATCAGGCCAGGTAGTCCTGAGGCATGGTCCTAGGGCTCAGGTCCTCCTCCGAGAGAGAGAAAGAAAGAGAGAATTAGAGAGAGCATACTTAAATTCACACAGGACACCGGATAAGACAGGAGAAATACTCCAGATATAACAGACTGACCCTAGCCCCCCGACACATAAACTACTGCAGCATAAATACTGGAGGCTGAGATAGGAGGGGTCGGGAGACACTGTGGCCCCATCCGATGATACCACCGGACAGGGCCAAACAGGAAGGATATAACCCCACCCACTTTGCCAAAGCACTCTTCAATACTACACGGTACTGTCTTTCCAAGCTAGTCGGAAGACTTCCAGTTTAGTGTAGCGCCATTTCCGTTCCAATTTTCTGGAAGCTTGATTCAGGGCTCAGGGCTTCTGTATACCAGGGAGCTTCTTATGACAAATGTTTTAGTTTTTAGGGGTGCGACTGCATCTAGGGTATTACGCAAAGTTAAATTGAGTTCCTCAGTTAGGTGGTTAACTGTTTTTTGTACTCTGACGTCCTTGGGTTGGTGGAGGGAGTCTGGAAGGGCATCTAGGAATCTTTGGGTTGTCCGAGAATTTATAACACGGCTTTGGATGATCCTTGGTTGGGGTCTGAGCAGATTATTTGTTGCAATTGCAAACYTAATAAAATGGTGGTCCAATAGTCCAGGATTATGAGGAAAAACATTAGGATCCACAACATTTATTCCACGGGACAAAACTAGTTCCAGAGTATGACTGTGGCAGTGAGTAGGTCCGGAGACATGTTGGACAAAACCCACTGAGTCGATGATGGCTCCGAAAGCCTTTTGGAGTGGGTCTGTGGACTTTTCCACGTGAATATTAAAGTCACCAAAAATGTGAATATTATCTGCCATGTCTACAAGATCCAATAGGAATTCAGGGAACTCAGTGAGGAATGCTGTATATGGCCCAGGGGGCCTGTAAACAGTAGCTATAAAACGTGATTGAGTAGGCTGCATAGATTTCATGACTAGAAGCTCAAAAGACGAAAACGCAGTCGGTGTGGTTTTTGTACATTTAAATTTGCTATTGTAAATGTTAGCAAACCTCCGCCTTTGCGGGATGCGCGGGGGATATGGTCACTAGTGTAACCATGAGGAGAGGCCTCATTTAACACAGTCAATTCATCAGGCTTAAGCCATGTTTCAGTCAGGCCAATCACATCAAGATTATGATCAGTCATTAGTTCATTGACTATAACTGCCTTGGAAGTGAGGAGGTCTTTATTCCAGTGAGATTGCTAAGGCGAACACCGCCATGTTTAGTTTCGCCCAACCTAGGTCGAGGCACAGACATGGTCTCAATGGGGATAGCTGAGCTGACTACACTGACTGTGCTAGTGGCAGACTCCACTAAGCTGGCAGGCTGGCTAACAGCCTGCTGCCTGGCCTGCACCTTATCTCATATCTATCTCGTGGAGCTAGGGGAGTTAGAGCCCTGTCTATGTTCGTAGATAAGATGAGACCACCCCTCCAGCTAGGATGGAGTCCGTCACTCCTCAGCAGGCCAGGCTTGGTCCTGTTTGTGGGTGAGTCCCAGAAAGAGGGCKGATTATCTACAAATTCTGTCTTTTGGGAGGGGCCGAAAACAGTTTTCAACCGGTGATTGAGTTGTGAGACCCCTGTCATATAAAGCGACCGGGGTGAAAAAGTTAAATGAAAAAAAGTCGAGCCAGGGTAAAAAATACTAAAAAGTAAAAACCCTAAGTTTGGCAGGTAGCAAAGTAAGGTTTGCAACTAACCGCATAGCAACACGTAAACAAGTCTACAAGTTGTGACTGGAAATTATGCAAAACCAGTTGCTGACAGGTGTACAAAATTGAGCACATAGCCATGCAATCTCCTTAGACAAACATTGGCAGTAGAATTGCCCGTACTGAAGAGCTCAGTAACTTTCAACATGGCACCGTCAATAGATGCAACTTTTCCAACAAGTCAGTTTGTCAAATTTCTGCCCTGCTAGAGCTGCCCCGGTCAACTGTAAGTGCTGTTATTGTGAAGTGGAAACATCTAGGAGCAACAGCGGCTGAGCCGCGAAGCGGTAGGCCACAGAAGCTCACAGAAGAGGACCGCTGAGGGCTGAAGCGCTTAGCAACATTCACCATCGAGTTCCAAACTCGTAACATCAGCACAATAACTGTTCGTCAGGAGCTTAATGAAATGGGTTTCCATGGCTGAGCAGGCTCACACAAGCCTAAAATCACCATGCACACAAGCCTAAGATCACCATGCACACAAGCCTAAGATCACCATGCACACAAGCCTAAGATCACCATGCGCAATGCCAAGCGTCGGCTGGAGTGGTGTAAAGCTTGCTGCCATTGGACTCTGGAGGAGTGCAGTCCGACATACGAATCTGGGTTTGGTGGATGCCAGGAGAATGCTACCTGCCCAAATGCATAGTGCCAACTGTAAAGTTTGGTGGAGGAGGAATAATGGTCTGGGGCTGTTTTTCATGGTTCAGACTCATTAGTTCCAGTGAAGGGAAATCTTAACGCTACAGCATACAATGACATTCTAGACGATTCTGCACTTCCAACTTCGTGGCAACAGTTTGGGGAAGGCCCTTTCCTGTTTCAGCATGACAATGCCCCCGTGCACAAAGCGAGGCCCAAATGGTTTGTCGAGATCGGTGTGGAAGAACTTGACTGGCCTTCACAGAGCCCTGACCTCAACACCATCGAAGACATTTGTGATGAATTGGAACGCTGACTGCGAGCCAGGCCTAATCGCTCAACATCAGTGCCCGACCTCACTAATACTCTTGTGGCTGAACGGAAGCAAGTCCTTGCAGAAATGTTCCAAAATCTAGTGAAAATCCTTCCCAGAAGAGTGGAGGCTGTTATAGCAGCAAAGGGGGGCCCAAGTCCATATTAATGCCCATGACTTTGGAATGAGATGTTCGACGAGCAGGTGTACGCATACTTTTGGTCATGTAGTGTACATTGGGGTTAACTAGCTCATATCAAGCAAACACATACCAGACACTTTGTGGAAAGGTGAAGAAAAACAATTGTCTAGTAGTGGACTGATGTAACTCAGCTGGAGCCGACTGTCTGCTTTTCATCTTACAGACGAACGTTGCTAACTAACAAGTAATTAAATAAATTACTTTAGCAAGTAGATTCCACTTAGCTCGAGGTATAGTATAGCTATTTCATTTATTTCCCAATTACTTTGCTTATGTATCAAGTTGAAGCTGGGTTTCCCAAGTCATTTGGTGCTACCTGTTCAGGCCAGTTAACAAGCTAAACAGACGGCTCTGAATCTCTGAAACGCATCTGTTTGACCCCAAGAATACTCAGCCAATCACCTGACACAACACTGGACTGATCAAGGGCAAGCATTTGTTAGTTTTTCCATCACCCCAGTGAAAGTGAAAGTAAGGTTTATGGACACGCACCCCCCACCAGCCTGAAATCCAATCGAGAAAAAACATAAATTGAAACCTAAAGATGCCAAGACTTGAGAGGGAGCAACTTGAGAAATTGAGAGTGAAAACTTGACAGAGACATTTAACTATTGTTGGTGGACACTTTGATGCTTTCAAATGTATTGTTTCCACGTTTGAACCATGGTTCTTTGCTTACAGTTCTACATTTTGTGATTAAGACATTTTGCTTTTTGATCTGCAGTGATGATTTTCTGCTCGCCCAAAGTCACACGTGCCAGCTCTCAAGTTTGGCCTGTCTGCTCTCTGACACATCCTCTGTTCTCTCCACTGGCCTGTCTGCTCTCTGACACATCCTCTGTTCTCTCCACTGGCCTGTTTGCTCTACGACACATCACCTCGTTCTCTCCAACCTGTTTGCTCTGAACATCCTGTACTCTCCTGCCTCTCTCTTGACAACATCTCTCTCTCTCCACTGGTCTGTCTGCTCTCTCCACTGGCCTGTCTGCTCTCTGACACATCCTCTGCTCTCTCCACTGGCCTGTTTGCTCTCTCCACTGGCCTGTTCCGCTCTCTGACACATCCTCTGTTCTCTCCACTGGCCTGTCTGCTCTCTGACACATCCTCTTTTCTCTCCACTGGCCTGTCTGCTCTCTGACACATCCTCTGCTCCTCCACTGGTCTGTCTGCTCTCTCTCGGCCGGTCTGCTCTCTGACACATCCTCTGTTCTCTCCACTGGTCTGTGTCTGCTCTCTGACACATCCTTGCTCTCTTCCACTCGCCTGTCTGCTCTCTGACACATCCTCTGCTCTCTCCACTGGCTGTCCGCTCTCAGACACATCCTCTGTTCTCTCCACTGGCCTGTCTGCTCTCTGACACATCCTCTGTTCTCTCCACTGTGTCTGTTGCTCTTCTCCACTGGCTGTTTGCTCTCTCCATGGCCTGTCTGCTCTCTCCATTGGCCTGTTTGCTCTCTCCACTGGCCTGTCTGCTCTCCCACTGGCCGTCTGTCTCTGACACATCCTCTGCTCTCTCCACTGGTCTGTCTGCTCTCTGACACATCCTATGCTCTCTCCACTCGCCTGTCTGCTCTCTGACACATCCTCTGCTCTCTCCACTGGCCTGTCCGCTCTCTGACACATCCTCTGTTCTCTCCACTGGCCTGTCTGCTCTCTGACACATCCTCTGTTCTCTCCACTGGTCTGTCTGCTCTCTCCACTGCCTGTCTGCTCTCTGACACACTCCTCTGCTCTCTCCACTGGCTGTCTGCTCTCTGAGCATCCTCTGTTCTTCCAATGGCCTGTTTGCTTCTCCACTGGCCTGTCTGCTCTCTCCATCTGGCTGTCTGCTCTCTCCACTGGCCTGTTGCCTCTCTCCACTGGTCTGTCTGCTCGCTGGACACATCCTCTGCTCTCTCCATTGGCCTGTCTGCTCTCCTCCACTGGCCTGTCTGCTCGCTCCACTGGCCTGTACTGCTCGCGTGGAACATCCTTTGCTCTCTCATTGGCCTGCTGCTCTCTGACCATCCTCTGTTCTCGGCCACTGGCCTGTTTGCTCTCTCCACTGGCCTGTCTGCTTCTCCACTGGTCTGTCTGCCTCTCTCCCTGGCCTGTCTGCTCTCTCCACTGGCGTGTTCTGCTTTCTCCACGGTCTGTCTGCTCCCTGACTGATCCTCTGTTCTCTCTCCACTGGCCTGTCTGCTCTCTCCACTGGCCTGTCTGCTCTCTCATGCGCCTGTCTGCTCTCTGTCTCTCACTGGCCTGTCTGTCTCCTCCACTGGCCTGTCTGCTTCTCCACGCGTCGCCTGTCCGGCCTTGTCTGCTCCTGACTCATCCTCTGTTTCCTCCCTGGCCTGTCTGCTCTCTCCACTGGCCTGTTTGCTCTCTCACTGGCCTGTCGCTCTCTGACACATCCTCTGCTCTCTCCACTGCCGGTCTGCTCTCTGACACATCCTCTGTTCTCTCCATTGGCCTGTTTGCTCTCTCCACTGGCCTGTCTGCTCTCTCCACTGCTGTCTGCTCTCTGAGACATCCTCTGGTCTTCCACTGGCCTGTTTGCTCTCTCCACTGGCCTGTCTGCTCTCTCCACCAGCCTGTCTGCTCTCTCCACTGGCCTGTTTGCTCTCTCCACTGGCCGTCTGCTCTCCACTTTTGCTCTCTCCACTGGCCTGTCTGCTTCTCCACACGGCCTGTCTGCTCTCTCCACTGGCCTGTCTGCTCTCTCCCTGCTGTCTGCTGTCCCACTGCCTGTCTGCTCTCTGACACATCCTCTGTTCTCTCCACTGGCCTGTTTTGCTCTCTCCACTGGCCTGTCTGCTCTCTCCACTGGCCTGCTCTGCTTTCTCCACTGGCCTGTCTGCTCTCTGACACATCCTCTGTCTCTTCACTGGCCTGTTTTCTCTCTCCACTGAACTGTCTGCTCTCTCCATGGCCTGTCTGCTCTCTCCACTGTCTGCTCTTGCTTTTCTCCACCGGCCTGTCTTGTCTCTCTCCACTGGCCTGTCTGCTCGCTGGACACTCCTCTGTCTCTCCACTGGCCTGTCTGCTTTTGACACATCCTCTGCTCTCTCCACTGGCCTGCTCTTCCCTTTGAACATCCTTGCTCTCTTCCCACTGGCCTGTCTGTCTCCACCTGCCTGTCTGCTCTCTCCACTGCCTGTCTGCTCTCTTACACATCCCTGCTCTCTCACTGGCCTGTCTGCTCTTTGACACATCCTGCTGCTCTCTCCACTGGCCTGTCTGCCTCTCTCCACTGGCCTGTCTGCTTCTCCACCGGCCTGTCTGCTCTCTCCATGGCCTGTCTGCTCGCCTGGACACATCCTCTGTCTCACTGGCGCCTGTCTGCTCTCTCCACTGGCCTGTTTGCTCTCCCAATGGCCTGTCTGCTCTCTGACACATCCTCTGCTCTCTCCAACTGGCCTGTCTGCTCTCTGACACATCCTGCTCCTGGCCTTGTTGTCTCTCTCCACTGGCCTGTCCGCTCTCTGACACATCCTCTGCTCTCTCCACTGGCCCTGTTTGCTCTCTCCACTACCTGTCTCTCTCTCCACCGCCTGTTCTGCTCTCTCCACTGGCCTGTCATGCTCGCTTGACAACATCTCTGCTCTCTCCACTGGCCTGTATCCTGCTCGCTGGACACATCCTGTCTGTCTGCTCTCTCACCAATTCTGTGCGCTCGACTGGTCTGTGCGCTAGCCGCATCATCCTCTGCTTGCAGGACCCACTCTGTGCTCTTGACTTAGTGTTTGCTTGCTCAATGATGTCTCAATCTTGCTTGACAGCGCCATCTTGCTCGCAATAGACTTTAGAGGCTGTTTGATGCCATAGAACTAAGGACACAATTGCAGTTGCCTGATCTGACATCCTCTGCCTCTCACTTGCTCCTTCTGCTCCCTCCTCCACACCATCTTGCTCTCGTCCATCGCCTTCTTGCCTCTGACACGATCCGCATGCTCTCTTCCCACTGGCTGTCCGCTCTGTCTGAGACCAATCGCGATCCCTTCGTTCTCTCTCCACTGTCCTGTTCTGCTCTCTACCACATCCTCTTGTTCTCTCCACTCGGTCTTGCTCGCTCTCTCCACTGGCCTGTCTGCTCTCCTGACACATCCTCTAGCTCTCTCACTGGCCTGTTCTGCTCTTGAGACATCCTCTCTGTCTCTCCAATGGCCTGTTTGCTCTCGTCCACTGGCCTAGTCTGCTCCTTTCCATTGGCCTGTCTAGCCTCTCTCCCACTGGCCTGTCTTGCTCTCTCACTGGTCTGTCTGCCTCGCTGGAAACATCCCTCCTGCTCTCTCCATTGGCCTGTCTGCTTCTCCACTGGCCTGTCTGCTCTCTCCACTGGCCTGTGCTGCTCGCTGGAAACATCCTCTGCTTCTCTCACTCGGACGCTGTCTGCTCTCTGACACATCCTCTGTTCTCGCCACTGGGCCTGTGTTGCTCTCTCCACTGGCCTGTCTGCTCTCTCCACTGGTCTGTCTGCTCTTGCTCCACTGGGCCTCGTCTGCTCTCTCCACTGGCGTTGATCTCTTTCTCCACCGGTCGTGTTTGCTCACCATGCAATCCCTGTTCTCTCCACTGGCCTGTTGCTCTCTCCCAGCTCTGCTCCTACTCGTCTGCTCTCTCCACTGGCTGTCTTGCTCTCTTCCACTGGCCTTGTCTGCTCTCTCCAGTGGCTGTTCTGCTCTTCTGGCCAGTCGCTTTCTCCACCGAGCCTGTCTGCCTTGAACATCCTCGTCTCTCTCCACTTGGCCTGTACTTGCTCTCTCCACTCTGCCTGTGTTTGCTCTCTCCCACTGGCCTGTCCGCTTCTGACACATCCTTCTGCTCTCCACTGGCCGGTCGCTCTCTGACAATCCTCTGTTCTCTCCATGGCCTGTTTGCTCTCTACTGGCCTGTCTGCTCTCTCCTACTGTCTGTCTCTAGACAATCCTCTGGTCTCTCTACTGGCCTGTTGCTCTCTCCACTGGCCTGTCTGGCTCTCTCCACCAGCCTGTCTGCTCTCTCCACTGCTGTTTGCTCTCTCCACTGGCCTGTTGCTCTCTCCACCAGCCATGATCTGCTCTCTTCCAACGGCCTGTCTGCTCTCTCCACCGCCTGTCTGCTCTCTCCACCTGGCTACTGTCTGCTCGCTGACACAATCCTCGTTACTCTCCACTGCCTGTTGCTCTCTCCACTGGCTGTCTGCTCTCTCACTGCCTCTTCTGCTCTTCTCCACTGGCCTGTCTGCTCTCTGAACATCCTCTGTTCTCTCCACTGGCCTGTTTCTCTACTCTCCCTGCTGTCTCTTCCACTGGCCTGTCTGCTCATTCTCCACCGGCCTGTCTGCTCTCTCCACTGGCCTGTCTGCTCTCTGACACATCCTCTGCTCTCTCCACTGGGCCTGTCCGCTCTTCCTGCTGTCTGCTCTCTGACACATCCCTCTGCCTCCTCTCCACTGGCTCGTCGCTCTGACCATCCTCTGTTCTCTCCACTGGCCTGTCTGCTCTCTGACACATCCTCTGTTCTCTCCACTGGCCTGTCTGCTCTCTGACACATCCTCTGCTCTCTCCACTGGTCTGTCTGCCTCTCTCCACTGGCCGGTCTGCTCTCTGACACTCCTCTGTTCTCTCCACTGGTCTGTCTGCTCTCTGACACATCCTATGCTCTTCCACTCGCCTGTCTGCTCTCTGACACATCCCTCTGCTCTCTCCACTGGCCTGTCCGTCTCAGACACATCCTCTGTTTCTCTCACTGGCCTGTCTGCTCTCTGACACATCCTCTGTTTCTCCACTGCTCTGTCTGCTCTCTCCTCTGGCCTGTTTGCTCTCCACTGGCCGTCTGCTCTCTCCATTGCCTGTTTGCTCTCTCCACTGCCTGTCTGCTCTCTCCACTGGCCTGTCTGCTCTCTGACACATCCTCTGCCTCTCTCCATGGTCTGTCTGCTCTCTGACACATCCTATGCTCTCTCCACTCGCCTGTCTGCTCTCTGACACATCCTTGCTCTCTCCACTGCCTGTCCGCTCTCTGACACATCCTCTGTTCTCTCACTGGCCGTCTCGCTCTCTGACACATCCTCTGTTCTCTCCACTGGTCTGTCTGCTCTCTCCACTGGCCTGTCTGCTCTCTGACACATCCTCTGCTCTCTCCACTGGCCTGTCTGCTCTCTGAGACATCCTCTGTTCTCTCCACTGGCCTGTTTGCTCTCTCTCACTGGCCTGTCTGCTGCTCTCCCATTGGCCTGTCCTGCTCTCTCCACTGGCCTGTCTGCTCTCTCCACTGGTCTGTCTGCTCGCTGGACACATCCTCTGCTCTCTCCCATTGGCCTGTCTGCTTCTTCCACTGGCCTGTCATGCTCTCTCACTGGCTGTCTGCTCGCTTGAGAAACATCCTCTGCCTCTCTCACTGGCCTGTCTGGCTCTCTGACACATCCTCTGTTCTCGCCACTGGCCTGTTTGCTCTCTCCACTGGCCTGCTGCTTCTCCACCGTCTGTCTGCTCTCTCCACTGGCCTGTCTGCTCTCTCCCACTGGCGTGTCTGCTTTCTGCACCGGTCTGTCTGCTCCCTGACAGATCCTCTGTTCTCTCCACTGGCCTGTCTGCTCTCTCTCCACTGGCCTGTCTGCTCTCTCCACTGGCCTGTCTGCTCTCTCCACTGGCCTGTCTGCTCTCTCCACTGGCCTGTCTCTGTCTCTCCACTGGCCTGTCTGCTTTCTCCCGCCTGTCTGCTCTCTGAACACTCCTCTGTCTTTCTCACTGGCTGTCTGCTCTCTCCACTGGCCTGTTTGCTCTCTCCACTGGCCTGTTTCCGCTCTCTGACACCATCTTCTCTGTCTCTCCACTGGCCGGTCTGCTCTCTCTGACCATCCTCTGTTCTCTCCATTGGCCTGTTTGCTCTCTCCACTGGCCTGTCTTGCTCTCTCCACTAAGCCTGTCTGCTCTCTGGACATCCTATGGCTCTCTACTGGCCGTGTTTGCTCTCTCCACTGCGCTTGTCTGCTCTCTACACCAGCCTGTCTGCTCTCTCCACTGCCTGTTTGCTCCCACTGCTGTTTGCTCTCTCACACGCCTTGCCCTGGCACTTAGCTTGTCTGATCTCTCCACTGGCCTGGTCTGCATCTCTCTCACCGCGGCCTGTCTGCTCTCCTCCACTGGCCTCGTTGCTCTTCCACGGCTGTCTGCTGTCTCCACCTGTCCTGTCTGCATCTCCTGACACATCTCTGTTCTTCCAACTAGGCCTGGTGTTTGCTCTCGTCCACTGCTCTGTTGCGTCTCTCCACCGGCCTGTGCTCTGACTCCTCTCCAACTGTGCTGTGCTGCTCTCTGACAACATGTCTCGTGTTCTGCTTCACTGGCCCGTGTTTCGCTCCTCTCGCCACATGAACTGTCTGCTTACTCCACTGGCCTGTCTGCTCTACTCCAATGGCCTGTTGCTTTCTCCCCACGCTGTCTGATTCTCTCCACTGGCCTGTATGCTCGCTGGACACCTCCTCTGTCGCCTGCCACTGGCCTGTCTAGCTTTTGAACTCCTCTGCATCTCAACATCTGCTGTCTTCACCTTTACTACTCTCTGTCCTCTCCTGAGACCGTCGGGCTGTTCTCTCAGCCCCGGCTTGTTTCCTGCACTGCTCTTAAACATGGCTGTCTCTCTCACACGGCTCGTTGCTTCTTGCCACTGGGCGTTGCTGCTCTTGACACATCGCTCTGCTCTCTCACTGAGTGTCTGCTGTCTCCACGGCCTGTCCATGCTTTCTCCATGGGGGCGGCCCTGCTCTTTCGTCTACTTGTGCGGCTGCGGGTGGACCCTCTGCTCTCTTCCACCCTGACACCTGTCTGCTTCTCCACTGGCCTGCTTATGACTCTCTCAATGGCTGTCTGCTACTATCTGACACTCCATCTGCTCTCTCCACTGGCTGTGTGCCTCTCTGACACATCCTCTGCCTCTCTCCACTGGCTGTTTGCTCTCTCACTGGCCTGTCCGCTTCTCTGAACACATCCTCTGACTCTCCCACTTGCGCCTGTCTGCTCTTCCAACTGGCCTGTTGTCTCTCCCGCCATGTTGCTCTCTCACATGCCTGTGTCTCTCGCTGGACATTCTTGCTCTCTCCAGCCTGTCTGCGCTGACATCTGTCTGTCTGCTCTCTCAACGCAAATTCTGTAGCGACTCCGACTCTGTGCGTAGACGCATCTCCCTGCTTGCAGGACCCTCCTTCTGTCCTCTTGATCAGTGTTGCTTGCTCCAATGATGTCTAAATTGCTGACAGGCCATCTTGCTCGCATAGACATTTTAGAGAGATTTAATACTTTTAGCCAATAGAATAAGGACATTTGTTGGGTCTGCTCTCTGACACCTCTCTGCTCTCTCCATGGCTGTTTTGCTCTCGGACACATCCTCTTGATCTCTCACGGCCTGTCCGCTCTTTGACACTCTCTTGTTCTCTCATGATGTCGCTATCTGACAAAATCCTCTGTTCTCTCCACTGGTCTGTTAGCTCTCTCCATGCCTGTTCGCTCTTTCGACCCTCCGCTGCTCTCTCCATGGCTGTTTGCTCTCTGAGACATCCTTGTTCTCTCCATGGCCTGTTTGCTCTTCATTGCCTGTCTGCTTCTCTCCATTGCCTGTTATGCGTCTCCACTGGCTGTTGCTCTTCTCCCTGGTCTGTCTGCTCGCTGGAACATCCTTCTCTCATTGGCCTCGTGCATTTCTCACTGGCTGGCTGTGGTCTCCACTGGCTGTCGCTCGCTGGAAACTCTCTGTTCCCATGGCGTTGCTCTCTGAACATCCTCTGTCTCGCACGGCCTGTTTACTCTCTCCATGGCTGTCTCTCTCTCTGTCTGTCTGCTCTCTCACTCGCTGTCTGCTTCCACTGGATTGTTCTTCTTTCTCCACGGTCAGTCTGTCCTGACGATCTATGTTCTCTCCATGGCCTGTCTGCTCTCGTCCACTGGCGTTGCTCTCTCCATGCTGTTGCTCTCTCCACTGGCCTGTCTGCTTCTCACTGCTGTCTGCGTTCTCCATAGGCCTGTCTGCTTCTCCACGGTGTCTGCTCGCTGAAATACTCTGTTCTTCCACTGTTGTCTGCTTCTCACTGGCCTGTTTTCTCTCCACTGGCCTTGTCGCTCTTGACAATCTCTGTCTCTCCACTCTCTGCTCTTGACACATCTCTGTTTCTCCATGGCCTGTTTGCCTTCATGGCCTGTCTGCTCCATCATAGCCTGTGCTGCTCTAATGCATCTGGTTCTTAATGCTGCATTGCTTCTCATGCTGCTCTCTAATCCACAGCTGTACTGCACTCTCTTTCTGTTGCTCTCTCACTGGCTGTCTGCTCTTCAACGGCCTGTCTGCTCTTCTCACGGCCTGTCTGCTCTCTCCAGGCTGTCTGGCTCTCTCACTGGCCTGTTGCTCGTAACACAATCTCTTCTCTCAGGACCTGGTTTGCTTTACTGCCTGTCTGCTCTCTCCACGGCTGTTCTCTCTCCATGCCTGTGCCTGACTCCTCGTCTCTTCATGCCTGTTTTCTCTCTCAATGAACTGTCTGCGCTCCTTATTCCCCCCCTGGCCTGTCTGCTCTCTCCACCGGCCATTATGCTCTCTCCCTGGCACTTTCTGCTCCTTCGCACTGGCTGTCTGCTGTTCACCGCTGTTCTGCCTCTACTTCCTCTGTTCTCTCACTGGCCTGTTTGCTCTCATCCATGCACTGGCTGCTTCTCCACTGGCCTGTCTGCTCTTGAACACATCCCTGTTCTTATCACTGGCCGTTTGTCTCCTCCACTGAAACTGTACTGCTCTCTCATCATGTCTGCTTCATCCACTGGGCCTGTCTGCTATTCTACCACCGGCTGTTGCTAATCTCCACTGGCCTGTTGCTCGCTGGGACACTCTCTGCTCTTCCACTGGACTGTCTGCTCTTTGCAATCTTCATGCTCTTCCATGCTTTTCTTTGACAATCTCTGCTCTCTCATGGCTGTCTGCTATCTTCCCCGGCCTGTTCTCTCCCACTGGCGTCTGCTTTCTCAACCGGCCTGTTGCTCTTCCACTGCCTGTCTGCTGCTGACAATATCTGCTCTCTCCCATGCTGTCTGCATTCTCCACTGCTGTTTGTTCTCCAATGGCGTCTGCTTCTCTGACATCTTGTCTCTCCACTGGCCTGTCTGCTCTACTGACACATCTATGCTCTCTCCTTGGCTGTTGCTCTCTGACATCCTTGGCTCTACATGGCCTGTTTTGCTCTCTTCACTGGCCTGTCTTCTCTCTCCAGCGTCTGCTCTCTCCACATGCCTGTTGCATCGCTGACACAATTACTCTCTCTCTTCCCTGCCTGTTGCTCTCTCCACTTCGGTAGTTCTGCTCTCCACTGGCCTGTCTGTCGTGGATCCTGTTCTTCTTGCACTTCTCACAAATTTTCTGGGCGCGGAGTGGCTGTGCTAGCCGCTCATCCTCGCTTGCAGACCTCCTTGTGCTTTGACTTAGTGTTTGCTTGCTCAATGATGTCTAATCTTGCTTGACAGCGCCATCTTGCTCGCAATAGACTTTAGAGGCTGATTTGATGCCATAGAACTAAGGAACATTTAGTCTGGCACTGATTTGCTGCTTTAGTCCTGTGGTCTGCTGATCGAATGACGACAGCCATCAGACCACCAAGCAAGTAGAAAAACACAGGAATAAATAACGGAATGGCTGCATTTTAAACACTGGATTTAGTGTGTTGATTCTGAGTCCCTTGAACTTTGAACACCAAATCGAGCACACAGAGTAACTGGTGGCATTGAGGTCCTTTCCTGAGTTAGCAGGAGGTCAATCAGGGCAAACGATGTGATGACAACTGTGCCCCACACGCCTATGTACCTTAACACTTGTTTCCATGGTAACCTCATTCCCCTGCACCTGCCGACATGATTCTCCAACTACATTCCATGGCTACAAAACCATGTGAAGGGCACTTCCCATTAACCCTCTCGTGAGGAGCCTCACGTTCCCATTTCTCACATGACTAATCTGGGGAATTAGAACTGCTGCTGCTGTTGATATATCTACAGACCATTATCCTCTCACTAAAAACAAACATCCTGATCCTACACAATACTAGAGAGTAACACTTAACCTCAGCCCACAGTCATACCATACGCATACAGACAGTCATATTAAATCCTTTAGACTCAAACCAAACACGACGCTACAATAATTGTATTTGAAAATGAGCTGAGCTGAGCAGGGTTTAAATGCCCGGGGTGTGTCTCTCCCTCCTCCCCCTGGATCAGCTCCGTAACAGCAGGACCAGCTGCCTCTATCAGGAAGACCACGACTCTGTAGCTAGGGTATTAACGACAAGGGCTCAAATGGCAGCCGGGTTCCCTATGCTCCAGCCTGCGCCACTGTAACTTACCCACTCCTTTGCTCCATAGAGCTGACACCAGGTTTAACGCCATGCATCATTTTTAATTCAATTACAAGTAAATGACAGGGCTATGAGTGAGACCTGTTCTCCGTCCACCCTGGGGTCTCCTGTTGGGTCCATGTTGGGACAGGCAGGGCTGGAGAGATAAGTGGCGATAGCAGACTGTATGCCAAATACACAGAGAATTCCACCTTTGTAAGATGTAGTCGCATATCATGGCAAATGGCATGAATGCACTTACTCTTTTCCAAATTTCAATTAGATAACGAACACATCTGTTTGAGTGTGGAGATGTTACTGTAGACCTGGGTTGTCTATGAAGCTCGTTAGGCTGTGGTAGGACTTGACCAGGTGTTGCTGGGTGAACAGGCCTGCATTGTGACGGGAGCATGATATTGATGCAGGTGGGCTTTGGGCTGATTGGTGAACATAGAGAAGATGAGCAGGTTCAAATGGACAAACACAACAGTAGTAGACGCATAACTAATTACATGAGCGTGCCAAGGGCACGGCTTAATGTCGGTATTGCCATTCTGCACACCTGTAAATGTAATCCCTGCTGCTATCGGAGGCAGAGGCAGAGGTGCCACTGTCAAACTCATCAGCAGGAGATTACACATTCTACAGCCTTTCTGAGATTGTTCTCATACCCAGAACAATGTTCTTCATACGGATTCCAGTCATAGGGAAGATGTTAAGGGGTCGGGCTGATGGCTGAGAATTGTTGAAGCSCTACAGACGGTTATATCGGTCCACTAATACAGGACTAGTAAAGGCCCAGTGCACTACTTTTTTTAAATGCAGATTTTTCAGGGTGTGCTGCAGCACCCTCAGCACCCCTACTTCCTCGGCTATGATTCAAGCACCCCACCCTCCCAAAGTGCCCCACACATACAGTTGAAGTCGGAAGTTTACATACACTTAGGTTGGAGTCATTAAAACTGTTTTTCAACCACTCCACAAATTTATTGGTAACTTCTTCGGGGTAGAGGGCAGCATTTTCACTTTTGGATAAATAGCATGCCCAAATTCAACTGCCTGCTACTCATCCCCAGAATATAACATATGCATATTATTAGTAGATTTGGATAGAAAACACTSAGAAGTTTCTAAAACTGTTTGCATCATGTTTGTGAGTATAACAAAACTTAWGTAGCAGGCAAAACCCCGAGGACAAACCATTCAGATTTTTTTTTTTTAGGTCACTGTCGTTTCAATGGTTTTCATTGGGAAACCAGATTTCTAAGGGACTTGTTTGCAGTTCCTACCGCTTCCACTGGATGTCACCAGTCTTTGGAAATTGGTTGAGGTTTTTCCTTTGTGTAATGAAGAAGTACGGCCATCTTAAATGAGAGTCCCTTGAAGTAAATTGTTTGAGAGAGGCACATTACCAGAAAAGTTGCGTCAGTTTGTTTTCTTTTTGTATTGAACACAGATCATCCCGTCTTCAATTTGATCGATTGTTAACGTTTAAAAATACCTAACGTTGTATTACAAAAGTAGTTTGAAATGTTTTGGTAAAGTTTACATGTAACTTTTGAGATA
>NC_036847.1:15035593-15055039 GCF_002910315.2 Salvelinus sp. IW2-2015
TGAGATATTTTGTAGTGACGTTGCGCAAGTTGGAAGCTGTGTTTTTCTGATGAAACGCCCAAATAAATTGACATTTTGGATATATATCAACGGAATTAATCGAACAAAAGGACCATTTGTGATGTTTTATGGACATATTGGAGTGCCAACAAAAGAGGTTCGTCAAAGGTAAGCATGAATTATATTTTTATTTCTGCGTTTTGTGTCATGCTGCAGTGTTGAAATATGCTACTCTCTTTGTTTACTGTTGTGCTATCATCAGATAATAGCATCTTATGCTTTCGCCGAGAAGCCTTTTTGAAATCTGACACGTTGGCTGGATTCACAA
The DNA here is from genome assembly GCF_002910315.2 of Salvelinus sp. IW2-2015. Taxonomy (NCBI): domain Eukaryota; kingdom Metazoa; phylum Chordata; class Actinopteri; order Salmoniformes; family Salmonidae; genus Salvelinus; species Salvelinus sp. IW2-2015. Next base: position 15,035,922 of record NC_036847.1, read on the forward strand.
CGATGTTAGCTTTAATTTGGTATCTTACATGTGTGATTTAATGAAAGTTAGATTTTTATATCATTTTATTTGAATTTGGCGCTCTGCATTTTCCCTGGCTATTGGCCAGTGGATGATTGCGTCCCACCTACCCCAGAGAGGTTAACAAACTATAGTTTTGGCAAGTCGATTAGGAATTTACATATTACATTTACATTTAATCATTTAGCAGACCTCTTATCCAGAGCGACTTACAAATTGGTGCATTCACCTTATGATATCCGTGGAACAACCACTTACAATAGTGCATCTAACTCTTTAAGGGGGGGGGGGGGGGGTTAGAAGGATTACTTTATCTATCCTAGGTATTCCTTAAAGAGTGGGGTTTCAGGTGTCTCCGGAGGTGGTGATGACTCCGCTGACCTGGCGTCGTGAGGGAGTTTGTTCCCCATTGGGGTGCCAGAGCAGCGAACAGTTTTGACTGGGCTGAGCGGGAACTGTACTCTCAAGGTAGGGAGGCGAGCAGGCCAGAGGGGGATGAACGCAGTGCCTTTTGGGTGTAGGCCTGATCAGAGCCTGAAGGTACGAGGTGCCGGTCCCTCACAGCTCCGTAGGCAAGCACCATGGTCTGTAGCGATGCGAGCTCAACTGGAAGCCAGTGCAGAGCGGAGAGCGGGGTGACGTGAGAGAACTTGGAAAGTTGAACACCAGACGGGCTGCGGCTCTGGTATGATTTAGGGTTAATGGACAGGCAGGAGCCAGCCAACAGCGAGTTGCAGTAATCCAACGGAGATGACAAGTGCTGGATTAGGACCTGCGCCGCTTCCTGCGTGAGGCAGGGTCGTACTCTGCGAATGTTGTAGAGCATGAACCTACAGAACGGGTCACCCCTTGATGTTAGTTGAGAACGACAGGGGTTGTCCAGGATCACGCCAAGTTCTTCAGCACTTCTGGAGGAGACACAATGGAGTGTCAACCGTGATGGCGAGATCATGGAACGGCCAGTCCTTCCCCGCGGGGAAGAGCAGCTCCGTCTTGCGCAGTTCAGCTTGAGGTGGTGATCCGTCATCCACACTGATATGTCTGCCAGACATGCAGAGATGCGATTCACCACCTGGTTATCAGAGGGGAAAGAGAAGATTAATTGGTGTGTCGTCTGCATAGCAATGATAGGAGAGACCATGTAGATATGACAGAGCCAAGTGACTTGTATAGCGAGAATAGGAGAGGGCCTAGAAACAAGCCCGGGGGACACAAGTGGTGAGAGCACGTGGTGCGGAGACAGATTCTCGCCACGCCACCTGGTAGAGCGACCTGTCAGGTAGGACGCAATCCAAGCGTGGGCCGCGCCGGAGATGCCCAGCTCGGAGAGGGTGGAGAGGAGGATCTGATGGTTCACAGTATCAAAGGCAGCCGATAGGTCTAGAAGGATGAGAGCAGAGGAGAGAGAGTTAGCTTTAGCAGTGCGGAGCGCCTCCGTGACACAGAGAAGAGCAGTCCTCAGTTGAATGACTAGTCTTTGAAACCCTGACTGATTTGGATCAAGAAGGCATTCTGAAGAGAGTGCAGGGATGCAGGAGAGCTGGCCAAGGACGACAGTTCAAGAGTTTTGGAGAGAAAAGAAAGAAGGGATACTGGTCTGTAGTTGGTACACGGAGGATCGAGTGTAGGTTTTTTCAAGAAGGGGTGCAACTCTCGCTCTCTTGAAGACGGAAGGGACGTAGCCAGCCGGTCAAGGATGAGTTGATGAGCGAGGTGAGGTAAGGGAGGGGTCTTCCAAATGGACAATGACCCCAAGCATACGTGGGAATCTTGTGGAGGGCTACCCAAAACATTTGACCCAAATTAAACAATTTAAAGGAGAATTTAAGGGAGTTTTTACTAGCCACCGTGCTTCTACACCTGCATTGCTTGCTGTTTGGGGTTTTAGGCTGGGTTTCTGTACAGCACTTCGAGATATTAGCTGATGTACGAAGGGCTATATAAAATAAACTTGATTTGATTTAAAGGCAATGCTACCGAATACTAATTGAGTGTATGTAAACTTCTGACCCACTTGGAATGTGATGAAAGAAATAAAAGCTGAAATAAATCATTCTCTCCACTATTATTCTGACATTTCACATTCTTAAAATAAAGTGGTGATCCTAACTGACCTAAAACAGGGAATTTTTACTAGGATTAAATGTCAGGAATTGTGAAAAACTGAGTTTAAATGTATTTGGCTAAGGTGTATGTAAACTCCCAACTTCAACTGTACATGGCGGCAGGGCTAGAATTACCCTTTAACTCGTGGCTAACTCAGCAGTCTGAGAGAACCGATATATAGAAATTAGCAAATATAAATGTGAGATTTGTACAGTACAGCATATACTGTACAGTATATCACCCCAACGATCTAAGCCACACACAATCTCAACACTTCCAATGTACCAAACAGATTGAGAGCCCAACATTGTGTAAAACACATCCACATGATTAGTGTTGAATGAGCGTGTGTACAGACTGTGATACCCTGAGGCTCATCTGACACGTAGCACAGGAAAGGCCTCTTCAAGGGCCTTTTTGTTTGTCTCTTCTATCCCCCCTCCCAGCTCCTTACTACCCCCACCTCTACAGCCCCCAGGGTGACCAGCATGGACCTGTGTGGTTAATGGAGTCCAGAGGTTTATGAGGTCTGTTCTGTTCAGCCACGGCACCCTTACAAAAAAATATGTTACATTTCCAGGTTCACATGTGAAATCGCATTTTCATATGTGAAGTAGCTGTTGCCACATGTTGAGCTTAAATTTCACATGTGAAACCATATTTTCACATGTATTACATTTAAAMTTCACATGTTAACACCACATTTTGACATTAGGAGAATAACATGTTTTCAACTCACATGTGAATTGCAGTTTTACATGTGAAAATTTCAGTTTTCACATCTTAAAAACTTTCACGTGAGAATCGGATGGGCAGTTTTTCACATGTGGAATTGCAAGTTCACATGTAAAAAACAATCACATGTTAAAATACAATTTGCTAATTCATATTTGAAAAACATTCAAGTGATTGTTTTTCACATGAAATTGTAATTCCACATGTGTAAGGGAGTTTTTTACATATTAAACTGCAAATTATGTTTTTACATGTGATTGTTTTTCACATTTGAACTTGCAATTCTACATGTGAAAAACTGCCCACCTGATTCTCACGTGAAAGTTTTGATTGAAACGCTATTAGCGTGTTCCCCGCTAACTAGCTAGCCATTTCACACCGGTTGCACAAAGCATTAACTCAAACGTACTTATAGCAAAACAAAATATTGCAATATTTTTTTATGTGAGAGCAAATTATTTGTAAATGGATGTAATTTTTTTGTTGCAATTTTCCCTATATATTGTTACGTTACCATGACCTTTGCTTTCGCTGCCTTTTGTCCTGTTGCAATTTTTGGCAGATTCATTCCACCAACATAGCACACTGCATCCCACTGCTGGTTTGTCAGTTAAGCAGGGTCGGCCCCTGGATGTCAGAACAGGTGTAGCTGGAAGTGGTGAAATYTGGGGTGTTTTTTTTCACATAAGGGAAAATTTACATGTAAAACTTCACACATGTGGCCATAAATTTCACACTCCGTAACATTCTGAATGTTAACTTGGCTATGACAACATATATAGATGGAGGATAGTCTAGCCTTCTCCCCCTCACCTCCCACCCCTTGCTTCCTGTTCGTTACAGCACCGCAACACCGCATGATTACTACTGCAGGACCACAAGATGGAGGAAGACTGAAGACTGGGAGCCCCTCACAGTCTAACACAATCATCATTAGTTTGCCAACCAGAAACGTATACATCATGGGTGTATGTTTTATACATGCACACAAATAAATACTTAASAGATACTCTTATTAATTCATACCCAATTATTAAATTATGAATTAATGAGAGGCAGCTACAAACTTACTGTATTTATCACATGATGATATTAAATATCTTTGATTACAGGAGATAAGCAAATTGGTTTTATTGCTCTGTGGGAGGAGTTTGTGTGTTACTAATTCTGATAAATGTCTAATATTATTCCCAACATACAGTATATATGTTGGTACTTTATAAATTATAAAACAAATATGTAGACATGATTCCTTATGGAATGAACATAATCTACCCTGGTCAGTAATTTCACAATTATCTCCTTTTCACAACTGACAAGTAAATTTAGGTAATTACTATAACATACACCATCTTGAAATGATTGTGTCTCTATGCTTGCTTAACTATATAACATTCTTGCAAAGTCTCTGATAATAGTCAAAATCTGCAGTGGCAAACCCAAACAGGGCTTTATATCTCTGCTAGACATTCACTCATGTAAAGAAACTTTACAGACAGGGCAGGGCCCCTCAGAAGGAAAACCACCTCCCTTCTCCTTAATTTTCCGGTCATCCGTTGACTTTGTCCCTTTCACCCTCATTAAGACCAGCTCATTGTCCATAAGCCCAGTCTCTGACAAATGCCTACTAAAGGGTGATTTATGTCACAGAATGCCACAGAGGGCTAGCTGTGGGTTAAGCACTTCACATACACATTTTTTCAAGTTAATGTGACCAGTTAAGTGATCTGTGACCCCATTCCTCTTTCTCTTCAATCTCTGACCATTGGCAGCAGCGCAGAATGTTAGGCAGACGGAGAGTTCAAAGGCCTGTCTTAAAAAATATGGTTTTCCCTTTGTTTGACGAAGGATGGAAGCTGTAGTGCAGCAGGTTGGTCATCAGCACTAATGTGAGTGCAGTGAATGCATGGCCTATCAGCATGTTGGAGCACTGAGCTTTCTAGGCATCGGATAATCATAAAACATGTAGGAAGTAATGGATAATCATGGTGGTCTGAGGATCCAATCCCAGAAGCTGCTTAATCACACTATTTTCAAGAAATCAATTGAAATCGACATAATGTATAAAATAAAAAAAATCGAAAAGAAAGTTCGAAATAAATTAGACTGTACCAGTTACATTCATTTGAATTTTTTATCCAAAAAGTCGTCAGACCACCATGATTATCCATTACTTCCTACATGTTTTATGGCAACCAGACATGCAATATAGTCCGCAATGTTATTGTTTTCTACAACCAGTTAGCATTGTCGTAAAAAAATTCATTTGCACTGAACTTTCTCTTAGAGTTTTCCCAGACTTTCACACAGCGAGCACCTGACCCACTTTGATTGAAAAGAGAATGAAGCCCCCCTGTAGCTCAGCTCTCTGTGAACCCCTCAAACCCAGAACCTACAGTCCAAATACACCTATTCACTCTGCAACAGTCCCCCGTGGCCCCGCTTGTCCCCCCTCAACCCCCCTTCAGAGCCGGCCATTGAGACCCACTGGCCGTGAAACAAGATTGGGGAGTGAAGTGGCAGGAAAGGAATCCTGTAAGGGAGAGAAAGAGAGCTATGAGAACCATCCCCTCACCCTCCACACGGCCCCTCCCCTACCTCTCCCAGGCAGTGGGGACTGGGGAGTGTTGAGTGGCGAGCCATGGCCCCTCAGCCTCCCAGTGGCAGCGTGGAAGAAAGGTTAGCCGTGTTGGTTCTATTATCCTCATTCTGCTTCCTGTGTTGCCAGTGTCCCAGTATGTCCATCAGCATTTCCTCGAAACAAGACAAAGGTTTATCAGCTCCACTGAGCAGCACTGTGCCTAGAGGACTCCTCTCTCTTCTTCCCCAAGGTCAGCAGCGTACATAGCCAGAACCCAACCCAAGCCTGAGGAACGGAAAGGAGGGCAGACTGTTAGAGCCGCTCCTGTGATTGATTAGGACATTAATGGAGAACCGAGGAATGCAGGAGGAAATGCTTCCCATCTTAATGCTTCACCAGTCATTAGCAACAAGTGAACATGCCAAAGAGGTCATTAAACACTTTAGATGCAATATCTGGGTATACAGTATGTACGGCTCTAGTTGCTTGAGTTGTGTACAAAAAAGCATCTGTGTGAGAGGAAAAGGCTCCACCATTTCCAGTCTGCTAATGGAGGAGATTCAATAAGGGACACTTATGATACCAAGCCAGACGATAACACAAACTGGGATCAGCTCTCTGTTACTATTTCCAGAGGGTCTTTATTATTGGGAAAGCTAAATGGAGCATTAGCCAATGTGATGTGTATTTTATGAGGACTTCTTTTTTGTTGAAAGGGAAATAGCAATAAATGTTTTATGTAACCGGATAGCTCAGTGAGTGGGAAAGGAAGGTAGGGGGGGGGCAAATCCATATCCTCTAAACACAGGGTAGGAGGATACAATTAKATGAACTCATGGGCACCAGGCTCTTATCTGAGATGAACCACCATAAATATGCATAACATCTTATAAGAGTACAACTACACATTCATTTGAGACATCTTTGTTGCATTAACATTTCTAAACGAAAGGCTGCCGTTATAAAAAAGAGAGACTGCTGTTTTAAAACTGCACTAAAAGAATCAGTTCTAAAGGAGAGCTGGTGAACAAAAGACATTTCTGCATCTTTTGAATCCCCTGCTGCATGCGTGAATCACGATGGGCATCCAAATGCTGGAATTGCCTTTGAAAAAAAAACCTGTCCAGACCAGTTTTCCCTCCCCTTCTCCAGGGTCTGTCTCTGTGAACTTGCTCGCCTTGGATCTAATACAAAGCCTGCTGAGGAGAATGGTCTCAGATAGCTGCTGTTGCCACTGCCACACACAGTTCCTTTCACAGAGAGTCGGTTCGAACTACCAGCCAATCTCCACTCTCAGCAGTCTTTCCTCTGTAACCTAGCCTATACTCATTAAAACCAGGAATCAATGACCAGAAAGATCGAGATTGAAATTGACTGGCCATGAATTGGCCATTATTGTTTCTTGGTATTAAAGGAATACTGCGAGAATCTGGCAGCTAAGCAATTTTTTATACTTACTCACAGTCAGATGAACTAGCGTACGCTAGTGTACCTGTAGACCTCCAGTCATTGTACTAATGCTAGTTAGCATTGGCTCGCAAAATGACCTCTAACTTCCTTCATACTGCACGGAGACATAAAAATGGTATTCACAAGTCAGGGTTGGGTCAATTCCACAAATTCAATTCTAATTCAATTCTCTCTCCCTGTAAATTCCATTTAATTCAATTCAAATTCCCTGTCAGTCTTTGAATTCAGAGATAATTAAATTCCTCTGAAAACCAATGTTAGTTGAATTCCAATAATTATATTCCAGATTCATTATTATCCCCAGCAATTCCTAAAATTCTAATTAAAATTAAATTCCCTAGACTTTCAGGCTGATCATGTCACTGTTCACACAGCATAGCTATACTGGAAATATAGGAACACAGGTTGAAACAAATCCTACATTAAATTGATTCTATGTGCATTAATTATATTAACTGGGAACTGTAAAACACAGGAGATTGGTGGCACCTTAATTGGGGAGGACGGACTCGTGGTATTGGCTGGAGCGCAATAAGTGGTACTGTCACGACTTCTACCGAAGGTGGCTCCCCTTCCTGTTCGGGTGGTGCTCGGCGGTCGTCGTCACCGGCCTACTAGCTGCCACTGATCCTTTTTTCCCCTTTTCTGTTTATTGGTTTCACCTGTTTTTGGGTGATTGGTCGGGCTTTATTCACCAGCAGGCCCGCCTGCTGGTTGTGTGGGATTGTTTCGTTGTACATGTGTACACGTCTGTGTGTCACGGTTTTTCCCATGTGTTTTTTTTTTTTTGCTGGATTGTTTAAGTCCCCCGTGTTTGGGGCATTTGTTTGGGTTGGCGTATGTTCACCTTTGTGGTGCATTCAAATATTAGCACTACCCTGAACTCTCTGCTTCCTGCGCCTGACTTCTCATCCACTACACCCCGGGCGTTACAGGTACGGTATCAAATACACCAAACACATGGTTTGACGACAGCCGTTATTATGAGCCGTCCTCCCGTCAGCAGCCTCCACTGCTGTAAAAATATTGAATTCCAATTCAATTCAATTCCTAAGATTAAATGTTTTTACAATTCCAATTAAATTCCAATTCCATAACTTAAATATTTTTTAATTAGAATGTCATWAAAAAATGAGGGCCAGAATGACGCTGGAGGGAATAACAGACGTTTTACGGGCTCCTGACCAATTGTGCTATTTTGGGTATTTTGTGTGCTCTGATCGTAACTTATTTTGTACCAGTGGAGGCTCCTCAGAGGAGGAAGGGGAGGACTATTACGTGTCCTCCCTCTCCGGCCTCTAGGTCACCAGGCTGCTCGTTATGGCGCACACCTGTCATCACCTCCTTGATTACTTGCCCTTTATATGTCACTCCCCCTTGGTTTCTTCCCCAGTCGTCATTGTTTCTGTTCCTGTTTCATGTCGGTGCGCTGTTTGTGTTTCTTATTTTGTTCATTTATTTTTTTAATGTATTCACTACCTGAAATTGCTTCTCGACTCTCAGCGTACTCGTTACAGAATGACGACTCAACAAAGGGAAGCATCAGAGAGTGTTTAAAAAATGTTTAAAAAAAAAWATTGTGTTGGGGGTGATGTCGGGTCCGGGTGTTGGAGCGGAGCTACCGGGAGGCCTCAGCCGGTTTGTAGGCTCCCATGCCTCAGCCGGTTTGTAGGCTCCCATGCCTTAGCGGGTTGGATAGGCTCCCATGCCTAAGATGGATGAACAGGTTCCCGTGCCTCAGCCGAGGCAACCGGGGAGGTCTCAGCCGGCTCATCAGGCTCCTACTCCTCAGCCGGTTAGTCAGGTTTCTGCGCCTCAGCTGAGGCGACTGGTCCGCTCCGGATCCCCGGGATCCTCCCTGTGGTTGGCATCCTACGGCTGGAGCCGAACGTGCTTGGGAGGGGGTACTGTCACGTATGCTCTCTCTCCAGTGCTCTAGGTCGTCATGCTCCCACGCCTCAGCTGGATCGACAGGTTCCCACGCCTTAGCAGAGGTGACCGGTCCGCTCCTGATCCCCTGGATCGTCATCTTGGTCAGCGTCCTGCAGCTGGAGCTGTGCGTCGGGGAGGGGGTACTGTCACGTGTGCTCCCTCTCCGGCCTCTAGGTCACCAGGCTGCTCGTTAGGGCGCACACCTTTCACCAGCGTTAGGCGCATAATGACACTCACCTGGACTCCATCACCTCCTTGATTACCTGCCCTTTATATGTCACTCCCTTTGGTCACTCCCTTCCCCACTCGTCATTGTTTCTGTTTCTTGTCTGTGCATTGTTCAAGGTTATTATTTTGTATTATTTTCAGTTTATTTTATTAAAACGAGATGTATAGGGCCATAAGCAAATAAGAAAATGCTCACACAGAGGCGGRTCTCCTTGTGACCGGTGATTTTAATGCAGGAAAACTGAAATCCGTTTTACCTAATTTCTACCAACCAGTGCAACTAGAGGTGAAAAAAACCTTTTGATCACCTTTACTCCACACACAGAGACACATACAAAGCACTCCCTCGCCCTCCAATTTGGCAAGTCTGACCATAAATCTATCCTCCTGATTCCTGCTTACAAGCAAAAGCTTAAACAGGAAGTACCAGTGACACGCTCAATACGGAAGTGGTCCGATGATGCGGATGCTAAGCTATAGGAATGTTTTGCTAGCACAGACTGGAATATACGCCAGGATTCATCCGATGGCATTGAGGAATTTACCACATCAGTCACCAGCTTCATTAATAAGTGCATCGACGACGTCGTCCCCACAGTGACCGTACGTACATATCCAAACCAGAAGCCATGAATTACAGGCAATATCCACACTGAGCTAAAGGCTAGAGCTGCCTCTTTCAAGGAGTGGGACAATAATCCGGACGCTTATAAAAAATCCTGCTACACCCTCCGACAAACCATCAAACAGCTTGCAAACTATCACAAATTACAAAGGGAAAGCCAGCTGCGAGCTGTCCAGTGACGCAAGCCTACCAGATGAGCTAAATATTGTACCTTCTATGCTTGATTTGAGGAAAGCAACACTGAACCATGTATGAGATCACCAGCTGTTTCAGATGAGTGTTTGATCACACTCTCTGGAGCCGATGTGAGTAAGACCTTTAAAACCTCTTAAGGATACGCCCCTTTTTTCCAATTTTCACCTAAAATGACATACCCAAATCTAACTGCCTGTAGCGCAGGCCCTGAAGCAAGGATATGCATATTCTTGGTACCATTTGAAAGGAAACACTTTGAACTTTGTGGAAATGTGAAAGGAATGTAGGAGAATATAACACAATAGATCTGGTAAAAGATAATACAAAGAAAAAAACAATCATTATTTTGTATTTTTTTTGTACCATCATCTTTGAAATGCAAGAGAAAGGCCATAATATATTATTCCAGCCCAGGTGCAATTTAGATTTTGTCCACTAGATGGCATCAGTGTATGTGCAACGTTTTAGACGGATCCAATGAACCATTGCATTTCTGTTAAAATTGTTGTGTCAAGACTGACTAAATGTGCCTAATATGTTAATTAATAACCTTTCATGTTCAAAATGATGCACTCTCCTCAAACAATAGCATGGTATTATTTCACTGTAATAGCTACTGTAAATTGGACAGTGCAGTTAGATTAACAAGAATTTAAGCTTTCTGCCAATATTAGATATGTCTATGTCCTGGGAAATCTTCTTGTTACTTACAGCCTCATGCTAATCTCATTAGCCTATGTTAGCTCAACCGTCCCGATGGGACACCGATCCCGAAGAACATTAGTGAGAAAGTTACAGACACACAGATATCAAAAATGCTATCCTCCCCTGTTATTATAATGGTGAGAGGTTAGCATGTCTTGGGGGTATGATATTTGTGTGTCGTTAACTTTCTCACTCCTCATTATTCACGATTCAATCAGAATTATCCGTAATCATGGTAGCATCCATATTAATGTAGATTTTTTTTTTTTTATATTCTATTCTTATTTACAAAAAAAAGTCTCCAAAATGATACAATACATTATTTACCATTCATTTCTATTGGGCAAAAAATCATCTGAAACACAACCCCAACAAACAGCAAATGCATCCAACAAATGTGTAGAGTCACAACCTTGATGTAGTCATTGCGGACTATGAATATCGGACCAAATACTTAACTTTTTACTACTTTAATACACATTTATACCCTAACATGGTTGAATACTCGTTTCTGACTGGCTAGAATGGACATTAAAAACAGATAACAGAACAGATGGAAAAGATATCGGTAAAGTTGGAAAAGATATCGGGACACCTTGCAATCATGGCGAAATATGCTCCTACAACAAAGTTACAGAAATCTAAACCAACAACCACACAAACTGAAATTGAATGCATTGTAAACGCAGGTCCAACGTGGAAAAACTTAGCTAGCTAGCATTGATTTGTTTTTGCAGACATACTTGCATCTGATATGCAATGCGATCTCCTCGTAATTAACAGTCAGTGCTGACGAGTGTCCTGACGAGAATAACTTTTCTAGCTTTGCCAGGCAAAACCTCGCATTATCAGCTCATTGTTATGGATGTATCCAAATTAATGTTAGTAGAAAACAGCTACTTTGCTGTTATTCTGGCTGCAGAGGTTGTGACTGTGTTAGCCATAACCAGCTGGCTATCTAGCAAGCAAGGGATGAGAATATTGCCAGCGAGCATGGCAACAGAACATAAAGAACGAACGACTGGGTCACGTCTCTGGCAACCAAAAGATGAGCAAGTATGAATTAGCCACTCAGTCCGGAGCTGCCACTCAGTCCGGAGCTGCCACTCAGTCCGGAGCTGCCCTTCAGTCCGGAGCTGCCCTTCAGTCCGGAGCTGCCCTTCAGTCCGGAGCTGCTTTTCAGTCCGGAGTTGCCCCTCTGTCGGGGGGCCTTGGTGAATGCTCCTAGACCAAGGTCGGGGGCGAGGGTCGCCACTCAAAGGACGCTAAGGAGGGGGACAAAGACAGTGGTAGAGTGATGTCCTCGTCCTGCGCCGGAGCCGCCACCGCGGACAGATGCCCACCCAGACCCTCCTCTTGAGTTTTAGGGGTGCGTTCCGAGTCCGCACCTCAGGAGGGGGGTACTGTAACGTCCTGACCAGAGTTCTTATGTGTTTTGCTTGTTTAGTGTTGGTCAGGACGTGAGCTGGGTGGGAAATTCTATGTTGTGTGTCTAGTTTGTCTGTTTCTGTGTCCAGCCTAATATGGTTCTCAATCAGAGGCAGCTGTCAATCGTTGTCCCTGATTGAGAATCATATATAGGAGGCTTGTTTTGTGTTGGGATTTTGTGGGTGATTGTTTCCTGTCTCTGTGTTTGTGTTCTGCACCAGATAGGACTGTTTTCGGTTTTCACATTTATTGTTTTTGTTGTTTGTAGTGTTCACACATTCTTTATTAAATATGTTGAACACTAGCCGCGCTGCATTTTGGTCCTCTCCTTCACCAATGGAAGAAAACCGTTACAACCGCTCAGGAAAGAGACGTGTTGTGTCTCCTAGAGGTGAATGTACTTTGGTGCGAAAAGTGCAAATCAATCCCAGAACAACAGCAAAGAACCTTGTGAAGATGCTGGAGGAAACAGGTATGAAATTATCTATATCCATAGTAAAACGAGTCCTATATCGTCATAACCTGAAAGGCCGCTCAGCAAGGAAGAAGCCACTGCTCCAAAACCGCCATAAAAAAGACAGACTATGGTTTGCAACTGCACATGGGGACAAAGATCGTACTTTTTGGAGAAATGTCCTCTGGTCTGATGAAACAAAAATAGAACTGTTTGGCCATAATGACCATCGTTATGTTTGGAGGGAAAAGGGGGAGGCTTGCAAGCCGAAGAACACCATCCCAACCATGAAACACAGGGGTGGCAGCATCATGTTGTGGGGGTGCTTTGCTGCAGGAGGGACTGGTGCACTTCACAAAATAGATGGCKTCATGAGGCAGGACAATTATGTGGATATATTGAAGCAACATCTCAAGACATCAGTCAGGAAGTTAAAGCTTGCTCGCAAATGGGTCTTCCAAATGGACAATGACCCCAAGCATACTTCCAAAGTTGTGGCAAAATGGCTTAAGGACAACAAAGTCAAGGTATTGGAGTGGCCATCACAAAGCCCTGACCTCAATCCTATAGAAAATTTGTGGGCAGAACTGAAAAGGCGTGTGCAAGCAAGGAGGCCTACAAACCTGACTCATTTACACCAGCTCTGTCAGGAGGAATGGGCCAAAATTCACCCAACTTATTGTGGGAATCTTGTGGAAGGCTTCCCGAAACGTTTGAACCAAGTTCAACAATTTAAAGGCAATGCTACCAAATACTAATTGAGTGTATGTAAACTTCTGACCCACTTGGAATGTGATGAAATAAATAAAAGCTGAAATAAATCATTCTCTCTACTATTATTCTGACATTTCACATTCTTAAAATAAAGTGGTGATCCTAACTGACTTAAGACAGGGAATTTTTTCCTAGGATTAAATGTCAGGAATTGTGAAAAACTGAGTTTAAATGTATTTGGCTAAGGTGTATGTAAACTTCCGACTTCAACTGTAGTTAATAAAAATTAAATGAAAAATGAACATWTTTTTTTTTACACTGGTAAATGTGTACTTTCATATTGTTTTCTACCGCAACTGTGGTAGTACCCGCAAAACACCAGTCTCAATGTGTCACAACTTCTGCCGAAGTCGGTTCCTCTCCTTGTTCGGGTGGTGTTCGGCGGTCAACGTCACCGACCTTCTAGCCATCATTGATCCATTTTTCATTTTCCATTGTTTTTTACTTGTATTCCTACACACCTGGTTCCAATCCCATTCATTACATGTTGTGTATTTAACCCTCTGTTTCCCCTCATGTTCTTGTCAGAGATTGTTTGTTTTATGTAGATGTGTATTTTGTGCTGGGGTGCGACGGGTTTTGCACCCGATTATGTTATTTTTGTATACTTTGGTTTTCTGAGTAAAAAAAAAAAAAGTTTATTAAACAGCTCCGTTCATTCTCCTGCGCCTGACGTCCCTGCCACCAGCATGCACCGCATTACACAACGTCAACAGTGAAGAGGCAACTCCGGGATGCTGGCCTTCTAGGCAGAGTTTCTCTGTCCAGTGTCTGTGTTCTTTGTTCTCATACGCTGCTGCATAAATTATGTAATATGCCAGGGAGAGACGTATACTGTAGCTAAGAAAGTAATACTAAGTGTATGTTGTGTAGTAAGCTGTTTATAGACCATGTGCCTCACCCTAATAATTTGGTCTATTTTCACCTCTTAATTTCGCCTAACGTTACTGTTCTGACTCGATGGTGCACATGTAGCCTATAACCTGTTTTTGAGAAATGTCATCATCTAATATTGTAAGAGCTTTCATTGTCTGCTTATATGCCCCCTTTATTTATCCTACGGTTCTGACTTGTTGTACAGGGCAAATACTATCAGAGCAGCCCATGTTCTGTATTCTTTCGTTGTACATTTCAAAAGTGCTCAACACACATATATATTGACTACGTCCATCTTAACCTGCTCATTAATGTCTTAATCGAAATTACAGAATGCCTCTTATCCGGGCATCGTTCCCGTACACCATAGTTTGTACATCTCAATTATCATTAGAAGCTACATTTGTTTAAGCAAGTCAGCCATATCAGCTATGTTTTTTAAAAAGGCAGGAAAATGAGGCTGAATGAATTGTTTCGCTGCCAGACAAGGCTCCACTGATAGCCACGTGTACGGTGGTAAGGATTCACTCCATGGTGCTGAAATGAAAGCTCTGCTGTTGGGACAGCTTTATGTAGGCCCTAACAGTTTGTGGGAACCGCTTGTTGCCATTATAGTGCAATTAATGTATTGTTTAGTGTTGTGTTGTAGCTTTGCTGGCATGCATAAAAATAAAAATAAATGTTTTGTTTGCCCCACCAAGATTTGCTTGCTAAAATCGACTGTCACAGACGTTGTTTGCTGAAATGAATAAAAGGTAGCAGTGGAGTGGTTTAAAGAGAAGGTTGTAAAGAGAAGATAAACTCTTGCGAAAACTTCCTAGTTCACTTCCTTGGCTGTGACCCTGTTGAATCCCACCCACAATGCCTTGTTGGAATGCCTGACGGGTGGGCGGAACTCTGCTGCCGGCAGCATTCCTTGGTTGGGATGGTTAGGCAGGCAGCCCTGAGAGATGAAAGGTGGAGGGGGAGGTGCTTCTGGGCTGGGTTTCATACATCTTCTCATGGCCTCTCTGGACACGGGAGCCCACCAGGCTCCACACTCACACGCATTGTGGAGACCATCCATCACTACCCATTACTGGTGATGGGGGGTTCCCAAAGAAAGCTAGATTGCGGGATGAAATTGGGGTCACAGCGAATTTAGAAGCATGTGGTGAAGGCCATGAGGTTATGGAGTATATTGTGGTGCACAAGACTACTGGAGACCGTTGTCTGTCTATTGCAATGGCACATGTAACGGAACCTTGCGCTGTAGCATATGAATTCGCTTGACAACATTATATTTCAGATGAAGCATTTTGAAAAGGAGCTTTTTTAAAAAGGCTTTGGTACATCGCTTCCATGAAGCTTAGCACATTAAGTTCAGTTGGTTTCCTAAAATACAAATGATATCAGAATCGGAAGGCTGTTATTCTTTTAAGCCCTCAGATAGCAAAGCCAGCAGAGGAGAAAGACATGTGTCTTAGGCGGAGGTTGGGCGAGGGGGGCCTCCTGCACGCGGGGGCGACCATGTGCCTGCTATCTTCTTCCCTGCAGAGCATGGCTGCAGACTTGAGGAGACTTCAAGAAGCTCTCCAGAAAAGACAGGCCTCACAAAAGAGCAAAGCTTACATTCAAACGGAATACCAAATCATCCTTAGCGTTACACATTTTTAAGATCTCAGAGGCACTATGTTGTTTTTAGAATGGTAATAGATTAGTAATAGGGTGTCTTGTGATATGCTATAGCACGAAGGCAGTCCCAGAAACTACAGTGTTTCTGGGCAATTAATGCTCAGTCGACTCAGTGGACTTTCCCTGCTATGGGCCTCACTCGCAAGGTTAAAAAGGTTGTGAAACCACATAATGCACAATCTGAAATGGATATGCATCCATGGCCATCAATGCATTAATTTACACTTCCTAATTCATGTTTATAGCCAAACCCTGCACCATTCCATGCATCATCTATCCATAGATAGCAGATACAGAACCCATGACAGAAATTCACAAGGCGGTTACATTAATTAAATATTCACAATGAAGAGAAGATACATTATATCATTTGTACTTTTTAATTCCTTTACTCGGGCAGTGGCACCACTACTGTAGGCTAGGTAAAAAATGTTTTATTTTGGGCTGTCCATATTCAAAATTAATTAATGATGCTAACTCACACTGCGTGGCATACTGACTCCAGCTATGGCATCAGCAGCACACAACCCCACAACCCCAGACCTTCATTGCCCCAGATATTATAATTGCTCACTGTGTCCGCTACATTATTTTATATCATATAAAGTATAATGTCTGGACCACACAAGATGAGAAGAATGCATAAGGTGTGTGTGTGTGTGTGTGTGTGTGTGTGTGTGTGTTGTGTGTGGTGGTGTGTGTGGTGTGTGTGTGTTGTGTGTGTGTGTGTGTGTGTGTGGGTGTGCTGTGTGTGTGTGTGTGTGTTTGCATAAGTGCGTGTGTGTGTGGTTGATAATGGATGTGAATGTGTTACGTTGAAGTAAAGAGTGTGTGGATATATTTAGGCTGGTTTCTATGCAGTAGCACTCTGCACTGCAGGGTCTGGTTTCAAGCCAAACTCCTCTGTTACCTTGGAAACATGCTGAAGCCTGGCATCAGTGGAGATCAACCCAATTTTAAATAAAATGTGCCTTGCCCTTGTGACTGAGTCTGGRTCTGACTCCAAAGCACATCACAGAGCACTCTCCCTACTACACAGCCAATCCTACTAGTACTGCTCTGCTTACCTTACAAATCAAAGTATGTCATTATGTCATTGTAGTGGATCAATTTAACAAATCAATTCCTTGCTAATTTCCTTAATTTTTCATCCTTTGCCACCCCACCCCCCCTTAACCGCTTGTACCTAGAATGGAATGTGTTATTTTGTCCATGGGGATGCACATTGGAAACAAGTTTTCAATTAATAAGGGAACAGACTTCTATGTAAAGACAACTGACTTGGAGAAAACTACAATTTCAATTGTATTTTATAGATCAGGAAGTTCAGTCTCCACCAAAACACCCCGGATCTCAGTGCAGAAAAAGAGTTACCATTACCATTATACAGACAACTGAGTTGCAGACATTATAGTTTTTAGTTCAAAGCCCTGTGGCAAAATGTATGGTCAGAATGAGTTCCTAGAAAAGAATGTGACCAGTCCTATGGCTAAATAGGAAGCACATTGCTGACCTTTTAAACAACAGTGACTGCTGTAGCCACTGAATGAGTGATAAGAGGCAAGTCGTAAGGACCGTGGTGTTCCTGACTTCCACTTTCCACAACATGACAGAAAGAGTGGATCACAAAATAAGTGGATAGAATCAAATCATATAATATCCTCAATAAGTCTGCTATTGTAATGGTTTTGATTAAAATGTTGATGATTATGTTACATTCATGGGGTGTATTTTGTAAAGGGAGACCAATTAGACCTGACTGCACACTCTACACTGGTTTATTTTGTTATTGAATGATCTATTAATGCCCCCTACTGGCTACATTTTACTTCCACACAGCCCCACACTTGCATAGCAGTTTTTTCTTGTTCATAGAAATTTTTGATATAGGAAATCCTACTGAAAGTTATTCTGGTCTTTGGTTTTATGAATGTACTAAGTACAAGAAGATAACAAAAAACGAGGCACTATGAGGAAGCAGGCAGACCCTTTCCAGTAACCGGCTCCAGGACTTCCTCATTCTTGTTAAGACAACCCCTCATATTTCACTTTCCAAACATGAACAACCTACTTCCTACTTTTGCAATGTCTCACGCCAAAACACACATACACACACGCACACACACACACACACACACACACACCACAATTCCTCATAGTAGCTCTCTACTCTTTACTATTTTATTTGTGTTTATTATTGGAAAATAATCGTTCTGATTTTCCTTTTTAAATAATTTGATTGAGTAATGCGGCATTCCTAACCAATTGGGAAGTGGGAATTTACCTCCATCGAATTAGATGGAAGACTCTAAATGGATAAAACCCAAGGGAACTGAATGACAGTCCATGTGTCAGGGAACTGAATGACAGTCCATGTGTCAGGGAACTGAATGACAGTCCATGTGTCAGGGAACTGAATGATAGTCCATGTGTCAGGACCTGAATGACAGTCCTGTGTCAGGGAACTGAATGACAGTCCATGTGTCAGGGAACTGAATGACAGTCCATGTGTCAGGGAACTTGAAATGACAGTCCATGTGTCAGGGAACTGAATGATAGTCCATGTGTCGGGAACTGAATGACAGTCCATGTGTCAGGGAACTGAATGACAGTCCATGTGTCAGGGAACTGAATGATAGTCCATGTGTCAAGGAACTGAATGATAGTCCATGTGTCAGGGAACTGAATGATAGTCCATGTGTCAGGGAACTGAATGACAGTCCATGTGCCAGGGAACTGAATGATAGTCCATGTGTCAGGGAACTGAATGACAGTCCATGTGTCAGGGAACTGAATGACAGTCCATGTGTCAGGGAACTGAATGACAGTCCATGTGCAGGGACTGAATGATAGTCCATGTGTCAGGGAACTGAATGATAGTCCATGTGTCAGGGAACTGAATGACAGTCCATGTGCAGGGAACTGAATGATAGTCCATGTGCCAGGGAACTGAATGACAGTCCATGTGCCAGGGAAATGAATGAAAGTCTGTGTCAGGGAACTGAATGATAGTCCATGTGTCAGGGAACTGAATGACAGTCCATGTGT
The DNA here is from genome assembly GCF_002910315.2 of Salvelinus sp. IW2-2015. Classification (NCBI taxonomy): domain Eukaryota; kingdom Metazoa; phylum Chordata; class Actinopteri; order Salmoniformes; family Salmonidae; genus Salvelinus; species Salvelinus sp. IW2-2015. The sequence goes on from NC_036847.1 coordinate 15,054,774, forward strand.
CAGGGAACTGAATGACAGTCCCATGTGCCAGGGAAATGAATGAAAGTCTGTGTCAGGGAACTGAATGACAGTCCATGTGTCAGGGAACTGAATGACAGTCCATGTGTCAGGGAACTGAATGACAGTCTGTGTGCCAGGGAAATGAATGAAAGCCTGTGTCAGGGAACTGAATGACAGTCCATGTGTCAGGGAACTGAATGACAGTCCATGTGTCAGGGAACTGAATGACAGTCTGTGTGCCAGGGAAATGAATGAAAGTCTGTGGC
>NC_036847.1:15420606-15459605 GCF_002910315.2 Salvelinus sp. IW2-2015
GGGGGGCGGGGAAGGGGGGTTTGGTTGAACTGGGGAACGGACCTGTGTTGGAACATCCACAGCTTGTGCTAGTAAAAATGAAGACATAAGACACTGGACAATCAACACAACGAACCACAGCACAGCACATTAAGCCCAATGTCTACTGACCAGATTCTGTGCCCAATATCCTCACTCCCTCATACCTCTACCTGCCATTGCCAGTGAAACATTCTAAGTAGTTTTTTTCTTCACACTGGCCTTTTCAATGACAGACTCTTTAGTAACTGCCTAATCTAATGGAAGAGGACTACTGTGGATAATATGAGATACATTCCAAAAGAGGCATACAGTAAGTTGCTTTGGAAACTGTTCTGAATTGCCAAGCTAGTGCCATGGGAAGAGTAGCTTTTGGTCTGGGATAATAATTGTACAAAGTGCTGAAAAGTAACATTTAGGTGTGGACTGGATTTTATCTAGAAACGTATTGGCTTTACTACAAGTATTGTAAGATACAAGTAGTATACCATAACCTATTGGCCCCAAAGGAAAGCTTTGAGGCTCTGTTTTGTTGTGTTAGGGTTGGAGGTTCAATGCCAGTGCGTGATGAAGGAGGCAGTGTATGGACAAAAGAGACCAAATTCTGGAAGCACCAGAGGCCTAATTAAGTGACAAATTGAGGGGAGTGTTGGGGCTGGGCTGAGGCTGGGCCATCCCCCTCGTCTCTCAAATGCCATAGCGACAAAGCGCCTTTTTCTTTTTCTTAATTTTTTTGTTCTTGAAATTTGGGGCCAAATGGACCTTTGCTGATGGTGAGGCTCAGCTCAGAGTCCAGAGTTTTAAAGCTTGCCTTTGTGTTGCAGGATGTGAAGCCCTCTCCTCGTAGACGTTCCAACCCTACTGTAACTGTCCAGCTAATTATACTTAGATCCCCGTGTCAGTCTGCACCACTGTGAATCTGATCTGTCAGGATCTGAGGAATTCCCATCCAGAGCCCAGGGCCACTGCTGTCGTGGAAACAACTATTTTTACCCATATCAAGCATCCTAAATCTAATCGATCCGTCACGAGCAATAAGTCTAGTTGTAAAACAGCAAGCCATGTTTCATTAGATTACACTAAACCAATAGTTATGTTAGAGGATCTCTAAGTTGCGATAATCATTCTGTGTAGTAATCTTTCTGTTCCAGATTTTTTCCGTATTGCAAATGACAGCTTGATCAAAATGTGTAATGCAACACCAAGCACAACAGACAGGGGACACCAGTATTCATTGTTTTTTTTATTCTAGAAACAGAATGCTGTCTAAATACAACTTGTGTGGTTGTGAGTTCACTTCTGTAGGTCATTCGCAGTAGTTAATGGAGAAAATGCCTCTATGCTGCCTGTGTACCATTACCATACTAGAGGTTACTGTGTTGAATTCTGATTCCCAACCCAGGAGACCTTCATCCTTCATTCTGTTTARCCCACGGTCCCAGAGAGCCAGCAGCAGTAGGCTGTTTTGTAGGTTCTGATCAGCTGGTAAATGCCATTGCTCTGTGTTGACTCCCTCCATGACAGACAGTAGAAGCTCTGTGTGTTTCAGTGGTGGTACAGCGGCTTACTGTACACACTCCCATGCTCCCTCTCCATACTTCTCTACTAGGAGGAAATGCAGTCTGGGGGTCTTATACCTGAATATTATTTGAGTGCATTTACATGTGGTTCTGAGTTCGGCCCTATCCAATGATGAAGTATTTATTGTTTTGTCTTTATTTATTTCATATTTATTTACATTTGACACAAGAATGTGAACTCTTGTTTTGTACAGTTTTAGTGACTGAACACCTGAACACAGTTGGTGCGCTCTGTACTGTACTATAGGCCGAGTCTGCAACACTGCTGCAGGAGTCTTTTTGACGCCAATTCCTGCACAGGGCCGGGTTCATTTAGGATACATCATAGATTCAGTAAATAACAGAATTCCTTCACATCCATAACTGAAAAGTAAACCTTTGATCGCCACATCAAGTGTTTGGTGACAACAGTGAGGAATGCAGACTGACCAAAGGAGGCACAGAGAACAGTCAGATGATCACGCTCTTGTCTTTGTGTTGAATAATGCCGTAAGGTTTGACCCACATATTACAATATATGTTAACCATAGATTATATCACGTTTAAAAATTCAGCTACAAACATATCTTTAAAAGATTTTTAGTTTAATAGGATAAAGCCTCAAATTCCAATGTTCCCCATAACTAATGTTAGGATAATATGTATTTGTACTACTAAAGCCAGAGGTTTGCGGTAGTCCTGGTCCTGAATATAAATATTTCAGTATAACGAACAGTTATTTTATCCATTAATTCCTCGAAGATGAAATACAATTTATTGTTAATAAATGAAACCAATACTTTGGTCTATCAGTGTACAGGTGTTAGTCCTCTAGACACTGGCTGTGTGTTGTTTTTCATAGGGACCTTTAACACGGTTATGCTCTGTTTAGATCTAACCGAAATGGATCTGAAACAAACTCATTACGGTAGACTAATTAGGCTTGCTTATCAGCCCAGGAACAAAAGAGCCATTATTATATATTTTCATAACGCTGCACACATTTCATTAAATCCACACCAAGTGAGAGAGAGAGACCCATTTTTCTACATGGAAGATGCACATTGTAGATAAGCACCAAATCAATTTAGAATTTGGTCTTGGAACTCTGAGGGAAATACATTTTCAAATAAAACTGGAGCTCATTAGCATGTTAAGAGCTGCAGGAGGATAATTGAGGAGAATGGGTTTCAACATCCTGGTGTTATTTTGGGGCAGAGAAATTGGGTCAGTGTATCTGGATCTAGGTCTGGGGGGGATATCACCTTCCACCATATGTGAAAATGACTCAGTCAGAAATGACTGCCAACTTGCCAGAGCTACCCTGTCAGCATTGCAGGTGTATTACAGATATCAAAGCTCTGRTTGAGCCACTTTACAAAATTAAAGTTTATCATAAATCTGAAAGAGAACGTCTTGAATTTTGAKTTAGTACCTCTTGGTTAACGCCATCTCATAGGTTTTGAATCTGGTTGCAATCTACCCACATAAGTAAACAATTCAAATAGTAACTGCAATAAGGTATCAATTTTTGGGGGTGAAATCTGTAATCATATCCAAAGTAGTTTGGCTGCCTGCCATATGTAACCGGTGTGAAATGCCTAGCTAGTTAGCGGTGCGCGCTAGTAGCGTTTCAATCGGTGACGTCACTCGCTCTGAGACCTTGACGTGGCTCTTGTGGAGCGATAGGTAACAATAWTTCTTGGGAGGCAGTTGCCAATGTGTTCAGAGGGTCCCTGGTTCGAGCCCAGATTGAGGCAAAGAGAGGGACTGAAGCAACACTGTTACACATACATCATATGTAAACTAGTGAAGGGCCAGGTGATTGGGCGGTAGAACTCAGAGCCGCGGGCGTACGTCTGGTTTTGTAATGTTGTATAAACAGCAACATAAAAAAGCACCTGTAACATGTAAGGAAGAAAAGAGGGAGTGCAAACTTGTGATGTTTCTAAGTAGATACTGTAGAAGCTATGTCAGTTTTAGATCCATAACTACATTTCAGTCAGTGTTCTAGTAAAAAAAAGTTAAACATTTGTCTCAGATAAATTAATTATAATTTATTTGTTGATTTTGTCTGTTTATCCCAAATGTTTTAATCGATTTAACGTAACAAATTTCTTTACTGCTTCAAAGATATATGGAATTTATTAACTTTGTCTGGAGAGAAAGTAGCTTTGTGACTGACTGACGAATGGATGATTGCTCTGCCTAGTCCTTAATTCTATATAAATATATAAATATATTTTGTATAATTATTTGTTTAAAATGTTTCCTTTTAAATTATTGTTTTTTCTTTTTATATTTTATTTTGTTAGTTTGAAGGAGTTGTAGTAATGAGTCCTTTAAACGCTGGCTGCAATGAAGTGTTTTGTATATATTTGCACTTTTTTTTACTCAGTCAGAGGTTTTTAAAAGATTGGATTCTAACTTAATGTTGAAATGACAAGCATGGTGTTTTGTTTTGCTAATTAAAATATGTGGATGATGCTGTATGTTCTTGAATGTTTTATTCGTGTATGATCCTCAAGGATTATTTTCTCTGAACAACTCAATGTTTGAATTCAAATAAAGGCAAGTGTTTTAGTAAAAATTCKACAAAGATTATCCAAAGTGGACCACGTATATGAAATTCAGTGTCCTTACTTTGCTCCTTCAGTACTCAAAATACTGTTACAAAACTAACAGAGGAGATCAATTCACAGTCTAAGAAGTATACACTTGAAATAACCAGTGGTGCTGTGAGCATGTTCATGATAAAAATAGAATATGTATCACATCTTTTTAAAAGATTGCAAATCTATCCCACCTTTCAGATTATCATCTCTTTATCATGAAAGGGGGATATTGTGCTTTCTTCTCTGCCTTCCTGGATTAAAAGCAGGGCAGAGGATTTGGTAAACAGATCAGAGAGAAAAATGGGATTGCAGACCGTTTTATGTACAGGGATTTCCATATTCACATTTCATAAAAAACAGATGAATTAATCTGGGCCTGACACATAAAGATGGGCACTTGTGGTACAGGTATGCATGGAAAAAGTATCTAGGTGTGGAATATTTAGAAAAATAGTACCAGAATCCTCAACTTCATTAATTAGGACAGTAGATCAAAGATGTAGAACATCAAGCAGGATTGTAAATAAAGCTGAAAAACAGATCATTACAACCATATTCCCCCTAGAAGATGAATCAAAACAGTCAAGGTGGGATGTTATTCATATTAGTGGTTGTGAATTGATACACATTTTCTATTTTTGTTATAACAATCTTTAACAGTCTTTATTAGAGATGTGTATAAGGATGATGTTTGATGACATTGACTATCTTGGATTGACGGACCAATCYTAACATATTTCCTAGAACAATCTACAGTTTATATGGCAATTTCATATTTTTTTCTCSAAATCGTGGCATGCACAGTCAGTTATATATATGCACATTCCTCTACAAATCAATGGTGACTCGCCTTTTCACTGGCTGATATGTTTGAGAAAGGAAGAAACGGGGTCATGAATATTTATGTGTGTGAAGGTGCAACTTCTGAAGAGGGATAAATCGAGTGAGAGCGGAAGAGCTGCTCCTCCAGACAAAAGGGAAGGATTACAGAGAAAGAGGAAAACAGACGGCAAAAGGCAGGCTGCCTCTGGGGGTGTGGGGTTTATAAATAAGTAATGCATGCTGGGGGGTGCTCATTAGCAGAGCACTCTCAATACTAAGGGGAACAGAAATGTGTGGCTGCAAAAACACAAAATAACTGCACACACAAGCACAGCTTCTACCCCCATCTCCACAACATACACCTAAAGCACTGCTGCTACCCCATCACAATCACACTCCTAGCTGGGTGACTCCAGTACACTCTTCACCTCTTCTATAGTCTATCAAGCCACTGTGTAACTTCTTCAGTTAAAAGGAGACTCCAGCAGAGTGAGGAGGATATTGCTGTCTTATGCCACGGGCCACAAGCGCTGCCTCACAGAAGGTGGATGTTTTTATAATGATGATGTGTTTTAGCAGGTCTGTGTACACACTTTATAAATGTCAATTGTGTTTTCATCTTGAAATCAACTGAGGGGGAACATCGCCACATTCTTGACCTTTAGATATCATAATATGATCCAGATGTTGTATCCACAAAAATTGATTTTCTTAGGTATATTTAAGTCATTGTGAGACACTATTGTTAAATGGAGAGAGAGCTATCTCCAGGGGTCCACAGTAGGATGGGAAAAGACAAGGTACCACTCTCCCWGTAGGCAGTGTATGGACAGAAATATGCCTTGGATATCCAGGGATTACAAAGTCCAAAACACACAGCCCCTCATAGGTACTATTAAAGGTAGTTACTCTTACTATAGCAATAGATTCCCCCAGGACAGGCCCAAACCCTGCAGATACAGTCCTGACCAGGAAGAGCAGGCGTGACAGTTTAGCCAAGCRCAGCCAAAAGCTGTTTTCCAAAACACTGACTTATAAAGACAGTGGGAGAAAATAACTGAGGTGCAGTTTATAAAAAAATTATAATCTGTGAATAAAGTAAATGTGGAAGAACATGAAAGGCAGGTAATAACTGTGCTGAAAATGAAGTAGAATGAAACAAGAGGTCTTGAAGTAGTCTTGTATGCAGAATTCAGACCTCACTTCCAGCCTCTTACTGTCAGACAGCAGTCACATTCAAAAATCATAAACCTGGGTGTTTTATGAATAATTCAGAGGAATGGCTCTGCACAATTACAGAGGCCAAATCATTTATATCTCCTGTATAATCTCTGGATAGGTAAGAATATCTTCTGTCTATCCATCCAACTCAATTCATTCTCGGTGGAGCAGAGCTACTTTGTCCATGCAACCCATGGGGTTCTCAGGGGTTAGTTTTCTGGGAACACATTTTTCTAAATGGCCCTATGCTCTTGTGTCCGTTCCATTTATCCAGGAGCGAGTCTGAAGCCCCAGTTAGCTGTCAGGATGGATGGAGCCAGGGATTCTGGATGCATCTTTCTGTCATTGCGTGCCTAATTTAATCCCAATCCACAGGCGTGAGACTGCTTTAGAACCACTCTGGAAAATTAAAAAGTTGCCTTCTGCCTCCAATCACATTGTTTGACAGTCAGCCCGCAACATACCCACATACACTCAGAATATGTTGCATTTTATTGATCGGTGTTTAACTTTTTCCCTCTGCATTCCGCCCCATTGATTGTCTGATTAATGAGCATGGAGTCGTATGAGTGACATACAAAACAAGGGAAAAGACTTAAAACGGCAATGAGACTGGGTGTCTCATTTACTTAAAGTAGAGAAGAGACGTGTAAACAGCTTTGCCGAATCATGTTGCTGTTATGAATGAGGTTGCATCCAATTAGGTAATGGCCTTTTAAAAGACATATTAGTATTCTCAATCAATTTGGATAAAGGATGAGAATTGAATCGAAAACTTTTACAATTTCTTCTAAGCAGGTCTTCCATTTTACTTGATGATACACTACTCTACCATATATCACAGAATGGTGTTGGATGTAGAAGTGCAATATCATGCCAGTTGACTACCTTTTGCATAATTTACTGATATAGGGGTATAAACACAGCAAAAGCAAGGCCCTGCCAGAATATGAACTCAGGAGTATAGATGTAGGTCTTAATTTGATCAGCCTGTTGCAGGAGGGCTTTCCTACAATGCAGGAAATGTTCAACTTGTAGTGTATTTGAGGTTTAATGGCTTGTGAAGTTTGTAATTTCCACTTTGAAATTTCAGACTTGATTTTCCGTTACGAAAAATGTATCAACCCCTACAAAAATTGCCAATAATTATAATCCATATAATATTTTACATTTCCTGTATTTTCCTGCTGTATCAAACTGGCTCACATGAAGATCATACACCTGTAAGATAGACTGAATGGCCCAACCTCAAAACATTGGCAGAGAGAGTCTCCATAGGGAGAGCTTTCTATGGTTGGACTGAGATGAAGGAACACTTTTTTCAGGCATTGTGCTTTAAGGAATTCTGCTTCTTTTGAGAATCCTTATCATTCTCAAAGTTCTGGTTGGTGGAATCAATGAACCAGAGCTTGAAGGAGTAAATTGGCAAATTCATCACTGAAGGGCTTTTGAACTGAGTATCAATGCAAATACAGGTGCTGCTCAACTCAAGGTCCAGGAGAATCCCTACAGCTGGCTGTCAGCCACTAACTTAATGATTTCACTAACCAGAGAGTTTAGGAAATCTGAACCTATCCAGACTTGGGCCCATAGACCTACACTTTAATTGCTTTCACTCTGTAAGGACTGACAGAAGTTAGGTGCGACATCCAGGGATGAGCAGGAAGGATGGGTTGCAGAGGGATTATATGCCCATATTTTGTTATCACACAAAGCATTGACTTGACCCAGCCTGAAAGCCCATGTTATGTCAAGACTCAGAGAAGGTATACAAGGAGAATGGTACACAGGCCCCATTGTTGTGTCTGTATGAGGTAGGATAAAGAGGAGGTCATGACCAATCATCAGCTCCAGATCCTGATTGTGTAGTGATCATCAGCTCCAGATCCTGATTGTGTAGTGATCATCAGCTCCAGATCCTGATTGTGTAGTGATCATCAGCTCCAGATCCTGATTGTGTAGTGATCATCAGCTCCAGATCCTGATTGTGTAGTGATCATCAGCTCCAGATCCTGATTGTGTAGTGATCATCAGCTCCAGATCACTACATTGTGTCAACACATGGGAGGTGAGAGGACACAATAAGAGATATCATCTCTTATAGATACAGAAGCTGGTGAAACGTCCGTCAAGGCTTTGCTGAAGAGGATTTTAGAGCAGTTGCATGTGCTCGTATTTACACAATGCCACTGTGGACCTGTGTGTGCACTGCCAAGGTTATTTCACTCCTCTGATAGCTACAACAATGAGGTGATATTTCACACAAGAGTGAACAAAAACACAGCAATCATGTATTACAGAATAATTCAACAATGATTACCAGGCAGCTATGTGATCATAGCTGGTTTTACTCATTGCGGAAGTGATGATAAAAGAATTATGAGTAAATTATATACATTTGATGAGCATTGATTACTGAGATTACCATATTGTTATCTAGTTTTAAAAAATGGACTGGCAACCAGTCATGACTCATATGCCATCACTCATATCATTTTCAAAAGGCACTCAAAGCTATATTTCTGGCCAATGATGTAGCCTACATATTCTACCATAAAAACTACATGGCACCAGTGAAGAAAGTCTTTGAATCATTTATTGAAATGACTGGAAGTCACCAATTCTGCGCATATTTAATTCATAAATATATGACATCATATTTGTAAAGATGTGAAATGAGATACGAATAATGAATTGAAGGCAGCCATATTTAGTTTCCTCGTCAATATGCCAGACTAGCTGCCTTTTGTCCTCTACCTCCTTGTCTGACTGGACCAACCATTACAGCACATTACTCAAGGAAATGTCCACTTTCCTTATGTCCTTACTTTCACCCTTCACCAGATCCCAGCCTGATAGATTCTATGCCAGAATAAACAACAAACCGAGCACATCCTCGGTTAAAGTACACTTATGCCCTTGATCCTCCAATACTTGTCAAACTGTAAACTCCAAGAAGCATTGTTCAAAATACAAGGAAATATGGGGCTCAATGATAAACTCTTTGGCATTTTAATGCTGAATGATAAATAACACAGAGCCTTTTAATGCTCTGTTAACGTCTGTCTCAGAGCCACAGAATTGGTATTGAGATAACACTCATTCATCAATTAGGCTCTTTTCATAGAGCAGAGCAGAATAAATCATTAATCCCATCCCCTGACTTCATATATATACCCACAAGGCCCATTATCTCACGTTTTCCGCTATATTGACATGATTAGCAGCTCAATGCAGGTGACCTACAGCTACTTCTAAAGCCTTTTATCAACAGGAGCAATAGAAAAATGCTGTCGATATTCCTCAACAACTGAACCAAATCCTCCAGAATAATGAACTAATCAGAGAACATGGGGATTGTGACACATCAACAGCCTATCTCTCTCTCCTAGATTCCCCCACTGCGGCTTGTGCCAACTGCATTGCGTTATTGCGTAACATCCCGGCCAACCATCCTCCAGATGGAAGCTGCAGCAGAGCCAGACCTCCTGACTTGGGGAAGTGAGGGGAGAGGTGAGTCGGTGTTTGATGCTTGGCCTCTGTGATTTCCCTTCCTAGAGGACAGGACTAAAGTTATCCAGGCTAATTAACCAACAGGCTCAGCCCTCACATGCCCAGATTGGGATTCAAGAGCCAACAAGATGTTTGGTGTCACCTTTAAGATTAGCCTGCGCCCGCCTCAGAGTTAGCAGTGAGTTAATCGCCTGCACTCTTTGATGTCCCTCCCCTTTTCCTTCACAAACTTTCAGTAATAATTGAATCCATCAAAGGCTTCCCCTCATCTAATCCCTGGCTGTGGCAAATCCCCTGTTCACTCCTCTGCCTCTTTTTTAAACCGCACAGAAAAAATGAGGGGGTCTTAAATGAATGTGCTTAGCATTTCCATCAAGACATGACAGATCTTTGCAAATTATCCATTTGAATAGGTCATGGTTTCACATTTCTTCCAAGCAGGCTGCACGTTGCAGTTAGTAGCGCCCTCTTTCTCTCTTCTCATATTATATGTGGTTCATTTGTCATCTACACACTGATTTGAAAATGCAATTCATTCTGGTTCTCTTGAAAGCCCTAATACTCACTTAATTTGCCTGAATAGGGAAAATGTAAGTACAGTATGCATGACTATAGATTCTTGATTGTGTTTTGTTGCTCAGGCAGGATAAACTGGTTTTGAGTTTTCTAAGGGATTTAGGGGAAGAATATTCAAATGTACACTACCGTTCAAAAGTTTGGGGTCACTTAGAAATGTCCTTGTTTTTGAAAGAAAAGCGATTTTTTTGGCCATTAAAATAACATCAAATTGATCAGAAATACAGTGTAAACATTGTTAATGTTGTAAATGACTATTGTAGCTGGAAACGGCTGTTTCTTTTATGGAATATCTACATAGGCATATAGAGGCCCATTATCAGCAACCATCACTCCTGTGTTCCAATGGCACGTTGTGTTAGCTAATCCAAGTTTATCATTTTAAAAGGCTAATTGATAATTAGAAAACCCTTTTGCAATTATGTTAGCACAGATGAAAACTGTTGTTCTGATTAAAGAAGCAATAAAACTGGCCTTCTTTAGACTAGTTGAGTATCTGGAGCATCAGCATTTGTGGGTTCGATTACAGGCTCAAAATGGCCAGAAACAAATAACTTTATTCTGAAACTCGTCAGTCTATTCTTGTTCTGAGAAATGAAGGTTATTCCATGCGAGAAATTGCCAAGGAACTGAAGATCTCGTACAATGCTATGTGCTACTCCCTTCACAGAACAGCACAAACTGGCTCTAACCAGAATAGAAAGAGGAGTGGGAGGCCCCGGTGCACAACTGAGCAAGAGGACAAGTACATTAGAGTGTCTAGTTTGCGAAACAGACGTTTCACAAGTCCTCAACTGGCAGCGTCATTAAATAGTACCCACAAAACACCAGTTTCATCGTCAACAGTGATGAGGCGACTCCGGGATGCTGGCCTTCCAGGCAGAATTGCAAAGAAAAATACATCTCTCAGACTGGCCAATAAAAAGAAAAGATTAAGATGGGCAAAAGAATACAGACACTGGACAGAGGAACTCTGCCTACAAGTCCAGCATCCCGGAGTCGCCTCTTCACTGTTGATGATGAAACTGGTGTTTTGCAGGTACTATTTAATGAAGCTGCCAGTTGAGGACTTGTGAGGCGTCTGTTTCTCAAACTAGACACTCTAATGTACTTGTCATCTTGCTCAGTTGTGCACTGGGGCCTGCCACTCTTCTTTCTATTCTGGTTAGAGCCAGTTTACGCTGTTCTGTGAAGGGAGTAGTACACAGCGTTGTATGAGATCTTCAGTTTCCTGGTATTTTCTCGCATGGAATAGCCTTCATATCTTAAAACAAGAAAAGACAGATGAGTTTCAGAAGAAAGTTCTTTGTTTCTGGCCATTTTGAGCCTGTAATTGAACCCTCAAATGCTGATGCTCCACATACTCAACTAGTCTAAAGAAGGCCAGTTTTATTGTTTCTTTAATCAGAACAACAGTTTTCAGCTGTGCTAACATAATTGCAAAAGGGTGATAAAATGATAAACTTGGATTAGCTAACACAACGTGCCATTGGAACACAGGAGTGATAGTTGCTGATAATGGGCCTCTGTACGCCTATGTAGATATTCCATAAAAAATCAGCCGTTTCCAGCTACAATAGTCATTTACAGCATTAACAATGTCTACACTGTATTTCTGATCAATTTCATGTTATTTTAATGGCCCAAAAATGTGCTTTTCTTTCAAAAACAAGGCCATTTCTAAGTGACCCCAAACTTTTGAACGGTAGCGTATGTGAACACCAATAGCTACTGTTCTATGAATTCTTGTAATGGTGACCTTGGGGAACACACAAAGAGCATACAGACAGTACCATCTGTAGTGTGGGGGAACAAAACACCATTCAAAGTGCAAAGTTAGGCAAACTGTTGCACCATGGTCAACTTATGCATTATAGCTCAAAGATGTCTAACATGGTCACCGTACTACATTTTAAATCCAAATAAAAACTACAAAATAGCACATCACATAATATGTCCCTATGAATAAACTGAAAAATGACCCAATGCAACCATGCCTTAACAGAGAAATCTATCCACCCAATTTAAATCTACAAACTTATAAACAGATCAGAAAAAGCCATGTTTAAATCTGTAAAACAGTTTATGAAATGTATTGCATTTCGCATAGCCCATGATGGAAGCTTTAAACATATGGCATAACTACAATTATGAAATATAAGTGGCATTACTGGCATAGCGTTGACATAATAAGGGCATCAGTTGTTAAAACTGCTTATAAGTGCTTATAACCTCACTCTTAAATCCTTATTACACTTATGAGAGTGAAATCAACGCCCCGAACAGTACCTTAGAGTAATGTCTCTATAATAAGTCTAGAGGGCATTCATACAGCACACCACCCATCAAAGTCCTATTTATCTCCTCACTACACCAGTGTCATGCCCAGACACACTGGCTTGCTCTCTGAAATTACATTCCTAATCTCTCCCACTGCCATGCCATGGCCCAAAACCCTGACTAATTGGGATAAAATTGAATTCATCATCACCCTTGCCTGTCTGAAATCTGAGTCTGAAATATTAGATAATGATGTAGATTGCTCATGAATACCGGTTTAGCTAAATCAAACCTAATTTTAATACACTTTATCAATAATGGTCGTCGTTCCTGAGATAATGATGAACCACCTGTCTTTATCAGAGGCTTATTCTGTCTAATGTCCGGGGACTTGAGGGAACTTGGCCAAAATGTTGGCCAAAATGTTATGTACCCTGGTTCATCAAGAACAATCAGTTTTTGCTGATGAACGTGAAATCCAGACAAGGTGACAGATCAATATCAATACTGGCAGACTGTCTGTCTACAAAAAAACTTGTATCATTATGAAACAGCCCAGCGTTTCCAATCAAATACTCCACACTCCCCAGCCCCTTCCTTCTCTCTTGACTCAATGTCAACTGCCTTCCCTGGTCCCTTAAAGCTGATTTTTACACCACGGCAAGATTTCCATAATCGCTTTATCCATGTGATGTGATCGGCCTCTCACACAAAGAGGAAGACATTAGCCTCAATTTGAACTGCCACGGATTTGCCAAACAGAGGGTTCTGTTTGCCACTGATAAGGGAGGAAAGGTTTGGCAGGACTCTGACTGAAGGGTTGGGAAGAGTGGTGAAATGCCAAGCAAGACAACCAACTTGCGTTTTCTATTGGCAATCAATAGTTCTTCTGAAGGATCAGTCTGTTTTGATAAATTATTTTGAGAGTTTGGATATTTCCTCATGGAAAAATCTGTCTATGAAATTCAGTAATTTGATCTAGCATTCCAACAGGATCCAATAGGTTGTGTGTGCAATAAACACACACAGACAAGTTTAGACAACCTAATGAGATACATGTGTGAGTGCAAGCAGACATATTGGATGTGAAATCAAACACATGTTCTAAAACACTGAGCTACTGTAAATAACCAATTTGTCCTTCCAGTAGGCTGATAAAGAAACAGATCCTGTCGACTCACTGTTACTGTACCAGAACTCACAAGAGACCACCTGGACGAGAGATCTGTAGAAAAACAACTTGGTGTCAGTCTAGATTTTTTTGTGGGACAATTACACACATACAGAGTACTGTTTTCACATGGTAAAAAGCAATAATGGATGCTTCTGCTGTCTCCGTAACGTCCCAAACATCTGGCCACAGAAGTGGGCAGTGAAGCGCTGGAGAGAAAGAGGAGGGGCTGCATGTCTGAAAAGGCTGCCTGGCTGTCGGCTGCAGCAGTGTGGAGAGGAGAGGAGGCTGGGAGGTGGAACCAGCCCGGGAGACGGACGCCTGACAGGTGTTTGGGCTCTTACCTGACCCAAGCCACATTGGGCATTGTCATCAAACGTCAAGAACAAACAAAAACGTGGACATTTTAATGATTAGGCCTCTGCATTTTGGGGGAGGGAATTACCCGTCTTAATTAAAATGAGTTATACCAGATGGGAGGCAGATTGCATTATGGAAATGAGCCAAATTAGCTGTAAACACAGTTCTGGTAACAGTGTGGAACTTACAATAGCTAACATGTATCCATGTGTGTGTGCCAGAGAGGACATCTCCATCTCGAGGTATCTGTGACACCATTAGGGTCATTTGCATATTTTAAAATGATTACACAGTAGGCTTTTGAACACTATGCTTTCGATGAAAAAACACATATGGGTGTTAGTATGTTAGTAGGAACATAGACTTGTGTTGGGTCTCAAATAGTGCAGCCTACACACACACACACACACACACACACACACACACCACACACACACACACACACACACACACACACACACACACACACACACCACACACACACACACACACACACACACACACACACACAGGCATGACCTCACACCTATTCCATGCAGGCTGGATGATGTGTTGAGGTGCTACCCGTCTGGCTTCTCCCTTGTTAGCAGCACTATAATCCAGGTCACCCTGTGTTCCCAAGGACCTGCCATCCCAGATCTCCATCATTCCCATGTCAGTTGATTAAAAACCTCCTCCATGAGTTATTTATTCACTGCATTAGCCATGGCTCTCATACAGAAGTGTGTGCACATTTAAAATAATCTTTCCGACAGTTACTCTGTTATTGGTCAGCGAGACATCAGCGGTACCCAATCAGGGTTCTACCTCAATTTCTCTGCCTTGGAACATCTTGACAACACAGTAAAGTGCCCTTTACAGCCCATTTAAAATTGTTTAATATATAATTGCTTTGGTGCACACTAAATAGCTTCCACATGAGTGCTCCTAACCAGGATTTCATAGGGTGATGGAAAGGCAAGAGCTGCTTTATTGCTTTATGCCCATTGATGTTTTATATGGGCAACACCAGACAGACCAGAGAGGAGTGAGCTTTACACAGCCTTATATTTGTGCCTTTAAAGTGGAATTTCACCCTGGGGGAATCTGGGCTTGTTGTCATCATATCTGAGGCATTTCTAGGACAGTGAGCTGTGTTTCACACGTAATTGCCCAGGAGGAAGGCAGGTCAGGGCTTTGCGTGCTGAATGATACACCCTATGACGTCTTCCGGTGTATTGATGGGGGGGGGGGGGGGGGGGGGGATATTGATATAGCCCTGCTTTGTGGCAATTTGCGAAGGCTCTATGTTATACTGATCACTCTATACGTTTTCGTGGGTGTAGATATGGTTGTCCTTGTTCGATAGAGCCATTAGATGTTTTTTTTAAAGGAGGCAGACACTAACAATCCTTTGGGCAAAACTGAAAGAACTGACCAGACACAATCAGCACGAATTCGACGATGGAGCATCTATTAGCTACATGGAGACATTCAACCACACATATTTCAACCGGAATAGAGAGAAGAGAATTCGAAACAAAGAGTTGGATTCAGATAACGTTAGAAGCTCAGCTACAGCCGACGTGTCACGCCCTGACCTTAGAGATCCTTATTATTCTCTATGTTTGGTTAGGTCAGGGTGTGACTCGGGTGGGAAAGTCTATGTTTTCTATTTCTCTTGTTTTTGGCCGGTGGTGTTTCCCAATCAGAGGCAGCTGTCTATCGTTGACTCTGATTGGGGATCATATATAAGTTGTCATTTTCCTTTTGAGTTTTGTGGGATCTTGTTTTCTGTTTAGTGTCTGTGCCTGACAGAACTGTGCGCTTTCGTTTTACTTTGGTTATTTTTGTTTGAGTGTTTTTTGAAAATAAATCATGAACACTTTCCACGCTGTGCTTTGGTCCACTCCTTTCGACGAGAGCCGTTATATGACGCCAGCATCAAGAGGGCAGATGACAAATACGGTGCTAGCTGAGTTATTTTTCCTGGATGCTACCTAGCTAGTTAGCTAACTTAATTTATCTACTGAAACCCATATTGTGTATTGCTGGCTAACATACACTATATGACCATAAGTATTTAGACACCTGCTCATAACATCTCATTCCAAAATCATGGGCATTAGGATTTGGTCCTCCTTCGCTGCTATAACAGCCTCCACTCTTCTGGGAAGGCTTTACACTAGATGTTGGAACATTGCTGCGGGGACTTGCTTCCATTCAGCCACAAGAGCATTAGTGAGGTCGGCACTGATGTTGGGTGATTAGGCCTGGCTCGCAGTTGGCGTTCCAATTCATCTCAAATGTGTTCGATGGGGTTGAGGTCAGGGCTCTGTGCAGGCCAGTCAAGTTCTTCTACACGGGTCTCGACAAACCACTTTTGTAAGACCTCGCTTTGTGCACGGGGCACTTGTCATGTTGAAACAAGAAAGGTCCTTCCCCAAACTGTTGCGACAAAATAACAATATACAGGGGGTACCGGACCGAGTCAGTGTGTGGGGTACAGGTTAGTTGAGGTAATTTGTACATGTAGATAGGGGTGAAGTGACTATGCATAGATATAAACAGCGAGTAGCAGCAGTATACAAAACAAATGGGTGGGTGGGGGGGGGGGGGGGGGGGGGGGGGGGGGGGGGGGGGGGGGGGGGGGGGGGGGGGGGGGGGGGGGGGGGGGGGGGTCAATGTAACAGAACTGTATTCCTCTCGAGGGATTAGACATTATGCTGGATCTCAAGCAGATGACTCATGAGGAGCTGAATGGCAGTTTGATCATGACAACACTCCTCCCGCAGCTTTACAAGTATTCTCTGAACATACTGTATGTTTCTTTGTGAATGGCAATTTCATAATGACCACCTCTCCCATCATCTGCTGATCACCAGTTCTCTTAGCTACAGATTGTTACACCAGATAATGTGATTTAACCAAAGATTTTTGATATCCATTAGTGGACATTACAAGATAGGTACTGTTTGGTGAAGTACAGAGAATATTGGACCAACCTTAGCGGTGCTGTCTTCGTCCTTGAAACAGGAGTCTCATAAAATGTCTGTTACCAGTTGCAGGGGGTCAGTTTGGATTTAGAAAATGCTCCGTTATTAAAATAAWWRWTTTTTTTGCTCCATAAAGTAATCCAACAATATGTACACCGCCATCGTTTCAAGTCTTCTCACTCATTGATCGAGACAGGTCGCTGTCATCATGACATGCAGCACTTTGGGGTGGACACCCACCTCTCAATCAATGAGAGAAGATTTGAAATAGACAAGATGACGGCAAAAATCTTTGGGCAAATCACATTATCTGGTGTAACAATCTGTAACTACAGTTCTCTGCACTTGTTTGTCTCTACACCTGAGACACACTCGGACATACTCAACTGTACTACACTGGTTTTTGTAGGTTACTTTTACCATATAGCCGTGTTGAATACCCAGTTCTCTTGAGTTAGCATTAAATAGTGTACACTCTCCTTTATTTCAGATTTGGATAAATAAACAAACATTCTTTGGATATCTGAATGTCTAGCATATGTTTGATGCTACAGAGCCCTGTCCAGCTTATATAAATATCTTCTGTGAATCCATAAGATCAGAAATATTTCGAAGATTGATAGAAAATATCCATATTTATTTTATGGTGGTTCTACATCAGGGCTCTCCAACCCTGTTCCTAGAGAGCTACCTTCCTGTAGGTTTTCACTCCAACCCTAATATAGCCCACCTGATTCTAATAATTAGCTGGTTGATAAACAGAACCAGGTTAGTTACAACTGGGGCTGATGCGAAAACTTACAGGAGGGTTGAACTCCAGGAACTATGATTGGAGACCCCTGTTCTACATGGTCTTATGCTGAGCCACACTGGCTGTGTTTACACAGGCAGCCCAATTCTGATATTTTTTCCATTAATTGGTCTTAAACACATCAAATCTTTTTCAGAACTGATCTGATTGGCCAAAAGACCAATTAGTGAAAAATATATCAGAATTGCGCTGCCTGTGTAAACGCAGCCATTAACCGGCTTCGGTGCACTGGCAATGGTGGGCTGGGGAAGCTGAGATTCTTTGTGCTTATGGCGATGGGCTTGTCCTGTCTGCAGTGAAGGGCCAGCTGGAAAAGACTCTGCCCGAAAGTGCCATAGGGCTTCTTATCCACCAACTGTTTGGTCCTCTTGCAGAAGATTTACTGGTACTGCACATCTCGACCAGCCAAACCCTCCCCTAACTCTGACGACGCTGGGCCAATTGTGCGTCGCCCATTCACGGCTGGCACGGGTCTCGAACCAGCATCTGTAGAAACGCAGTTTACACTGCGACTCAGTGTCTTAGACCGCTGCGCCACTCGGGAAGTTCCAGCAACAAAGTTTTTAATACTTATCAATTGCCTTGCACAAAGTATCAAAATACTAAAATACTACACAGGACTCCTAAAGAATTTCATATAAATGTTAATTGTATTTTTTGATCACAGAAACAATGAGAAAATATGGAAAAATAAATAATGAAATGTTAATTATATAAAGCAGCCCGTGTAATCATCTGCCAGAGAGTAGCCCCAATCGGCCCGAACCCCAAGTAATACATTTGGGCCAGATAACTCTCACCAGAATCGGCCCGAGCCCAAAGTTATATATACATTTGGGCCAGATAACTCTCACCGGAATCGGCCCAAACTCAATCCCCGCATCCTAGCCATAAGTAATACTGCCAAAGGTGGCCCAGACTCGGGCCACATGATGTCGGCCGAGTCTAACTCTCAGCCGAGTGCCCCGACTCTCAGCCGGAATAGGCCCAGATCCACTGTGCTAGCTGGGGAAGAGTCAATACGGAACATTTCAAGAACTTTGGAAGTTTCTTCAAGTGCACTTGCAAAAACCATCAAGCACTATGAAGAAACTGGCTCTCATGAGGACCGCCACAGGAATGGAAAACCCAGAGTTGCCTCTGCTGCAGAGGATAAGTTCATTAGAGTTACCAGCCTCAGAAATTGCAGCCCAAATAAATGCTTCACAGAGTTCAAGTAACAGACACAAATCAACATCAACTGTTCAGAGGAGACTGTGTGAATCAAGCCTTCATGGTCAGAATTGCTGCAAAGAAACCACTACTAAAGGACACCAATAAGAAGAAGAGACTTGCTTGGGCCAAGAAACACGAGCAATGGCCATTAGACCGGTGGAAATCTGTCCTTTGGTCTGGAGTCCAAATTGGAGATTTTTGGTACCAACCGCCATGTCTTTGTGAGACGCGGTGTGGGTGAATGGATAATCTCTGCATGTGTATTTCCCACTGTAAAGCATGGAGGAGGTGTTATGGTGTGGGGGTGCTTTGCTGGTGACACTATCTGTGATTTATTTAGAATTCAAGGCACACTTAACCAACATGGCTACCACAGCATTCTGCAGCGATACGCCATCCCATCTGGTTTGGGCTTAGTGGGACTATCATTTGTTTTTCAACAGGACAATGACCCAACACACCTCCAGGCTCTGTAAGGGCTATTTTACCAATAAGGGGAGTAATGGAGTGCTGCATCAGATGACCTGGCCTCCATAATCCCCTGACCTCAACCAAATTGAGATGGTTTGGAATGAGTCGGACCGCAGAGTGAAGGAAAAGCAGCCAACAAGTGCTCAGCATATGTGGGAACTCCTTCAAGACTGTTGGAAAAGCATTCCAGGTGAAGCTGGTTGAGAGAAAGCCAAGAGTGTGCAAAGCTGTCATCAAGGCAAAGGGTGGCTATTTGAAGAATCTGAAATATAAAATATTCTTAGGTACTACATGATTCCAAATGTGTTATTTCATAGTTTTGATGTCTCACTATTATTCTACAATGTAGAAAATAGTACAAATAAAGAAAAACCGCTGAATGAGTAGGTGTTCTAAAACTTTTGATCGGCAGTGTGTGCATATATATATATATGAGTAGGTGTTCTAAAAGTAAAAGCAATGAGTAGGTGTTCTAAAACCTTTGACCGGTAGTGTGTATAATGAATATGTATATAATGAATAATATATATATGTATACACACTACCGGTCAAAAGTTTTAGAACACCTACTCTGTAACGGCAGCCTTCCCTCTCTTCACTAGAAGAGGGGGTGTAATAGGGATCAGATCAATACGCAGCGTAGCCAGTGCTCAACATGTTTAATACGAACGATAAATGTGAACACTTAACAAATACAAAATAATAAATGTGGCAAACCGATACAGTCCTAGCTGGTGCATAGAAAACACAAAGACAGGAAACAACAACCCACAAAATCCCAACACAAAACAAGCCACCTATATATGATTCGTCAATCAGGGACAACGATTGACAGCTGCCTTCTGATTGAGAACCATTACCCTGAGGCCGAACACAGAAAACAGAACAAACTAGACACACAAACATAGAATGCCCACTCCAAGCTCACGTCCTGACCAACCACTAAAAACAAGCAAAAACACACAAGAACATTTGGTCAGAAACGTGACAGTACCCCCTCCTGAGGTGCGGACTCCAACGCACCCCCTAAAACTCAAGGGGAGGTCTGGAGTGGGCCATCTGTTCCGCTCTGGTGCGGCTCCGGCGCAGGCTACGAGGCCATCACTCCACCATTGGTCTTTCCCCCTCTTCTCTTAGCGTTCCTTGAGGTGGCGACCTTCGCCCGC
This sequence comes from Salvelinus sp. IW2-2015, assembly GCF_002910315.2. Lineage (NCBI taxonomy): Eukaryota > Metazoa > Chordata > Actinopteri > Salmoniformes > Salmonidae > Salvelinus > Salvelinus sp. IW2-2015. Next base: position 15,441,380 of record NC_036847.1, read on the forward strand.
CACCTATGGCCAATAGCTAGGAAATCCTCACCAGGTCCCCCATACGTTAAACTTGAGGAGACAGCTCAGGACAGAGAGGGTATAGCTCAGGACAGAGAGGTAGCTCAGGAACAGAGACGGCAGCTCCGGACAGAGAGGCATCTTCAAGGGGAGCTCAGGTAATGGCAGTCGCTGGACTCGGAGAAGGAGCTCCGGCTAGGAGCCCCCCTCTCAAATCCGCTGAGCCCAGGCTCGACTTGACTTACCGTATGAGGCATCAGTGCTAGTCTCCGGTTGAGGCAAGCTCAGCCATGAGGGGCAGCTAGCATGACGTAGGGCCGTGTCTCATGGACTGAGCGGCAGCGCTTCATGACTGGCGGGGCGGCTCATGACTGGGGGTTCTCAGTGTGTGCGCGGCCCCTCTGGGCGGAGCTTCGTGGCGTGCTCCTGACTGGCGCGGTGCTCGAGAGATAGGCGCTGGGCAGAGATCAACGTCTCAAGATGGCGCTGGGCAGACGGACGGCTCAGATGCCGCGGGCAGACGGACGGCTCAGATGGCGCTGGCTAGAGCCAGCTAGGTGCGAGACGGCTGCAGATGGCGCGGGTCAGACGGCACGGTCAGATGGCGCTGAGGCATACGGACACGGCTCAGATGCGCCTGGGCAGAACGTACGCTCTCTCAGATGGCGCTGGGCAGACGGACGGCTCAGATGGCCCTGTGGTGCACACGGACGGCCTCAGATGGCGCTGGGCAGAACGGACGCTTCAATGGCGCTGGGCAGTGAGGGACGCTCAGGACGGCGGCTGGCAGCGATCTGGACGCTCACCCCGGCGTCGGGCAAGGCAGGGCAGCTCAGACGGCGTGGGCAGGCAGGCAGCTCAGACGGCGGCTCCGGCCGAGGCAGGCAGTCATTCAGACGGCAGACTGGGCAGGCAGGCAGCTCAGACGTAGGCGACTGGGCAGCGCCGGCCAGTCGACCGACGGCGCTGGACAGTTACGGCCGACTCGACACTGCTGAGGCGCACAAGTAGGCCTGGTTCGTTTTTTTGCAAATTGGGGGGTACCGCACTGGAGGTACTAGGCTGGCAGACACGGCTACCATAAGGAGAGTGCGTGAGTAGGAAAACAGGTTCGTGATGGTCACGCAACTATGGAAAGCCTGGTGCGATGTGTATGGCACTGTTGGTACTGGTCTTGGGGCGGTGAAGGTGCGCCGGATAACCCGTACCGTGAAGGCGTTACAGGAGTTTTCTTAAGTCCCACGAAGACCTGCCAACCCTTTCATCCTGGTTTAATGCTCCCCCAGGTAGCCCAGAGGCCAGAGTACCCACGCGTGAGGTGGAATAGCCGCACTCGGCTGTGGCTGGGCGAAGCGTGACACCATACGTAAGCTGGTGCCATGTACACCGGCCCGAGGAGACGGCACTGGAGACCAGATGTGTGGAGCCGCTTCATGGCACCTGGCTCGAGCCCACTGACCCGGCCGATACGTGGAGCTGGAATGCTACCGACCGCGGCTAAAGCACACTACAGGAGACTCCGTGCGCTCTTCCTCACAACACGTGCTCTGCCCGCTACTCTCGCTCTCCACGGTTAAGCCCGGAAGTTGGCGCCAGGTCTCCTACCTGACTTCGCCACCTCCCCTTTAAGCCCCCCCCCCCCCCCCGACGAGGGTAGCCTCTCGGGCTTCCAGGCCCTCTGGCCGTTTGCTGCGCCTCATAATGCCGCCTCTTCCGCTTTTGCTGCCTTCAGCTCCGCTTTGGGGCGCCGGACACTCCTCTGGCTTGCCCAGGGGTCCTTACCGTCCAGAATTCTCCTCCCATGTCCATTCCCCTGGTACCGCTGCTGCTTGGTCGCTGGCTGCCCGTTGCTACGCTGCTTGGCCGTGTTGGTGGGTGGGTTCTGTAACGGCAGCGCTTCCCTCTCTTCACTAGAGAGGGGTTGTAATAGGGATCAGACCAATACGCAGCGTAGCCAGTGCTCAACATGTTTAATACGAACGATAAATGTGAACACTTAACAAATACAAAATAATAAATGTGGCAAACCGATACAGTCCTAGCTGGTGCATAGAAAACACWAAGACAGGAAACAACKACCCACAAAATCCCAACACAAAACAAGCCACCTATATATGATTCTCAATCAGGGACAACGATTGACAGCTGCCTCTGATTGAGAACCATATTAGGCCGAACACAGAAACAGACAAACTAGACACACAACATAGAATGCCCACCCAGCTCACGTCCTGACCAACACTAAAACAAGCAAAACACACAAGAACATTGGTCAGAACGTGACATACTCATTGCTTTTACTTTTAGAACACCTACTCATATATATATATATATATATATATATATATATATATATATATATATATATATACACACACACACATTTAAAAAAAAGTATTTTCCTTTATTATTCTCCACTAACTCTATCACCCCTCCCCTAATTGGAGTAAACTAATGAAAAACAACACTTAGGCTTCTACTTCCAGCTTCCACATACTATATACATTTTACCATCACAATTTATTTTACAATAATAATATTTTGTTGTTTTTACTCATATCCTTCTGCTACCCTCGAACCCTCCCATCTATTTCTGAAGACCATCCAGTTTGATTTCAATTTGCAATATATTTTTAACTGTGCTGTTTCACAAAATTTCTGAACCTATATACATTTTACAGACACAGTATATTCTACATTAGTTATCTTGTTGTTATTAGTCCCGCCCTTCAGCTCCACGCAACCCCTCCCATCTATAACACCATCCTTTGGATTGCTATTTGACATACATTTTTCAACTGTGCTGTGATGTTTCACAACAGTTCTGAACCTTTCTATTCTCATAGTTTCTACAGATTATAAATTAAATATAAAACATTTTGCTAAAAGTATTAGTATATTATTGATCGATTGATTATGACTTTTCAAATCACCCAGCAGCGCTATCTGCAGAGTAAGCTCCAGGTAAATGTTGCAATTCTTCAGCCATTCCTGGACCTGTGACCAAAAAAAGCTACACATGGACAGTACCAAAACAAATGGTCCAATGACTCTGTCTCTTTGCAGCAAAATCTGCAGAGCTGGGATGGTTGTATCCCCGATCTATATAACATTCTATTGGTTGCAAGAATTTTATATAATAATTTAAATAGAAACATTCTTAAGTTTGAACCTGGTATCGTTTTGCGTATTACTTCATAAACCATGTTCCATGGAATCGCTACATCGAAAATCTCTTTGCAACTATTTTACAATCTATATGGTACGTCTGTCAATTTTTTTGTCCTTAAATTAAATTGGTATACTTTTATATTTATCACATTTTTCTGTAACCAATTTTGATATTTAATGTGGGGCCGACAGACAAGATCCTTACTTTCTCCTCCTTCCTCTTGCCTCTTCCATTTTTGCGGTATTGCTGTAATTAGTTGGTTGTAATTTTGCAATTCCACCAGTCCTATTCATGATATCATTTACAAAGATTATACCTTTTTTTATATATAATGTTGTTTTTATTTAATTAATCAATTAGTATATTTGAGTTTAACCACAATTTTTTTGTTGTATTATTTGTTCTGTCTTTTCTGGTGGATTTAATTGAAGTTGCAACCAACTTTCTATGGTTTGTTTTAAAAATAGCAATATTTTGGAGATTTTCAAATAACCGAAAGTGAGAGGTTGTAATCTGGATAAAGGGGAAAAAGTCCATTCTTGAACATGGTGTGAGAAATTCTTACTAATCTGCTAGAGAACCAGTTCGGATTTGAGTATAACTTTTGTATGACTGATGCCTTTAGTGAGAGGTCTAATGCTTTCATTTTTCATAATTTCTGCCCTCCGAATTCAAATTCATTATATAAATAGGCCCGTTTAATTTTGTCTGGCTTGCCTAAATAAAATGGTATATGTTTTGCTCATATAATGTTTTAAAACAGGTCTCTTGGTGTAGGCAAGACCATAAGCAAATAGGAAATCTGGGATATGACTAAAGTTCATGTCTTTGTATTGGGGTTTGAGAATCTGCAGAGAGAATAATGAGGTGGTTGTGCATTACTGTTGTAGTCTTGATTTTAGACCTTTCAGTGTCTCTTGCTGGTTTCTGTCCCACAATCTTGTTGTACTCCATAACAGCAAGGTGTGTCCGCTCCCTCATGCTTGTGTATCCAAAATACCCCCGCTTTGGGGTATTTTTCAGCAGGGCACTGTGGAATGACTCCAGATAACCTGAGTTTTACAAAAATAAAAGATAAAAAGGGAAGAGGGGTAGACTAAATTGATTACATGGTCTGGAAGGTATTCTGTGGTCCTCAGGCTACCTCTAACCACCTGTAACCCCATAACGCAAACACAAACCATACAAACAGTACCCAATTCATGTTTATACCATGCTTCCTTTAAATTGAGCTATCTTAGCTTATAATATTTTGGCCAACCTACCTTCACCTTGTGCAGAGCTAGGGGTGGCAAGCGCATGTTGGTGGAATCAGATTCTGTATAAAAATACACAATTTAACCACCCCACTAATTGTATTGATCTCTAGTAGACTGGCTAGCTAAGCATACCTTACATGGACATTTCAACATTGTCAGCTTGCTGTTAGCTAACTAGCATCACGAAATTGGCAGCAAGATTGCTAGCTGGCTGAGAACCAACTAACCAACCATAGACGACTTATACACATTCACAAACAGAGAGTTAGTTAGCTATATCGACAATTCTATTTTTACTAAGGAAGTGTTTTCTAGACAAGGGTGGAATAGATGGCCACCAAATTGAGATACTCTTTATTTGGTAACATGTTCTATCTTTGACTGACGTTAGCTAACAAACTTGTTTACTCTGCTGAAGGTAGCTACCAGTCTAGCAGTGACTGCCATGGCATAGGCGAAACTGATTGACAGTGTGTATCCCAAACGATAGATACATGATTTAGCTGTACAGGACTGTAACGTTAGCCAGCTAGCTAACTTACCCAACTAGGCTAGCAAGTTAAACCCCCCCCCCATCCGACGGGATGGTCAATCTAACGTAGGCTAATGTGATTAGCAAGAGGTTGTAAGTAACATGAACATTTCCCAGGACATAGACATATCTGATATGGGCAGAAAGCTTAAATTCTTGTTAATCTAACTGCACTGTCCAATTAACAGTAGCGATTACAGTGAAAGAATACCCTGCTATTGTTGGAGGAGAATACACAATCATGTATTAATAAACCAATTATGCACTTTTGGGCAGTCTTGACACAACATTTTGAACATATATGCAATGGTTCATTGGATCAGTCTAAAACTTTGCACATGCACTGCTGCCATCAAGTGGCCAAAATCTAAATTGCGCCTGGGCTGGAATAATACATTATGACCTTTCCCTTGCATTTCAAAATGATGGTACAAAGAAAAAAATACAAAAAAACATTTTTTTCTTTGTATTATCTTTTACCAGATCTAATGTGTTTTATTCTTTTACTCTTAGTATCAATAATTTGCATATGCTTGCTTCAGGTTTTGAGCTACAGGCAGTTAGATTTGGGTATGTCATTTTAATTAAAAAAAAGGGCCGGATCAACTTGTTTGGTAAAGGGGGCAGCATTTTCACTTTTGGGTGAATAGCATGCCCAGAGTGAACTGCCTCCTACTCAGTCCCAGATGCTAATATATGCATATTATTATTAGTATTGGATAGAAAACACTCTGAAGTTTCTAAAATTGTTTGAATGATGTCTGTGAGTATAACAGAACTCATATGGCAGGCAAAAACCTGAGAAAAAATCCAAACAGTTAGTGGGAAATCTGAGGTTTGTAGTTTTTGAACTCACCCCTATCGAATACACAGTGGGATATGGGTTATTTTTCACTTCCTAATGCTTCCACTAGATGTCAACCATCTTTAGAACGTGGTTTCAGGCTGCTCATGTGAAGGGGGGCCGGATGGGAGCTGTTTTACTAAGTGGTCTGCCTACAGCCTCGTTCTCAGTCACGCGCTTTCACTTGAGAGGTTGCTCTCGTTCCAGTGCATTTCTACAGACAATGGAATTCTCTGGTTGGAACATTATTGAACTTTTATGATAAAAACATCCTAAAGATTGATTCTATACTTAGTTTGACAAGTTTCTTCGACCTGTAATATAACTTTTTGAACGTTTCGTCCGAATGGACGAGAATGCGCTTTTGGATTGTTTACCAAACGCCCTAACAAAAGAAGCTATTGGACATAAATGGACATAAATGATGGACATTATCGAACACAACTAGCATTTATTGTGGAACTGCGATTCCTGGGAGTGCATTCTGATGAAGATCATCAAAGGTAAGTGAATATTTATATATAAATAATATGAATAATGTTGACTACCCAACATGGTGGATATTTCTCTGGCTGGTTTGGGCTCTGAGCGCCGTTCTCAGATTATGCTTTTTCCGTAAAGTTTTTTTGAAATCTGACACAGCGGTTGCATTAAGGAGAAGTGTATCTAAAGTTTCATGTATAATTGCTGTATTTTCATCAACATTTATTATGAGTATTTCTGTGAATTATTGTGGCTCTCTGCAATATCACTGCATGTTTTGGAACTATTGAATCTAACAAGCCAATGTAAAATAAGATTTTGGGATATAAATATGAACTTTACCGAACAAAACATACATGTATTGTGTAACATGCAGTCCTATGAGTGTCATCTGATGAAGATCATCAAAGGTTAGGGATTCATTTTATCTCTATTTGTGCTTTTTGTGACTCCTCTCTTTGGCGGGAAAAATGGCTGGGTTTATCTGTGACTTGGTGGTGACCTAACATAATCGTTTGTGGAGCTTTCGCTGTAAAGCATTTTTGAAATCAGACACTGTGACTGGATTAACGAGAATTTTGAATGCCGGACTTTGTGGTTCGCTATGAGCAGACAAATACACAGGTATTTGAAACGTCACCATTATAGCAGTGAAATTAAAATGTGCTAGTTTTAGCTTGTGGTTTGAATAATTGTGACGTTTATGATAAAAACGTAATGTTGTTAGTATAGTAATGACTATATTCTGTGGCAGAGGCAGGGTGAAATTCCCCCTTAAAACTCTTTCCAGGCATTGTTCTAATGAAAAGAGAACTGCTCCATGTTCAAGGGCACTCTGACGCATTCTGACCCAAATGTAAGATAGTATGGGTTCTTAGGTCACTAGGACACATATGGCTGCCTCTCTCTCACACACATACAGCGGAGTGCTTTCTAGGAGCTGTCTCATTAGTTTAGGGTAAGCATGGTTTGTTTCTCCTGTCAAAGGCAATATGTATTCTGCCCCTATCCCATATTGTTGCTTTAAAGGCCCAGTGCAGTCAAAAAAACTTCTTTTATATACATTTCCACACTATGAGGTTGGAATAATACTGTGAAATTGTGAAAAGTATGATAATGCCCTTTTAGTGTAAGAGCTGTTTGAAAAGACCGCCTGAAATTTCAGTGGGATGGAGTTTTGGCCTGCCTGGTGACATCACCAGGTGGTAAATTTGTTAATAGACCAATAAGAACGAGAATTCCAAACTTCTCTGCCAATAACAGCTAGTTTTCAGTTTTCCCCTCCCCACTTAGACCACTCCCAGACAGTCCTAGCAAAATTCCTGCTTGAGAAATTGCTCTTCGCTAAGAAGCTATTTTTGTTTATTTTTGATCATTTTAATTGAAACAATCACAGTAAGGTACTTAATTGTTAATCAGAAATGATTTGATATTGAGATAAAAACAGCTGCATTGAACCTTTCATTTGGGGTTCGTCATTTTCAATGCTGCAGATTTAGTCAATTTAATTTGTTCTTATTCTTCCCAAGACAATCAAGAATGCTAATGACTGTGTCAAACTCAACAAGAGGGTGATCATAGATCAAACTAAGAGGAAAAAATACAGTGTTTTCTAACATTTTTATTGGTGAAGAATACAAGGGTCTATAGAGACTTAATAACGTTCAAGAAAACATGTTTACATCCATGCATGGTCAACAGATACTAAGCCTATATGGATTTATCAACAAAATTACACTTGATGAGTCAAATTAGTCTTATTGCTGAAGTGTATGGGGCCCAACCAGAGTCTGAGCAATGTTTAGATGACAGACAACAAAAATAAGAACTTAAGCTTGATTAAGAGTGCTCTCTGCTGGCAGAAAGAAAGTTTCACACTGTATTTGCTTTTTATCACATACAGAGACGCTTGAGAGCAGAAATGACCACTCAGACTGGTCTGTCACAGGATTCTTCTGGGCAATTTCTCTTCTACCCATGGATTAAAGGTCACAACCTAAACCAAGAGAAAAGAAACACAGGTTACTGTAGCTACTGTGACCATTGTCTGTTAGCTGCGGGATTGTGATACTGAGCTATTTATGCTATTCAAATCAAATCAAATTGTATTAATCACATTTGCCGAATACAACAGGTGCAGACCTTACAGTGAAATGCTTACTTATGAGCCCTTAACCAACAATGCAGTTAAAAAAACACAAAAAAAACAAGTAATTAAAGAGCAGCAGTAAAATAACAATAGTGAGACTACAGTATATACAGGAGGGTACAGGTACAGAGTCAATGTGTGGGGGCACCGGTTAATTGAGGTAATATGCACATGTGGGTAGAGTTATTAAAGGGACTATGCATAGGTGATAACAACAGAAAGTAGCAGCGGTGTAAAAGAGGGGGGGCAATGCAAATAGTCTGGGTAGCCATTTGATTAGGTGTTCAGGAGTCTTATGGCTTGGGGCTAGAAGCTGTTTAGAAGCCTCTTGGACCTAGACTTGGCGCTCCGGTACTGCTTGCCGTGCGGTAGCAGAGAGAACAGTCTATGACTAGGGTGGCTGGAGTCTTTGACAATTTTTAGGGCCTCCCTCTGACACCGCCTGGTATAGAGGTCCTGGAATGCAGGGAGCTTGGCCCCAGTGATGTACTGGGCCGTTCGCACTACCCTCTGTAGTGCCTTGCGGTCGGAGGCCGAGCAGTTTCCATACCAGGCAGTGATGCAACCAGTCAGGATGCTCGCGATGGTGCAACTGTAGAACCTTTTGAGGATCTGAGGACCCGTGCCAAATCTTTTCAGTGCCCTCTTCAGGACTGTCTTGGTGTGCTTGGACCATGTTAGTTTGTTGGTGATGTGGACACCAAGGAACTTGAAACTCTCAACCTGCCCACTGCAGCCTCGTCGATGAGAATGGGGGTGTTCTCGGTCCTCTTTTTCCTGTAGTCCACAATAATCTCCTTTGTCTTGATCACGTTGAAGGAGAGGTTGTTGTCCTGCCACCACACGGTCAGGTCTGTGACCTCCTCCCTAAAGACTTTCTCATCGTTGTTGGTGATCAGGCCTACTGTACCACTGTTGTGTCATCGGCAAATTTAATGATGGTGTTGGAGTCATGCCTGGCCGTGCAGTCATGAGTGAACAGGGAGTACAGGAGGGCACTGAGCTGTGCTTCCCTTTGTAGTCTGTAATGGTTTGCAAGCCCTGCGACATCCAACGAGCATCAGAGCCGGTGTAGTACGATTCAATCTTAGTCCTGTATTGACGCTTTACCTGTTTGATGGTACGTCGGAGGGCATAGCGGGACTTCTTATAAGCTTCCGGGTTAGAGTCCCGCTCCTTGAAATCGGCAGCTCTAGCCTTTAGCTCAGTACGGATGTTGCCTGTAATCCATGGCTTCTGGTTGGGGTATGTACGTACAGTCACTGTTGGGACGACGTCATCGATGCACTTATTGATTAAGCCAATGACTTATGCGGTGTACTCCTCAATGCCATCGGAGGAATCCCTGAACATATTCCAGTCTGTGCTAGCAAAACAATTCTGTAGCTTAGCATCTGCTTCATCTGACCACTTTTTTATTGATCTAGTTACTGGTGCTTCCTGCTTTAATTTTTGCTTGTAAGCAGGAATCAGGAGGATAGAATTATGGTCAGATTTGCCAAATGGAGGGCGAGGGAGAGCTTTGTATGTATCTCTGTGTGTGGAGTAAAGGTGATCCAGAGTTTTTTTTCTCTCTGGTTGCACATTTAACATGCTGATAAAAATTTGGTAAAATGGATTTAAGTTTCCCTGCATTAAAGTCCCCGGGCTACTATGAGCGCAGCCTCTGGGTGAGCGTTTTCTTGTTTGCTTATGGCGGAATACAGCTCATTCAATGTTGTCTTAGTGCCAGGCTCTGACTGTGGTGGTATGTAAACAGCTACGAAAAATACTGATGAATACTGTCTAGGTAGATAGTGTGGTCTACAGCTTATCATGAGATTACCTCAGGCGAGCAAGAGCTCGAGACTTCCTTAGATATCGTGCACCAGCTGTTATTTACAAAAATACATAGCCCGCCGCCCCTTGTCTTACCAGACGCCGCTGTTCTATCCTGCCGGTACAGCGTATAACCAGCCAGCTGTATGTTGATAGTGTCGTTGTTCAGCCACAACTCCGTGAAGCATAAGATATTACAGTTTTTAATGTCTTGTTGGTAGTTTAATCTTGCGCGTAGGTCTTCTATTTTATTCTCCAAAGATTGCACGTTTGCTAGAAGAATGGAAGGAAGTGGAGGTTTATTCGATCACCTACGAATTCTCAGAAGGCAGCTCGACCTCTGGCCCCTTTTTCTACACCTCCTCTTCACGCAAATCACAGGGATCTGGGCCTGTTCCCGAGAAAGCAGTATATCGTTCTCATCAGGCACGTCAGACTCGTTAAAGGAAAAAAAGGATTCTGACAGTCCGTGGTGAGTAATCACAGTCCTGATGTCCAGAAGTTATTTTCGGTCATAAGAGAGGCTAGCGGCAACATTATGTACAAAATAAGTAAAAAAAATAAGTAACAAAAAACGCAAATAAACTAACCAAAAAACACAACCAGTTGGGGACACGTAAAATGTCTGCCTTCTTCTCCGGTGCCATTATTATTTCATCCCTCACCTTACAGTGTAGCCTTGGTCTCTGCCTTATCCTTAGCCTCCTCCTCTACTACTAGATTCTTCTTACTGAGGTGCCGCACCACCATCGTGGCATTGAATGCCCTCTGAAAATATATAATCCACAGGTACAAAAGTGTGCTTTTAGAAAAAGTACATTTTGCCATTATACCCCAGTGTATCACAGTGACAAAGTCACATGTTTCTAGTAGGTGACAAAAACGTACCTCTACCATAGACTACTTAAACTGGTACAACACTTCCACTCAAAAATAACTAACTGAAAGAACAGGCTGAGCCACGCATCCAATATAATTTCCCAGTGTGGCTTGCTTTGTTGAGGAAATTGTAGCGTTACCACCCATGACTGTATTTGTTAGTGAAATGGTTGTTGAATTTGTTCATTTTCAGTCTCGTGGCCTTCACCAAGTGAGTTCCTAGGTGTATGTTATCATTAAAATGAAGCTCTTTATGACAATACGTTTACATATCTCATTAGGAAACTCATGGTTTACAGGCCACACCAGGCCTGCAAGTAGGGTTGCAATATTCCGCTAACTAGAAAGCCTGGTTGAATAATTTCTTGCTTATTCCCTCTGTTTTCCATGAATCTTCCAACTGTGATTTCTGGAAAACATGTAAAATGTGGGAATGTTAGCAGAATTTTGCTATCCTACCTATAAGTCACATTATGCTGGCTTGCAAAGTGATATGTAATTCCTATTTGAATCCAGCCAGATTTTGGATGTCCAACAGCTGGAATTTTTATTCACCCGCAACCTGCCTTCTTTATGACTGCCAGAGTTAGGAACATTTTTCTCTTGTATTATTGACTGTACGTTTGTTTATCACATGTGTAACTCTGTGTTGTTGTTTTTGTCACACTACTTTGCTTTATCTTGGCCAGGTCGCAGTTGTAAATGAGAACTTGTTCTCAACTGGCCTACCTGGTTAAATAAAGGTGAAATAAAATTAAAAATTAAAAACATTGTGTGGAGACTACTTACGCCATTTAAACTGGAACAAACATTTCAATAACAGGTGCAAAAAATCTAACTAACTGATTGGATTAGTTTAGAAAAATGTATGTTATTTATCTTTATGTAGCATAAGACTAATCAATCAATGAATGTATACGCAAAAACAAAGATATTACAAACTATTCAAAAATAATCTACCTGCAGTAGAGCATGCTGGCAAATATGATAATGATTATGGTACAAATGTGGCTTTTTAGTGTACCACCCCAGTGACAAAGCTGTTAGTATCCTCGGAAACAGAAATGTACCTTCACATCGTATCCCTTTTTTGGAGAACGAGAGTATAATTATTGTACATTTATATTCAAAATATTGGGTACAAAAATGTACCACCAGACACTTTATCCACATATGTACCCTAAAATGTACCATGTGAGATCATTATGTGTACCTCTGAAGGCACATTGTGTATTTTGATATTTTTGTTCCCCAGGGAACAATATTGTACACTAACTGCACCCTTATTTCTAAGAGTGTAGTGCATTCCTGCACACAGAATAATTGATTTACATAAGTCAATGTAACTGGGCATATATCCAGATTCTAGTTTTATGGGAGATATTGTATTGTGGAAGATGATTTGGACATTTTAAACAGTGCCCAGGCAGGACTAATCTTACCTTCCACTGGCTCTTAGCAAAGTTCTTCTGGATCTGCTTACTGACGGATCCATGAATGTTCTTCTCCAGAGCGGCTCCTCCTGATATCCTGATTCAACAACACACACAGCACCAATCAACAAGCCATCAATACCATTATCATATAACTTTGGAGTCATTAGCCCGCTATGCAAAAACTGGTTGAATCAACGTTGTTTCCACATCATTTCAACAACCAAAATTCTATGTTATGACGTTGAATCAGCATGGAAAACTGATTGGATTTGAAAAAAGTCATCAACGTAAGGGAAGTTTGTATTTTTTTCACCCAACTTTTAACCTAAATCCAATGACATGGTGACATGTTTTGTTGATTTCACGTTAGTTGACAACCACACCTCAACCAAATGTAAATCAAAACTAGACATTGAACTGACATCTGTGCCCAGTGGGATGCTATGTGTACCGTATACTACATGTGATATAGTAACAGACCTACAGGATGCTTTTCATCGAAATCCTAAAGGAAACATAAAGTGATATGCAATCAATATAGATCAAGAAAATTATTATATTTTGAGCAGAAAGAATCTATTGTATGTTTGGATTAAAGTGATCTATGTTTAAAACTCAACTGCCATGGACATTACGATAGGCTATAGAAGTATAGAAATACTTGAAAATATCCCTATTTATCAAAGTACCCATTCATTGTGTTGTATAGAACATCTCATTATTTTCTTCAACTGACCAAAGACATGCACACTGATAGTACTGAGAATGTGTACTAAACGTGTTATAGAAAAGAATACACACAAAGCTCCTAATCCTTTTTTAAACTCACCAAAGATGCTTCAAGGCCTGCTCACAATTGTACCTCTTCTCTGGTTCTTTCTGCAACATGTGCGGAATGAAATCTTTTGCTGAACGGAAAAATGTGGAGAGAGAAGCAGCATTCAGGAGGACATACAATTTCAAGACAAAAGAAAGTTAAATTAAAAGCACATTGAAAGAAAGAAAAATAAGTAATTATAGTCAAGACAGTGATAACGTTGTGTGTGAAATATGTGTGAGATGTGATACAGGCTGTGATACAGGCTAGCTAAAAGGATCTCTCATAGACCAAGGTCATACTTTACCTGAATTAGAGATTTCATCCCAATACGGGGAGTCAAACTCATATTCAGCCTTTATGATCTGCCTGTACATATGTGACTCACTCTCGTCATAAAACGGAGGGTAGCCACAGAGTCTGGAACGTAAAAAAGAAATCCTTTAAGCACAACATAACTTTTCACTTGTCTGTATTAAGTCAACTGTGAGGAATTAACCATTACCATACACTCACAGTATATAGGTGATCACCCCCAGAGCCCATAGGTCCACTTCTTTGCCATATGATTTCTGCTGCAGAAGCTCTGGTGCTGCACACAAAATGAAAGAGAAGGTTAATGTATGAGGCTCAAACTGCTTTAATTCTACATGATGAGGGTTCAGAAGTGATGTATGTATTTGGGGATCCTCACCCACATACGCAGGGGTTCCACATGCTGTGGTGAGCACCCCCTGCTCCTCCATCTTGGACAGGCCAAAGTCACTGATGACAATCTTGGAATCTTCCGACGGAGTCTGATACAGTAGGTTCTCAGGCTGGAATGATAACAATAGAAGGCCTAAAATAATTGACAATTAAGCTGTATCTAATAATCACTTGAACACTTCTACCAAACAATAAGAAAATCACATGAGTGTTGATCCCAATTATATTGAGCACATTGACCATCTATCTACCTTAAACTGTGAACTCTCAGATACATTCTATTCTCTTTTATGTTGATATACTTGGGGGACATAACAGTAATCCTACTACGATGCTGTTTATAGTGAGGTTAAGTGTTTTTCTAACAGCTAGTGGACAGTAGTACCTTCAGGTCCCTGTGCACGATGCCCAGCTGGTGGAGGTATTGGACTGCCTCCAGAACCTGTTGTATGACACGGCTGGCATCCCTCTCAGTGTAACTCCCCTTCTCCAGAATACGGTCCAGCAACTCGCCTCCTGTAACACTGTGGTAACAAGCCTTCAATTGCATTGTAAAATATAAGCAACGAAATAATCAGCAATTCATCTTGGATTAGATCATTTCAGGGTATCTAAATAAAAATTCCACCACCCACAGAGTCATAACCAGATAAAGTTTTGTAGATGTCTCGAAGGTCTCTTCCAATGCCACAATGTTGGGATGGTTGATTCTGAAGGGGAAACAATGGATACACTCTGAACCATTGATTTCTTGTCTATTTTGTATTAGCTAAAAGTGCAGATGTGACACTAACCTGCGTAGCACTGCTATCTCATTCTCCAACATGCCTTCTTTGCCCTTTAGCGCCCTCTTGCGGATACACTTGACTGCTACAAGTTTCAGGGTGCGGCGGTGCTGAGCCACGTACACCACGGAGAATGATCCCCTGAAACACGCCCACATCATATTAGTAACCATTCATACAGGCTTTCGTTCTCATTGCTTTATTTTGGGATAATAATTACTCAGTCACCCGATGAATTGCGATGGCTTCCCCCTCTGACAACTCCGGGGGCCTCTGCTAGAGTATTGTAATACTTCATAATGGGAAGAATGTGCCAGTATTTCAGTCAGCATCAAGGCATCAAGGTAATGGCTCTCACAGAACTGTATGGCTCTCACACCAAGTAAAGAGCCTTATATCTGTGTGGAAACGGCATGCAGATCTAATCCTATGTGGCAAAAATATAACAGACACTCACTCTCCTATCTTCTCTCTCAGATCATACACTGCTGTGATGTCCTCTGCTTTCTTCCTGAATTCCTTCCCCAGAGGCATCTTCAATAGGCTTTATGCAATGGGAAAATAGAAAAACGTAATGTCTCCTTTATTTGAGCAGAAATAACTAATTCACCATTCAAAGGAAAAGCAATAAGGTTATTCACCCAATCCAATTACACTGGTTAGTTATTTGGCAAAAAATAACTCTAGGGTCTGCACATCTTTATTATTAGGTTAAGAGTAGCCTTTATTTTATATTCTAATGTGTGTAACTTCCCAAATATTATTTTTAAAAGGTGTTCAAATGAAATAGCCATCATAAGATAGGTCTGGAAGTAATCTGAATCATCTTTATATTGCTTTGAAGGTTTCTGAAGTTTCCGTCACTTTCCATCGAATGGTCATGTTCCGTGCCAAATATGTCTGTACAAGGACTTCACTATTATATATATATGTCTGTACAAGGACTTCACTATTATATATATATGTCTGTACAAGGACTTCACTATTATATAATATATGTCTGTAAAAGGACTTTCACTATTATATATATATGTCTGTACAAGGACTTCACTATTATATATATATATATGTCTGTACAAGGACTTCACTATTATATATATATAGTCTGTACAAGGACTTCACTATTATATATATATGTCTGTACAAGGACTTCATATTATATATATATGTCTTACAAGGACTTCACTATTAATATATATATGTCTGTACAAGGACTTCACTATTATATATATATGTCTGTACAAGGACTTCACTATTATAATATATATGTCTGTACAAGGACTTCACTATTATATATATATGTCTGTACAAGGACTTCACTATTATAAATATATTGTCTGTACAAGGACTTCACTATTATATATATATATATGTCTGTACAAGACTTCACTATTATAATATATATGTCTGTACAAGGACTTCACTATTATATATATATATGTCTGTACAAGGACTTCACTATTATATATATATGTCTGTACAAGGACTTCCTATTATATATATATGTCTGTACAAGAACTTCACTATTATATATATATGTCTGTACAAGGACTTCACTATTATATATATATGTCTGTACAAGGACTTCACTATTATATATATATGTCTGTACAAGGACTTCACTATTATATATATATGTCTGTCAGGACTTCACTATTATATATATATATATGTCTGTACAAGGACTTCACTATTATATATATATATATGTCTGTACAAGGACTTCACTATTAATATATATATATATTTGTCTGTACAAGGACTTCACTATTATATATATATATATGTCTGTACAAGGACTTCACTATTATATATATATATGTCTGTACAAGGACTTCACTATTATATTTTTCCAACAGTGTAACCAAAATGTTAAATGCAGAATTCAACTTTACAGCCTCAGGCGCATTTTAAATATATATTTTGATAGTGTTCAAGCCTATAACATACATGTGTTTATAACCTATTGTATTACCTCCAAATAGCATGGCAGAATGACTTGGTCAAATCTAACCTCCTAGTCTAAATAGGACATGACTATTCAAATAAACTTTAATCTACCTGTAAAGTCTATACAATATAAAACAAGTGTGCTGTTTGGTTATATGTGGCAAAAAATAATAGGATGCCAGTTTACCTGTTGATTGCAGTGGCGGAGAATAATCCTGACTGACTGACTGTTAGCGGTCTTCACAGTTCTTCTCTCTGTACCTTCGTCACCACTCTCCTCTATGAGCATTAATTGAAAATCACACTTTTTTCCTGAAGCAACCTTGTCCACTCCACCCACACACTAACAGTACAAAGAGAAAAGCGGATAGAGAAAGCAAAGATGAAAACTGCCTCTCATAGTTACTCAACGCATCAGCTTCAAGAAAACAAGCCATGTGTAACAGCTTCCTGTCAAGAGGAACTACTCAGTAGAACATACAGTGAATAGTACATTTCTCTGCATCTGGTACATTAAGTTTGGTAGCACTGTTTACAATTTGATCAAGGAGAAAGCCATGTGCACCGGTTTACTTGCAGGTTGTCTAAGCCTGTGAAAGGAACACCACAGGCCCTATATTTACATTATGTAACCTGGCTTTTGTCTCTGCAACACCAACCTGCTCTATCCTTCTACGGGCACAGGGTTATCCAGTGAATCTCATCTATCCAATCCATCTGGCACAAAGAACTCAAACAATCCTCTCAGCCAAAAGAACAGTCTATCCCACATTCTGCATGCCTTTCATAGCAGAGCTCCAAAACAGAGGAAGATGCATTTACCCTGAGGACAAAATCATGCTTTGGAACAAAAATAAAAACAAATAGTTGGGCTTAATTACTGTGCCTACTCCATCTGAAATCCAAATATACACTGTATACTAATATGAATATTATTTTGCATATGAATATTATTACACTCTCTATTGTAATCTATAATCTGCTGTTAGACACGGTAATTCCAAACTTTTAACTGCAGTGTAGAATTCAAACTGTCCTGAGTGATAACTGTCCACATTTTAGGCAGGTTGATATTGTTGTTATTGTGACATCCAATACTGCCAATTTAAATGTGAATACTATTACAAAATCATCTTTCTGTGATGTTTGGACATTTTAGCCACTAGAGGGAAACATTGTCTGAATACACATGATGTCTTTTTGTTCACAGTAGAACCTTTGGGAAAGCATCTGTAAACTCTTCACTGTAGCACAATCAGTTAAACTGGTACTAAAAGACACCTTGATTTGCAGACAGGTTCCCCCAAGATTCCATTCATAGACTTCTACTGCTATATATATATATATATATATAGCAGTAGAAGTCTATGAATATATATATATATATATATATA